>NC_138541.1:41576372-41976746 GCF_964234715.1 Podarcis melisellensis
TCCACCGAAGCTTCACTTACGGAGGTTGCATGGTGGCAGCTTCTCATGAGATCTCTTGTGAGATTTCTGCCGTTGCCTCTCCTCGTTTCTCCAGTGCCAGGGGTGGGTGGGTCATATGCAGGGGCACTGCCCTTTGGGATTCTGCCACCTGAGGCGACTGCTCAGGCCACCTCATGGGCAAACCAGCCGTGCTGTCAAAAGATGACTGAGATAGGGGTGGTGTAGGTGCTGTGAACTAGGCCAAGGAAAGGGCACTGGATAGGCTGTATGGTAGTCTTTACTTTGATAAGGGAAATAAAGGGCATAGGGCAAAGATGGGGCCTGTGGCCCTTCCCAGACAGCATGATAAATTATTGGGAATGGCAGAAGGTGCTGTCCAGCAACACCTTCAGGGCTTCAGGTTCCACACCCCTGACACAGGGCCACAGACGTTTTCTTCTGGAGTCAAATCATATTGCCAGTGATACAGTGGTTCCATTATGCTGTTTTCCTTCTGGAATTGACATATGGTAGCACCCAGGGAATTAGTGTGTATCCAGGGACTGTCTGTTGCTTGCCCTTAATTCATACCTTAGTAGAGACATTTTTGTTGTTAGTTTAATTAAAAATTGTGGGGAAATGATTGCCAATCTGCAACAATGTTGGTTAGTATGTTAATCATTTATTTACCCCATTCATTTTTTGGCCCAAAACAAATCCCTACCCCTTGGGAAATAACATTTTTCTAAAGTGTACTATAAAAGCATTATGAAGGGTTTCCAAAGGCAATTCAGGCTTTTGAACTTATTTGCAGTACAAAGGGAAGATGTGACTTTTGTGTGCTGGCAATGCTTTTACCTTTTTACCAACAGTGTGCATTGGTATCGAGTTTATTCTGGCTTAACCTTATCAAAAACGAATTAAAGCAGAGAAGCTTCCACCTCTATGAAGTGTGTATTGATTTCTGCCTTTTTCTTTCTTGTCTGTTCTTAGTGGTCGGCTGTCTCCCTAATGTGGCCATTTGCAGCTACTGCAGGCTTTGCTTCAATGCTCCTTGTGGGAGAGTAAAAGAGGTCAGTCATTCAGCTTCCAAACTAGAAATAGGTGCAATAAGGCTGAAATATTATACAGTGATACCTTGGGTTACAGATGCTTCAGGTTAAGAACTTTGCTTCAGGATGAGAACAGAAATTACGCAGCGGTGGCAGTGGGAGGCCCCATTAGCTAAAGTGGTACCTTAGGTTAAGAACAGTTTCAAGTTAAGAACGAACCTCCAGAACGAATTAAGTTCTTAAATCGAGGTACCACTGTATACACTTACCTGGGAATCAGCTGCATGATACACAGTTGGATGTATGTGAAACATGCATAGGAGAATGGTGTAAAAAATGGTATAAGCGATGTATATTACCATACCTTTTGGAAATTCAAATTAGCAATGTTGTGTTGAAGGGAGTTACAGCAGCTCAGCTGAAAGCAACACAGTTAATTACAGGGATTGGGGAGGATCTAGTCAATTCCTGATCATAATTTAAAATATGTTATACTCTAATGCAGGTGTAAGAAACTGGCTCTGGAAGGTGGGCCCAATCCTTGTTTCCTCTACCCCTCACAGGGTATGTTATGCTTACAAATGTATTCTTGGTTATGCACACTTTATCCTAGGATATGCCTTTTTGTACGCATTAGTTGGCTGGAGTTCTGGACTGCAAAGTTCAAAGAAGTATACCGTAAATTTTGAAGGTTGTGTTTAGAATCATGGACTCCCAGAATTATAGAGTTGGAAGGAATCCCGAGCATCATCTAGTCCAAACTCTTGCAATTAAGGTATATTTTTGCTGAATATGGGGCACGAACCCATGACCCTGAGATTAAGAACCTCATGCTCTATCGACTAAGCTAGTGTGTACTGCTTTGGAAAGCTAGGGAGGTTCACCTTCAAATGTGAACTGAATCAAATTTATTTCCCATCCCTAGTGTGTAGACAAGCTTCAGACAAGGATAGAACTGTTGTCTGCCCCCTGATGTAAAAAGTTTTAATGTCAGCAGAAATGGAGCACATGTATCTTTCTTCCATTACAACATTTCTGTTGCTGGTATGGTGGTGGTAACTACAGGTGAGGGTTAAAGAACTTCAGCTCTGGGGACAAACAAAGACAATTCTCTTGGGAACAACTGTTGGGGAAACCCTGATTGGCTGTGGATTCCAAGTATGTGTTCCCTGATTGTTTAGGAATATTCATTTACCCTGAACATTTTTCTAGTTTGCTGCAGTAAATCCAGCTGTGATATTAGCCTAGCCATGTATGAACCTGATTACTACATCATTAGCCCTGAGCTTCGCAGAATAAGTATTTTATCCTGTTTCCTGTGTCCAGTCCACCAAACTCCAACACTCTACCCACGTTCTTAAGAATGGATGAGATATGAAATGCCTGAGTTCTTTGATCTTTTCCTTTGGACATTCAGCAGCTTGTTCTACTTGTCTTCATAAGATGGGGTGTCAGAGAACCCAATGCATTATCCAATGAAAAATCAAGTTGACAAAGTCAACTTTCTCCTGTTAGTCATCTAGTGAAGAAAATTAATGCATTGTGAAACTACTGAACCATGAGGGTTCATGTGTCGATAGTGCCATCTCTGATGAAAATAGAGTAGAACAGCAATACTTGCTTCATGTAAACTCATTTTTAAGATGTCAGCTAAATCAACAGCAGAGGCACATGCTTACTGTCAGAGCAATGACTTCCTAAGACACTAATGAGTTTCAGTAGTTATGCAGAGGAAATTTATCACTACAACAGTAGTGTAGAAAGAAGCAAGAAAGCAGGTCCCTGACCCCAGGTTCGCAGACAGTAAAACAGTAGAAAAATACTGAGAACTTTGAAACAGGATCTGTTGGCTGAGTGCTTGCGTGTTTTAGAGCAAGAAAGCTAGCCAGCAGAATGCAGTGTACTACTTATCTACTAGTAAAGGCTACTTCTTCTTGCCAAGAAATAATAAAGGCAAATGCTATTTATTGTAGGGGAAACTTACAGGCTATACTTCCAACCTTCAGACCTACCCACTACCTGAAGCCTTTGCAAAGTGATGATATGTATAATGTTTTATGGTTTTGAAAAAATGCTCATAAGGCCTTCCTGTCATTTTCTTCCTCTTTTTTCTTTCTTTCTGAGGGGGTGACAAACTTTGGAGTGAGATTCGCTTTATCCAACTCTATTGCAGCTACTGCTCTACCCAAAAACTCAGTTTGCAATCAAGAAAGGGGATTTTTGGCTGGAAACCAGCATAGGCCACGTATCAGTGTTTTGCATGATCTAGATTGGCGGTCCATTGCTTTTTCTTCCAAATAACAGTGTCTTGCATTTTTACTCCACTCTGCCTGAAAAGGCCTCTCTGAGAGGGTTACAAAGGTCAGTAGTGTGACAAGTCCCTGCTCTCAGGCTTAACAGTCTTCATGGAGAGTGCGATCCCATCCAAAACCAGTTGAACACATAAGCATATATCCACTTGTCCTCATCCAATTCCACCCCTAATCTCAGGCATCTGTTTAGGATCTTCTCTTCCTCCCTGGGATGATGTCACCCAGCAGTTTTATGCAGATGTTCAAGAACATGGGAGACAAGACTGACCTACACAACAGTGTACATAAATTAGGCATGTCTATTTCAATAGGTTTACTCTGAGTAGGACTTAACATTGGACACAACCCCTCTGAGACCTTTGGAGACCTGCTGACAGTTCTGGGTTAGATGAACCAATGGTTTTTACTTAATATAAGGGAACATCATTTATTCCTAGGACATGGAAATGTTCAATTCAAAAAGGCGGCGGGGTGTGTGTGAAATATGGCATACTACCCCTCCTCCATCTTCCACTAATGCATCCCTTTATTTTCTTCCCTTTTTTGCTGAGTTTCTTCTTGCCCATTTTAACAGAAAAGCACAGAATCAACGCTTTGTTATTGTTCAGAGTGGCAGGGCATTTTAAAAAAATGTTTTAAAGCCCTTCTTTATGGTGTGTGGGCTGTAGATTACATTGTACTGTGGCTAGATGGCAATGTGTCTTAAGCAAAGAGCTGCTGTGGGCTATGGATTTATGCCAGTCTTGAATTTTTCGGAACTGCTGCTTTGCTTCAGAATATCCGTGCCTAATAAGGTTTTGGCTTGATTCTGTGTGTGTTGGGGAGGGACGGAAGAGAGAGATGGGGACTAAACCAAATAGAGGAAGAAAGTAATTCATTTGTTGAACCAGCGGGGTGGGGGAGATCACCCAGAAATGCTATCAGACAGGAGCTAAATCATAATCTGGTTGGTTTCTTTTAGCTCTTTCTGTGCCATCTGTTGCTTCTGCACCATCCCAGCAGGGACAAGGAGAAATGACAGAGAATCCCATTGTACCTCTGGAATCATGAGCAGACTGAAGGTGTGAGGGGCTCAACATGCACACCAGTCCAAGCTCTATGCAGACTGCAACATGGAAACTTTGTCGACAGAAACTGTGTAGCCCAACTTAGTGGTGTGAAATCTGCAGCTATCAGCAAGTATACAACAGATAGGTCAGCTGTGGGTTGGCAGGCAGCTGAAAATATGACTCAATCCACTGATTTGTATTCATGCAGGTACACTTTTAATCATCTTGTTTATTGGACATGATTTCAAGGGCATGAGTGGTGTTTTGATTTAATCACCATGCCTCCTAAGAGTACGAAGAGACAGGAATACAAAGTCTTAAGGACTCTTCACACGCCATTTTTTAAGGCAGAAGTTCTGAGGGTACAGATAAAAATGTGGAGCGTAAATGTCACCAAGAGGTGCTTGAAACCATGTGCTTCATATAGGAATACTTGCTAGAGTTGTGGTATCGGCCACAGTTACCTTTCACCTGGATCCTTAGACCAAGGCCAGAGAAGGGACTACTTTACTTCTTTCTACTCCCAGGGTTCCTGTGTCTATTAGTGTGAGGTATGCAGCCTCTTCTCTAGAAAATTGCACATATATTCTTGTTGGAAATGTCCAGTCATTCTTTGCCAGCCATTCTGGGATTTGGCTTGAAACTAAGCAACAATATCATGTACAGTGTAAGAATTGCGTCTCTACTGTGGAGCTTTCTATGCTTCAACACTTCCATCTGATTTTATATCTGGTCACTGTCTTTCCTATCCATCTAACAACTATCTATACAATAAAAATGAAAGAACGTCATCACACAGTCCATATTGGAGGATTTGTAGAGCCGTATCACAATCCTGGATTTGCATGAAGTCAGGGCTGGGTAGGAGAGCAAACGTGATGGCAGGTTGCACAACTGCAGCGGCTGTGGCCTGGGAGAGTGAAGGCAGGGACACTGAGAGGGAGAAAGTGGTGGTTTAAAACAATGGCAGAGGTTTGAGTAAAGAGGGAATTGAGAGACACTGAGAGGGGGCAAGTGGCAATTTTAAACAATGGCAAAGCAGAACTGCAGTATAAAAGAGAAGTTGGCTTCTGAAACAGAGTTGAGGAGTTGAGAAATGAGCTTAGCGTTTGCATAGGAGTTTAAGGTAGGGGGAATGGCAGGGGTTTGGTGAGCCAAGCGAGCCGGGATACAGCCCCATGTAACCTGATATGGTGGTTTCATGTGCAGAGTAGGCAGCTGGAGCAGCTCTAAATCTGTATTTTCCTCCTGTCTTCATCCCCATAGTGTCTTCCAGGTGGAATCATAGAAAAACAACCTTTCTTTTTCTTTTCTTTTTTAAAAAGAAGATGATAGGTTTTACATTTACACTGTTTTTGAAGTGTTCTAATGACAACGTTGAAAGAAAGTGTAGTGTTTACCATTGGCCAGTAGAGTGTGCTCAGTCCTATCTCAGTGAATCGGTGATTGCTCCTGCTTTTCTAAGCACATGGAATACACTCCCAAATGGTATTTATAAATAGATCTCCCTAATACAACAGGGCTGTGTACTGCAATCTTGCAGCCTATTAGCCTAAATAGAAATACATTCTGGAAGCGTTCCCTCTAATGTTAAAGAACGCCCTCTCAACATGCTAGTGGGGATGGCTTTTAAGGCATGAGGGGCTAGTGCCAGCTGGTAGTCTTATTTTCCTTGGCTCCAGGCTGGCTGGGAGTGGCACAGTCTGTGATTTGGACTGTGTAGCCTTCTGTTCACTCCACCCACAAGACAGGAACTTTCTCCTCTGTCCCATCTGTGAGGAAAGCAAGATGACAATGGGGATGTTTTAATGGAGTTGCCTTACAGGCCTTCCCACCCCCCCATTTCCCCCTTTTTTCCTTGGCAGAAGCTTCCTATGGCATTGGGGTCAGATTAGATTCAGTGAATGATGACTGAGGTGCCTTTCATCATTGCTTGTGCGCACACATCCATGTGCGTGCACACAGGGCAGATCAACACCATACACTGAAAGCACATTCAGTTCATATTCAAAGCACATGGTGTCTACTGGGAACTTTAGTTCCTTAAGGGGGCTGGGAATTGTAGCTCTGTGAGAGTGAAAAGACGGTTCTGAGGATTCTATGAGGGAAGAGTGTACTTTAAATGTGCTTTTCATGTATGGTATGGATCTGCCCACAGACTAGCACACAGATGTAAAAACTTGGGTGGTGTGATACAGTGGCTTTCTTAATAGGCTGTAAGCTGGCAAAAATGTAACTGTATATTCTTATTTTGGAGTGGGGTTGTAAGACGTTACCTTTGGCTTGCAAAATTCACAAATTTTGTTTTGAAAGGAGTAAGGAGTTTTTTAAAGATGCATCCAAAATCTAGTCAATTCAAAAAGCCAGGTTCTATGACATTAGAGGCTCCTCCAGACACCTTTTCTATTGCAGATTTATGTGGTGCTAATTGGGACAGTCGCACACAATCCTGCTTTCAAGAATGTTTATGCAAGCAGAGGTTTCTGGTGCTTTTGCCTTTTCACTCCCAGTGTACTTCCTGACTCGATATTCTGTTAACATTCTCCCTTCCAACCTCTAGAACCAACTGTTGAGATGATAAGTATACTCACATTCCAGCCATACAAATATATCCAAGGTAGGCACAGAGCTAGGCTGATGAGGGTTGTGGCTGGAGAAGAGCTTGGAGGGCCAGAGGGAAGGCCACATTTGGCGCCTGAGGTTTCCTACCTCTTTTTAAAACAAATTTCAATTGTTGGAACAGCAATGGCATATTGTAGTATATTTCCTTTCTCTTGTTTTTCTAAAAATATTGTGCCTAAATGGTATCTTGTGTGATCTAACGTGAGCATGATATATTTGCATAGGTTGTAACATTTAAGTCGTTGATGACTAACCAGAACTGCTATTTGTATGGAGTTACTACAATAGAAAAGCACCCACCCACCTACCTCAGAAAAGAAGAATGTGGGGATCTTTCTGAGACCTCTGCGCAGACTTCTGACCCCACCTGGTTCTGTCCAGTTCAGCACATGTTACCTGCACTGTTGCCCCTGTACACGTTATTTGAACAGTTTGTCCCCTTTGTCTTGCGTATTGACAAGCAAGGGAAACCATCTGAGGTGAACCAGGAGCTGGGAAACCACCAGCCATGGGATCAGACAACTAAACAGGACCAAAGAACAAGTCACAGCCACAAGTCAAAGCAGGAGACAAGGTTAAGAAGCAAGGAGTACACGATTCATCTCCTGTCCAGTTCTAGCCAAATGGTCCTATATGGTATTAGTGTTCTGAAAAAAGGCAATGCCGTAGTATACAGGATTGATTTCTAACAGCTGTCAATGGCATGCAACATTGTTCCATTTGAACCTCTTATCCCCCATTGCAAGCAAATATCTGATGTATAGAGAAAGAGAAATGACTATATATGTTCCTGCTATTCGTGCTGCGCAAGCCTTTTACATCTCACGTCCCTGGTGATCTGTAATCACTTTACTGTGATTCTTCTGTGCTGTGACACCATAACAGAATATTAGATTATAGTGGCATAATGTCATACATAATAACATTAAAACATGGAAAGCCTGAAGCTTGACTCTCTTTGATATTACATTCTCATTTTTAAAACCCAAATGCCATTTTTTATTCCAGAGGAGGCTGCTTCAATGTTTAAAACATTTTGAGCGTTATGGTAAAAATGCAAATACTATTTTTAAAGCTGTCTTTTCTCAACAGAAAGCCATGCTTGTGCTACATGGCAGATAATGAACTTAATGGAAAGATAGGCAATTAATTATATTCCTTATTAGTTAATTTTGGTTGGCAAATTCAACAGAACTTGGTTATGCTCTATGAATCCAGGTAGACATGGAGACGATTCTATAAAATCAACACGATTCAATAGATCTAAGGAGATCTTAACCTCTCCTTTTGTTGCATGGCATGATACTTGCAACGACCCTATGAATTCAACAAACCAAGTGGTAAGGCTTTGCTGGACTATGCTACACAATGGTGAATTAATTGTTGCAAATGCTTTTGGTATGTATAACCTTGCTATACTGTCTTCAAAAGCAGCTATCTGTTTGCTATGAAAACTTCTTTATAGTAGGTCCACCATAATGTTATTTGACAGTTCCTCTTAGGGGGATGCCTCATTCAAAGTATGTTGCTGTGGGTTTGCAGAATAGATAATCTTCTGGATTCAGCTCCCCTTCTTAGAGCTGAACATTTTGCTTCCTGGATGCTTATATTCAAGTGTACACGAACACTAAGCCCTAGATAGTGTCCTATATAGTATTTCGTTTTACACTCTGGAGGAGAGTGGTTTTGATCTATAATTACTGAACTGAATCTTTATTGCTCAGAGCCATAGGCCACCACAATTCAGCCCATCAATAATATAATATAGGATGCTTTTTCTGCTACATGTCAAACTCAAAGAACAAGCAACTTTTTGATTTTTAAATTTGTGCAGGACAGGTTACTGGACAGTGAATGGATACTATCGTGGTGGGTTCTTTTTCCAGAAAATACATTCCCTTATTTGGGATGCTAATGAAACCTTTTCCTTTAAGTTTGCAATCTCTGGGCAGATTCTGTGGTGACATGAGGTTGTTAGAGCAGATGAAAAAAATGTACTGATTCTGCATATTGAAATTAGAATTTATGCTAGTCCTCATTTTGTTTTTTATGCTATGTCAGAATGTGCAAACAGCCCCTTCTCCTGAATGCTGAATTCATGGATGGGTGAGGGGGTGGTCACTAGGTGTGATCTCACTCTCCTTTACCTATGAATGGCTTTTTATGTGAACACCTCTGTGCTTTTCTGGATGTGTGTGTGTGATGGAATTTGCAGGCTGCAATTCCAAGAGGTATACATTGCTTCTTTGTAGACTTCCTGCCACAGAATTTATTTTCTCGTAAGTGCTTTGTCTTGGGCAGGCTTCCTCAACCTCAGCCCTCCAGATGTTTTTGGCCTGCAACTCCCATGATCCCTAGCTGGAAGGACCAGTGGTCAGGGATGATGGGAATTGTAGTCTCAAAACATCTGGAAGGCCGAGATTGAGGAAGCCTGGTCTTGGGTACTGGGATAGACTTGCAGTACTGCTGTTTTGATACATGTCAGGGCACTTTAAACAATGGGATTTATGTGGGGTGACATAACATGTGGGCTGGGGAAAATTTGGAGGCTGAAATGCACCAATAATTTTGTGGATAAACACCCAGAGCTAAGTTCAGTGTTATATATTGAGTTCTAGCCAGAACAACCTGGGACCCCAGTTTGGATAGCTGTCCCCTTGGATAGCTGGATAGCTGGATATGTCCTAACGCCTGAGATATGCCTGAACAGCAGCATCTATGTTAATAAACAGCATCAACAACAAGAATAGTAGCATAGTCAAAGCCATGACAGTAACCTGGGGTGCCAACTCTCTGAATGACTAGATGTGCCAATGAAAAGCTTGCTCGTTGCCTGTACTCACAGCTAACCCAAAGATGCATACTATTAGCGGGGGTCTCTTTCTCTTCCAAGAAACAAGCAAAATGTTCCACAATACTGAACCAGCAGGTGGCAGTGGCATTTTCAGCATCATCCTTAACCCGCAAAAAAGTGTGCTGCAATTCAAAAACCTGCAAGTGTCAGGAGTCTTGGGTTTCAAAGCATGTACAAAATTCCTTGCAGAAAAGGTGGTCTAAAAGAGAATATTGCTGGAATCCATGATTAGGAAGCTACCTTATACTCAGTCCAACCATTGATCCATCCAGCTCAGTTTTGACTGGCACCAGCTCACCAGGATTTCAGGCTCCGTCTCAGCCTTAACTGGATTGAACCTGGGACCTTCTGAATGCATGGCAGATGCTCCAACCGCTAAGCTATGGCCCCACCCATGCATGAAGCACAATTCTGTTAGTGTTCCACTGCTTCATTGAGGCTTTCTCCATAGTAAGCAGATGCAGCACATCCCATTTCACAGCCTGAGGCAAAACGGAAACATGCCATCTGGCCCTGCCGCTACCCCACTGCTGCCACCTCCTTTCCTTGGGTTGCGAAGCTGTGGCAGCGGGTACCAGTGAGATCTTGCCAAAATCATGTGTGGTGCCTGCAACAGAGGCAGCAGGGAGGGCAGGGCGCCTACAGGGCCACTGTCTTGGGTCTTCCGCTGCCCGAGTGGCAACTTCGCCCTGCCTCATAGGCAGGCTGACCCTGCTAGCAAGTGTCTTTCAGCTGCTGTCTCAAGAGAAGTAATCCCCCCCCAAGGATCTGGAACAAAAGCATTTATAAATCTCTTAATCTTGAACCCTCGATACACCCCAAAGTACTAACTTCCTATATTCAGCATTGAGTGGCTTATGGATTGCAATCTATGATCTTGATAATTTTCTTTGTGGAGCAAGTTGGTGTTGACCACTTACCAGATTAAAGTTAACTAGATCAACTAGGTGAAATTGATATTTGTTGGGTATAACGATCTTGAGAGAAAGTACTTGGCGCAAATGATTCGGAAGTAGCAAATAGGCCTGTTGTGTCAGTATGAATTGCAATGTGAGATGAGATTTTGCAATTGCCTTTTTATCATCTCCCAATTTTTATATTGCAGAAGAGCTCTATATATCATAGGGAACATTGTGGGTCCATCCATTGTGGCTTGCAGCCCCAGGGTTTAATTTGAACTGACATTCACCAGAGTTCAGCTTTGGCCTTCAAAATGAAAGGACTTGCCTGTTCCTTTCTGTAGAGTCAGGATGGAGAGGAGAGCATTTCTCTGCAGTTATTTTACTTCAGGCTTCTTCCTCAAATTTGGCTTTTTCTCGAAGCTTGACAGGAAGAGGGAAGTATACTGCTGCCCACAGGGTCTTAGTTTCTTAATATTTCCATCACTGAATCTGCAAAGGTAGAAAGGCATTGGGTTACTGTCCCTGCCAAATCTTATCTGTAAGTTATTTACAGTGCAATCCTATCCATGTCTACTCAGAAGGGAGCCCTGTTGAATATACTGGGTTTCGCACCCACATAAGTGCATATGGGAAAGCCATATATTTGACAGTGAATATATTGAAATGTAGTTCTCAACCCCAAAGCTGAGTGTAGGTAGGAGCAAATGAAAAAGCAGATGCAGATTTCTATTGAAATGGAACAAAGTAAGATAAGATTCAAGCAAATGAAAATATATTAACACGCCCCTGCTCTAAATTCTCTGGATTACCACCATTGCATGGAAATCCAGATGAAGCAATAAACTTAAGATCATACAGAAACTATAAGTGTAAATGACCATTGAAAGATTAACTCTTTGCATAACAGCGGGCCCAAGACTTTTATCAAACCCATCACAGGCCCTGCCATGATGAATTTTGTATCAATATGCTTATATTGATCCAGAAACATAGGAAAATAGATAAGTTGGTTTTTATGTTTGTTGTTTTTATTGATATTTGTATAGACTGATTTGATTGATATTGATATTGTGTACTTCACTGGGTTGTTAACATTGTATTCCACATTGGGACTGTTGCTAGAAATAAATCTTCACCTAAATAAATATTATGCTACCCAAAAAACAAAGAGCCAAAGGGTTGGTGGTGGCCCAGGGAATCTTTCATGAAGCCTCAGGTCTCCTGGCCTCTACACCAGGGGTCGGCAAGGTTTACCTCACCTGGGCCGGTTCACTCCAGCAGAGATCTTTCTGTGGACCGGATTGCACGCACACACCTGCAATTTCCGGCGTCTGCGCAGATGCAATTTCCAATTTCTAGCACCACAGAAGTGAGTCCCCGCGCTGCGCTGTGCTGCTTTAGTGCAGCACGCAGCTCGGTTTGGGAGTGGCTCATGGGCCGGTTAAATGAGCCCCGTGGGCTGCTTGTGGCCCATGGGCCTTAGGTTGCCTACCCTGCTCTACACCCTTTTGTAAAACTTAGAAAAACTTTGTTTATAGTGTTCTTTTTTCCTCTGTGGGTCAGCCTAAATTGGCGTCTCTACATGTAAATTAGCGTGTGAGAATGTTATGCAAATTTCTGTCATAGGTCTGTGCCTCAAGTCTTTTCAGGAACTAGCAACACCTTGCAAAGAGCAGGTTTCTGTCACAATTCTCCAGCACCTCCTTACCCTTTAAAAAGAAAGAGAGAGAGAGAAAGAAAACCAAGCAGAAATACTGGAACAGTTCTGTGAATGCCCACAAGGTTTCATTATGAAAAGCCTGGCAGCCTCAATCCAAACATAATTGTGGTAAAGTAGACATATGGATGCTGTGTGCATTTCAGTGGGCTACTCCACTTTGAACAAGTTGACTGGAGATCTTCCCACTCTCTTACCCCTGTGTTATTTCTCCCATTAACAGTAACTGGAAGTGCAGGAAGCAATATATAAAGAGAGGCACAGCTTGTACATGGCTTTGCCTATTTCTTTGGATGACTTTTATAGCATAGGACATCCCACAGCATAGAAGCCATCTCCTCGCAGTGTGGTGGCTTTGGCCCCCACAATAAAATATTTGAGGGGGCTGCTGGGTCCTTTTATTCACATTGGCACCTGTGTCCCACAGTCTCTTCCCTCTACCCCAACATCCCCAGTGTGTAGCCTAGCAAAAGTTTGACATGTTTTCCCAGGTATTATAGGGCATAGACATGCTGATCTTGGTGCATTCGGTCCACAAAAAAGCTTCAAATACATCATCTAAGCTCATAAAACCACTTCATCTGACTTCAGGTTGTTTGTGCAAATTAGTGCCCACCCCAAGAGGTGTCTGAATCCACCTGCCCGTGATCTGTTTTCAAACCTTGAGAAGCAAAAGGAGAGCAAAGAAATGGTTATTCTTGGCTTGGTAGGGTAGAGATCTTGGTTTCGTGAGTCAGAGACATTTTCCTAAAGTCACTGCTGCCACTGTTAACTGTTGATTAGCTAAAGACTGGTTCAGAAACCACAGCCTTGTTTAGTGTGACCTCACTGATATGGCATCTGGGCAATTATCTTGGAGATAATGAGCCCCTTCATCTAAAACTGAACAACAACATCTCACTCAGAATGCGTAAGATCAGAGCCAATCTGGCTCCCATCAGGGTGCCTGACATCCCCTTTGTGTTATACCTTATTTCAAATCTAACCTTTCACATCCTGAATTAATTGAAAGTGAGATTAAAAATTAATGAATTCATTTATAGCAGCATGGTGAGTTTCGACAAGGGTGGGGAGGGAGGAGGAGGAGAATGGGGGTACAAAATATCAATGGAATAATCTCTTCGATTTTATATTCTAGGCTGGGGTGAGAGAGAGAGAGAGAGAGAGCGAGAGAAAAGAAAATGTAATTATTGTTCACATGTAGAATCTTACGTTTCTTTCACTTGTTCAGGAGCCTAATTAGCACAGAGCCTGATTCTTCTGCTAAACTGTGAAAAATAAATATTTCTGCAATTAGAGGCTGGTTCCAAGTGTTGTTTTTCCATACAGGCCATGAGCTCTCCTTTTTATTTCTCATTCTGCCCTACCCCAGCAATATTACATAGGCTTCCCACTAGAGCAGTAGCCCTGGATTATATACTTTGTAAACCACTTTGAGTTGGGGTTTTTTGTGTTGTTGTTTTTTTACAATCAAACGATGTATAAATTTTATGAAATAAATAGCACTCATATAGGATGGTGCTGCATCTCTGCATATAGTGCATACCCCTCAACTATCCTGGAAAAAGCAGGACATCTTTTTTTTTTTCATGTGAGAGAACGGCAGCCATTTTGGGTGCTGCAATCTCACCAGAACAAAACTGGTGGTGTTTTTTTTTGGGGGGGGGGGATCTTATGCAGGTCACATGTTGATGCTAGTTGAGCAGTATAAGTTTCTATGCCCATTATTCATTTATACATTAGCACACCATTTCTCCCCAAAGCTACCTGAGATGGCATACTTATTATTAGCTCATTTTATTCCCGCAACAATCCCTTGAGGTAGATTAGGCCAAGACATTCTGACTGGTTCAAGGTTGACCATTGAGTTTTCATGTCTAAGTTCGGAAACAGGGGCCTTCACATCCAGTACTGTCCTAACTGCACTTCAATAGCCTGCCAGATTCACTGGGCAAACCAATGACGAAACCCAACCCATCAATGTATAAATTGATACTGTTCATCCTTTAGAGGAAGTAAACTAGGGGAACTCTGTAACTCAATGGTGGCAAATTACGTCGTGGATGCAGGCGGTCACTAGATAGGACTGGGAAAGGGGTCCTGTCTAAAACCTTGGAAGACCATTGCTAGTGCAGGAAATAATGAGCTAGATAACACAATGGCAACTTCTTACGCTCTTAATTTAAAGCATCCTTTTCCTTTAGTGATGTCTGTGGTTCCAGGAAAATTACTCTTCATTATCTTATGGTTGATTGACTATGTGGATTTTCTTCCTTACATTACTGGGCTTTTATTTGTGTAATTAGTCCCAGTTTCAAAATGTGTGCTTATTAAGTGTGGCAAAGTTAGTAAGTTGCTAATGCTTTAGAACTGTTTAATGAAGCACTTGGAAGATTAGGATTTCACAGATGACTGAAAATATCCCCAGCAAAACGGAAACTATTTTTTGTGTTCTACCCTGTTCCACTGGTCATGGCACAGTACCCCACCCAGATGTTATGCAGTGGGAATGAGCTGGTATAGAGAGGGAATAGATCTGTAGTCCCATTTATTTGCACTCCTGTGCCTTAGCAAGGAATGGAAAGCTTCCAAAGAGCTAACAAGAAAGAGTGTTAAGCAAAGAGCGGGCCACTGATTTGGCTGGCGAAGGGATATATTTGTTTGCATTTGGCACGTTCTTCATGTTTAGAGGGCTTCACAGTCATTTCCATGCTTGATTGACATAAGGAGAGGGAACGCATATCTTCTAAATAGGCAAACTGAATGGATTCAAGATGACCTTAAACAGATTGGAGCACTGGGCCCAAACTAACAAAATGAATTTCAATGTAAATGGAAAGTTTTATACCTAGGCAGGAAAAGCCAGCTGCGACATATAAGATGGGGGATACCTGGCTTACCAGTAGTATAGTCATACCTCAAGTTGCGTTAGCTTCATGTTGCAGATTTTTGGGTTGCGAACGTGGCAAACCTGGAACTGTATACTTCTGGGTTTCGCCATGCACAGAACGACACTCTACTTACAGACATTTTGGGGTGCGAACGGCACCCCGGAACGGATTGTGTCCGTAAGTAGAGGTACCACTGTACATGTGAAAAGGATCTAGGTGTCTTAGTAGACCACAAGCTTAACATGAGTGAACAGTGTGATGCAGCAGCAAGAAAAGCTAATGCTGTTCTAGGCTGTATAGTATCCAGGTCGAGGGAAGTAATAGTACTACTGTATTCTGTCTTGGTCAGACTACACCTGGAATACTGTGTCCAGTTCTAGGTACCACAATTTAAGAAGGATAATGACAAGCTGGACTGTGTGCAGTGGAGGGTAACCAATATGATCAGGGTTCTGGAAACCAAGCCTTATGAGGAATGGTTGACCCTAGAAAAGAGGATAATAAGAGGAGATGGCCATCTTCAAATATCAAGGGCTGTCACATGGAAGATGGAACAAGCTTGTTTTCTCCTGATACGGAGAGCAGGACTCAAACCAATGGCTTCAAGTTAAAGGAAAGGAGATTCTGACTAAACACCAGGAAGAACTTTCTGACAGTAAGAGCTGTTTGACAGTGGAACAGACTCCTTTGGGAGGTGGTGGACTTTCCTTCTTTAGAGGTTTTTAAGCAGAGGTTGGATAGCCACCTGTCATGGATGCTTTAGTTGATATTCCTACATTGCAGGGGGTTGGACTATATTACTCTTGGGGTCCTTGCCCACTCTATAATTCTATGATTCATTCCACATGGCACTTGCAGTTTGCTCTGAAAACTTTGGCATCTCTTCATATTCATAGCTCGTTGCCTAATTTTCTTTCATGTTAATTCAACTATAACTGGGTGTTTGAAAAGTATTTGAACTATATTGGTTTCACACTCCTCCTTTTTTCTCTCCCCCTCCCCTCATCTTTCTTTGGAACTAGCTAATCAAACACAAGTAATTAATTTGCATCACTTGCAACCTGGAGGTATTTCATTACCACATCGCAAAGGTGAGAAATAAGAAAACATTAATATTCATAGGCTCATTGCATAAGGATCTCAGAAGGGATGGTTGTTGTTTTTTATTATTAAAGTAAATAACTTTTTCAGTCCCCCTGCAAGAATGTCTCTCCTGGGCTTGAGAATGTCAGGGATTTCAACTGTTTAACCTTCATGAATGCAGTAATCAGCAAAGCCTTCTCTTACTGTTTCATGTAATTTATATCACGCAGGTAACTGAAACTGAGAAGGTATTTTAAACTTAAAAGTTAATGGCATTACATCTGTCGCAGGGCCCACATTTCTGAGACTTTGCTGCATAGTTCTGATTCTGAATTCTATATGTAATGTGTGGGGAAGGATTAGAGCACTGTGGGCAGTTCCCCCGCCTAGGGCGCTGAGCTAAGAGGGTGCAAAATTGAGAAGATCCATAACGGAGAAGATTGATTTTTGGGGGTGCCAAATGTTGGCTTTGCTCAGGGTGTTATATTACCAGAGTCCATCTCCGCAAGGAGACGTCATAGGTCTGATTTAGTGGCAGCTGGTGTCCATTGGGACTGGTAGGGCAAAAGGCAAGGAGCCCAACAGAAGTTGGTGCCAGAGCCAATAATAGGCATAAACAACTAATTCTAGTTCTGTCCCCATCCTCCTCCCTGCTTAGTTGTACAAGAGCAACACTGAGACTAAGCAGGAGGGACCCAACAGGCACTGTCATGTCCTGCACGAGTTGCAAGTAAGAAAGCGAAGGTGAAGACAGGCTGAGGTTGGTGGGGCGGCAGCTCATTTGCCCTAATGGACCTAACAAAATCTGTGTACTGAGGGAGTTGCTGCTAGTCTTTGTTTCTTGGGCTCCTATTGATCTGCTGTAGCTTGATGAGTTGCTCCCAGTTCCCTCTAGAAGTACCCTCTCTTTATCCTTCAACCTCCACCCTTAGCACCTGATTTTCCATCATGTATGTAATATGTTCGACAGCCTTTGGGGAAGGGATGTAGCTCAGGAGCAGAGCATGTTGTTTGCCTGCAGAAGGTCCCTGGTTTGATCCCTCCCCAGAAGGGCTGGAGAAGATCCTTGTCTGGAACCCCAGAGAGGGGGCTACTAGGCAGTGTAGGCAGTGGGGATCCAAATTGCTATCTGAAAAGCACAAATATTCAGGAATCCTGTTGACTTGCATTTGGAAACCGAAATGGCCATAACTTTCTTGTTTGTTCACATTGGGACATGCTAGCTTCTGCATGGAGGATTAACCCTGTCAAACTGCATATAACTTGTTCCAAGGATTTACTTGCTAGCCATATATATATATATATATATATATATATATATATATATATATGCTTTCGTAGATTTTCACGGGTACAGGAATGCAGGTTTTGGTGTCCTCGGGTGTCTTCCCGTGTAAAAGTTGGGGTGTCTAGGCGACGTTTCGACGAGGTCTCACTCGTCATCTTCAGGCTGGTGCTTTCGGCTTCTTGTTACTGCTCTGTTCCAGTAACAAGAAGCCGAAAGCACCAGCCTGAAGATGACGAGTGAGACCTCGTCGAAACGTCGCCTAGACACCCCAACTTTTACACGGGAAGACACCCGAGGACACCAAAACCTGCATATATATATATATATATATATATATAGTAGCCATTTTGTATTTTTTTATTTTTTTACATAGATGCATGAAATTGGAGACTCTGTAGCCCCCCAATAGGAGATTAGTTATGCTAAATTGCAGACAGGTAGCACCAGAGGTTTTCACACTTTACGTTTTAAAATGTTTTAAAATTAACATGGACATAACTTTTTAGGTTGTATTTTTATTGCACATGGGCATGAGCTTTGACGACAATTTGTAGTTCCTTAAAGGTAAAGGACCCCTGACAGTTAATTCCAGTCATGAACGACTCTGGGGTTGCAGCGCTCATCTCACTTTACTGGCCGAGGGAGCCGACGTTTGTCCGCAGACAGTTTTTCCGGGTCATGTGGCCAACATGACTAAGCTGCTTCCGGCGAAACCAGAGCGGCGCATGGAAACGCCATTTACCTTCCCGCCGGAGCGGTACCTATTTATCTGCTTGCACTTTGACGTTCTTTCGAACTGCTAGGTTGGCAGGATCTGGTCCTTATGAGGGGATTAATCCTAGCAAATTGCAGACAGATAGCTCCAGGGTTTTGCCACCCACCGGTCCTCCTGACAATTTTTTCTTGGTAGCTTTCTGTTGATTTGGCAGTGGCATAAAAAGCCTGACTAGTGGAAAGGTTTCCATGTCTGTCAGGCATCATGCCCATCAGTAAGCATTTGTGAGTGCAAGAGTTCCCTGTGCTGAGATTCCATCATTCATCCCTCGGTGACAGTTGCCAATCACGGTATGGGTGTTAGATGTGGAGCGACTTCCATTTTCATCATCATCATTGCTGACTGACACCTGGTTAAGGTGTTCACAGCATGCTTTTTGTAAGAATGTCTATAATTTATCCACGTGACATCTAAATTCTGATAAAAATGAAAGAGAGTTCTTGTGTGGAAGAGGCTTGACTTACGGTTGCTGGAGAAACGAAAAGTTGCCTCTCTTATCAGTGTTAAAGTGCACTTAAATCCTCTGCCATGCTATGACACCATTCTAGTTCAGAGTGACAGAGTACTGTATTTTCCCGATTCTCTTCCATTCTCATTACAGCCCTGCCTTTCCATCAAATCCATCAAGACAGGCGGCAGTTCTTATATCCCATTCGGCACCAACCAAGCTGGCCTTTGTCCTGAGAGTGAATTAACAAACACAATTCAAACTTGAACCTGAGACAAAAGTGACAGGCTGTGGATTTGCTTCCTCTTCTTTTGCACTTTGATGCACATAGCAAGACTGAGAAAAGTATGTGTGAGTTTCAAAGTGAGGGCTGCTTGTTAAATGGGGGGGAGGGGGGAATGCAGATGCTGCTGAATAAAACACCTCCATATCGCAAGCTGGGAGGATGAAGCAATGTGTTTAACCTACACATTGCTGTTTTTATTTAGCACAGAGGAGATTTGGCACTCTTTTAATAGCAGCCTTAAAGGTTAATGCAGATGTGCAAGTAAAATGGGATGTTACAGACTATTTAACACCATCTCCTCTCAGTGAATATGTTAGCAGCAGTTTGGAACAATTGCCACCATGTTAGCAGTCCTCTTACTGTGAAGGAAAGGAAAAGAAAGTGATGTCTTGTGAGAAAACATTGCAGAAGAATAGGTCCTCTGAATCTAGAGGGTTTGGAAACAATGCTGGCTGCGTAAAATCGAACATGTATATTATTTGCCATTGCAGGAAGTCAAGGAAGTAACACTGGACCTATGGACTTAGGACAGCTGAGGAAGGCCATCATGAATTGCTTCCTCCATATACTCTGATACTCTTGTTGTTGCCATGCTTCGCAGGTTGAGAAGGGTATTCAGTATTCCAGGCAACTCACTGTGTGCTTGTATTTCTGTCTTGTTCCCTTTATTGGAAAGTCTATCTATATTTATTGATGCAGAACCTTAGGGCCCCGCAAAGTGAACGAGGACAGGAATTCTGCATTAAGAAATGCAAATTCTTGGCATCTCATCACTTCTGCCTGGTTTTTTATGATTATCGCTACAGACCCCCCAGGGTTGGAGGGTTGGGCATTCTGTTTCCTTCCCCTTTAGCCAAGTTAATCACAAGCAGTCATGACATCTCCCTGCAGAAGTTCAAAGCTAAACATCAATCATTGTGGCTGCAGTTCAGAACCTTCGGTAGAACGAGCAAGAAATTGAGGTCTTGTGGAAATGTGGAGTGACAGACCTCTTGCAACTATAAGAAACTCTTATTGGTGTGGTACACAGGGCATGCTTGCATCACTTTGCTCCTTCATTTGTGTGAGAGAACACTTACACTTTAACTTTATTCCTTACAACTCGCCAACACTTTATAGAGGCCAGAAATTGTCATTTTCAAATTCAGCATGGCCTTAAATTGTAAAGCAGTGTTTCCCAACCTTGGGCCTCCAGCTGTTTTTGAACTACAACTCCCATCATCCCTAGCTAGCAAGACCAGTGGTCAGGGATGATGGGAATTGTAGTTCAAAAACAGCTGGAGGCCCAAGGTTGGGAAACACTGTTGTAAAGCACACTTGGGCTGCAATACTATATTCTCTTACTTGGGAGTAAGTTCTGTTGAGCTTCTGAGGTGACATGTTGGATTGTTCTGTTAGATGCCTGTAGTGGGCGCTATGTATAATAATCCTGCCTGTCGTCAAGCTGGTACAGTTTCAATGTGGTAAAAGGGAGCCACCTCATGAGAAGAGAAGAGTCCCTGGAAAAGACCCTGATGTTGGAAAAGATTGAGAGCACAAGGAGAAGGGTGCAACAGAGGATGAGATGGTTGGACAGTGTTCTCGAAGCTACCAGCATGAGTTTGACCAAACTGCGGGAGGCAGTGGAAGACAGGAGTGCCTGGCGTGCTCTGGTCCATGGGGTCACGAAGAGTCGGAAACGACTAAACAACAACAACAAGAGGGAGTTTATACAGACTTCCAGTGTACTTCAATGCATAGAAAATAGCTCAGACCAGATATGTCTTTACTCCTTTGGTTATATAAATATGTATACACCGCTATTTATAAAAAAAAAATCAGAGTGGTTTACAACAATCATCCATAAAACCATATAAAAAAGTTAAAAGCAGAAGTCAGCTAACTACTATGTAAAGATGTCTTCTTAATTGCCTCCATAAGGCTGGCAGAATAGAAGTTTTCAGCAGGTGTTTAAAAGTTGAAACAGAAGGCATCTGCTGAATCTCTGTTGGCAGAATATTGTACTGCAATGGGCCAATGACACTAAAGGCTCAACCACTTCTTGTCCAATGAATGTCGCCAGCTAATGAAAACTGATCTGCAGTATAAACCTGGTGAGTTTCTTTAGAGCAGGCTTCCTCAAACTCGGCCCTCCAGATGTTTTGAGACTACAGTTCCCATCATCCCTGACCACTGGTCTTGCTAGCTAGGGATCATGGGAGTTGTAGGGCAAAAACATCTGGAGGGCCGAGTTTGAGGAAGCCTGCTTTAGAGAATCACCTACACACTGGACACAAATTAGAGTCTTGTGTAGTTCTCTCCCCCCCCCCAGCTGGATTTATGCTGAGGAACTTCTCATTGGGCTAGGCCCCATAGAATATGTGAAAAACCACCACCCTTTTTTCATTTAGACAAGTTTCCTTTACAAGAATATAGGGTCGTTGTTGGTTTTTTTAAAAAACCAAACAAAAAACACCAAAGTTTTACTTTCCATTAAATCATATAGTATTTTGCATGCTAGTGCCTCCTGTTAGGGCAAGGTTTCTATTTGCATGCTAATGAAGTGCTTTAAGAGGTGGCATGCCAAGTCATCAACAATACAAAAGGGAAGTTAATGGGTATGTCTGGAAGGCTAACAAGAGAGGTGTGCCTATAAGGGAAGGAGTGGGAGTGCAAAAGAGATTCCAAAAGACATCTGCATTTAAATAGGCCAGTTGGAAAGGGGTGCTATGCATTTTGTCAAAAGCTGTTTAAGGGGAGAAAGGAAGAAGTCTGCATCCTAACCCTGATGTTGCTTAAGGAGATTTTGCCTTTGGTCCAGATCAAGTATCTTTAACCTTCTAGACTCAGGAGCCACTCCAATGGTCAACAAGGACTCACTTGTAGATTTTCACCATATGCACCTGCCTTTCTTGTTTTCTGTTCTCTAGATCACACACTAGACAAGGGTGTGCCTCACTTTTGGTTCGTGTTGGTTGAAAACCGATGATATAGATTAGTGGTGGGTACTCTCTGTCCTTTGGGCAGGGCTGGTCCACCAGTGAGGAGGGATGAAGCAGCTGCCTTGGGTAGTGGAAGCCCTGTGCTCCCATGAAAGACCAGCCTGTCACACCATCTGTGGAGAAGTAGGGCTGGCATTGGCACTGATTTCTGGTGAGATCTCGCTGGAACCTGCTGCTCACCACCATGCAACTTCGGCAACAGGGGCAAAAGGCTGGTGGCAGCAGCAGGGTGCAACTTCCTGTTTTGCTTCAGGTGGTGAAATGGGATGCACCACCCCTGTCTGTGGGCCCAATTAGGCCTGCTAAGTCTCAGCAGTTGGCCTTGAAGCCTGTTTTGGGTGAAACTTTCCTGTTCCTGCTGTCATATAGCGTTAGACTGGGGTGGGGTAGGGGTGGGAATTAAAGCTGCAATGCAAAGGAAGGCTCAGAAACACCATCTTAAGTGTGTCACCCATTCTACTTTTACAAGCAAAATTCATCACTTTCAGAACGTGGTGCCTTTTTCTGCTGCCCTGATGGCAGCAGAGAAAAGGAGCCAAATTCAAGCAGGGGGTACAAAGGAAGAATTGGGAGCATACTTTAATGTGCACTCTATTCTTCTTTTGCAAACGTGTGAATTTCCAGACACCTGACTTCATAGGACAGTGGTCTGTGGAGAGTTGAGGAATTGGATTCTTCCAGATGCATTCAATCCCCTCTCCTTAGTATAGGCTCATTAAAACACACACACACACACCAACCCACCCACCCTTGTATTTGATAGCTTAACATTTCAGAGTAGGCTGCTTGAGAGTCTGCCGTATGACTGTCTATTAAGATGAATGTGGGCTACAGAAGGTTTCAAATTAATTTTCTCAAAAGAGATGAATTTGTCTCTTCCTGCACTGTTCTCTTTAGTTTAGAAAGTAATTCTTGAAATGCCATCTTCTAGACTACGTTTGTCACACACCACCAGCAAAAATGTCTGCAACAATAGTGACTGCTTCAACTCCAAGACTTGAGGTGAATTTGATAACAGGTTAGGGATAAATTGTTTTAAGTGCCAAAAACTATTGCAAATATCTTCTGTCATTTGTGCAAAAACTACTTTTTCCCATATACATAGTATAGCCCCCACCCCTCTTCCCCAAACCCTAGTCTGTAAAATTTAAATTGGGTGAATGGAGCTGGCGCATAGCATTGAAGTCACTGTGTATCCAGACTTCTGAGTAGGCTGCAGGATGATTCACACTGGATTGACTATTGCAGAATAGCCCATGCAGTTATAAGGTTTCCAGAAGCTGGAAAGGTCTTGTTCTTCTAGGGATCACCATACTTTTTGGGCTGTGGGGCACATTTGCAAACCGGAGAAACTGTTGTGAGCACAACATAGCACAGAGACCACAATCTGTTCTCTTGGCTGCTTATAGAATTCAAGTCTAATTTCAGCAGGGAGAAGGGCTAGGAAAGGACATTGTGGGTGTCTGGGAAGGTGCATGTGTGCCTGAAGCTGCCATATCTGCAAACCCTGTTCTTATAAATAGCCTCCTGTTTTTATAATACAGGGACTGAAAAGTTGTGGAGGATATATCTTGGGGAGAAAACAAATGCGCCTTTGAATATGGGAGGTATGTGTTCAGACCCATACCCTGGACAAACTAAAGGGGCTAAAGAATTAAAATAATGGAGAATTTATGGAGTTGTGATATCTTTAAAATCTTTTACAGTGGTGGCACTGGCCCTGTGGAACGCCCTCCCACCAGATGTCAAAGAGAAAAACAACTATCAGACTTTTAGAAGACATCTGAAGGCAGCCCTGTTTAGGGAAACTTTGAATGTTGATGGATTACTGTATTTTAATATTTTGTTGGAAGCCACCCAGAGTGCCTGGGGAAGCCAAGCCAGATGGGTGGGGTATAATAATAATAATAATAATAATTATTATTATTATTATTATTATTATTATTATTATTTATTCAAAAAGCATTTGAGAAAAAATTGTTTAGTGTCTTTGATTCTTGGAAGGGAATATGACTCCTATAAGGTTTATAAAATAATAATGAATGGTTCTCATGTTGTCAAGTCAAAAATGAAAAGCAATGACTTGTCATGGAATAATATGGCTCCCTCATATATTTAATGCATGCTGCTAGATGCAGTTAAGATGGGGCAGCAGAGACCCTCTGGTGGTGGGGATGATCAGAGTTCTGCCATTGTAGAGGTGCACTACTATGGCATAAGTGTTTCAACCTGCATTTTTTAACCAGAATAAAATAAAACCAGTTATAAAGAAAGTAATCAGTTGAACACATCTGCAATTTTGGAAACGATACATTGAATAGTCATATTAATTTGGATGAAGAAATGTGGGTGTCCCCCCCATTGCCATTTTCTGTGTAGCCTAAAGGAGTGTGTGTGTGTGTGTGTGTGTGTGTGTGTGTGAGAGAGAGAGAGAGAGAGAGAGAGAGAGAGAGAGAGAAACTTGTCCATACGTGTCCCAGCATTGTTGACATGGCCAATCAGTGTGTGACAGTGGGGCACAAATCAAGGATATAAGCTTACTGCCTGGGAGCGCTGCCATCTAAGAGATTTCTTAATAAAGAAGAGAAGGAACTTTGGAATTCCAGGAAAGGAGAAAAAGGAGAAGCTGCTTTGTGAACCAGGACTGCCACTAGGAAAATGCTAGATGTACAGACCATTATAAATTATTCAAACTCGATTGAGAGAGATGAAAAGCGAACTATTCTGTTGTTCAATATGGTGCAGAAAGCAGAAATGGAACAAAAGTACAGTGCAAAGAAGAAAATGTATTAAAATTATATATGTCCTGTTGTAGAATCTTGGGTGTACATCTGAAGCAGAATGTCGATTCTGTGGATCAGCTCCCTGCTACTTAACCAATTCCCGTCCCACAAGAGAACCTCTCATCTTATTCCATGGCTGCTAGCTTACCCAGACTCCTTTGGTGAGGTACCTTTTCGGAAGCGTTTTGGCAGTCCAAGTACACTATGTGGTTGTAAAATGCAAATTTTAAGATACTTAGGAATGACATCGCTCAACTGTGAAAGAAGCTTTGAATCTGAAGATAATGCAGATGAAAATATTGTAACAGAGACCCTAGGAAGCAAAAAAAAAAAAGTGAAATAAAATAGCATAGAATTATAATTCAAATTATTACTGACATTTTACATCCAAACAAATCCCCTCCTTAAGACAGAGTAACTATCATTTTCCTTCTTTTCTAGCTCACCCTCCTTCCTCTGCTTCTTGATGCTGCCTTTGAATCTTTTTTCTCATTTGCCTATCCTTTTCTGTATCACAGATTTCAATTCTGTCTTTGAGCCACTCTGTCTGCTAAAAAATAGTGCTAGTGAAATAGTGAATGGTCCCATTTAAAATGATGTCTTCTCATTTAGAGGCAATTATTATAGAGGTGAAATGAACTGCAGTTTCAAGCTGTTCACTTGGAGGCTCGGGAAGAGATTCGCCGCCGTTCAGGAGTCCTGTGTTGTATTCCACTATGCATGCAAACTGCCCCATTCAGTTCTGTGAATGGGAAGTTGTGTATTTTGCAGACTTATGTCCTCTAGTACACTCAATGGTCCTTGCAGACGGAGGAACTCAAACAGTGCCCTAGAGTATCCTCCCTGCAGCTGAGTCATGGCTTTGATGCCTATATAGTTCCCCCCCGCAGAGCAGCTTTATCCTTATTTTTACAAGTAAAAGCTTAGACAATAAATTATTTGGCAATGTCATCCAGACCCCAACAAGGATACCAGATGCTTGACACATCTGCTTAGTCTCCTACTTTTCTGGAAATTGAGTGAAATTATATTTGAAATTGTTCCAGATGCCATACATGGAGGCAGGATATGGGGGAGGGGGGAGAGGATGGAGGAAAGAACCGAGGGAAGCAAATATGAAGAATTCTACACTTATTAGCTCACAAAAGGAGAGCTAATAAAAAAGATTCTTGCTGTATGTGGAAATGCTATCGTTGAAACATGACTTCAGGGAGATGTGACACCTAAACAAATTCTAGCACTCTAAAGAAAAGAGCAGTACTGACTTGGGGAGGGGGGTGGATATTCAGAGAAACAAGCCTAGCAGTGATGGAGAAAATACATTTTTAATATGGTGCTCTTCTGATCAGTAATCAGGTGACGGAGTGCCTTGGCTTTGAAGCCACTGGTTTGCAGACGTTCTGATGAAGTGCTAACTAGGCGAGATTTCCTGGATATGTTGATAACAATGGGTTTTAAATCTCATGTGTCTAGGGCAGGCTCAGGAAACTTCTAGCCCATGGGGAGATATTAGGCCTGGCAAGGATCCTTATTTGGTCCATGGGGCTCTTTTCCCCACACGACAATCACCTGCCCCACACCTGATGTTATATGTGACATTAGGTGGGGGCAACGACAAATAAACACATAGCTACAAAAGAACTGTTGGGAGTCTTCAAGTGCTCTCCTGATTGTTTCTTGTAAAGCAGGACTTGCTGACAGTTTCCATTGATTGATTGGCCCTGCCTGCAAATAGGATCAGATGCCCTGGACTAGAGTCTATTTCCTCACTCCCCTCAGTCTTGTAAATAACTCCACCCCAATCCCAATTATTAGCCCATGACAGCATTTACTGTCTCTGTCATCACCATCACCACTGAGTCCTAAACTGCTTGGTGCTTCCTGCTTTCCTTTGAAATTGGCTGCACACAGTTATTTTCTGTGAATCTGTGCTCTGCGTGTCCTTACCAGCTGGTTGGCCCTGGAGAAGTAATGTCTAGGTGGACTTTAGAATTCCTTCTCAGGTACCCTTGCAGAGAGAGCTTGCCCCTCTCTATAGGAAGCAGAGGTCATGCATTTCAGCACATCTGTTATGTGCAGGATCTGAGACTTGCCTCTTCTGCTTACTATATATGCGACACCTCTGCTTATGTAGCATTCACAGTGTGAAATGAGAGCTAAGGTTGAGCCCTTTACCACATAATGGGCTGTTGAGATAAGGACTGAGAGTGGAAGCCTCTTGCTCTCAGATATCCCGTTTCCTTGCTGCCTTGTACGTTATATTGCTGAGAGAGTTCAAGTTTCCAAATGAATCGGAGGCTTCTGCTACACCGGCTTTGCCATATATAAATAACATCAACAAATAAAACTGCCAGGGGTTCCTGAGCAGCAAAGTCTTGCTGGAGGATGTTAATGTGTGCGACTACTAAATCAAAGTGTTTTGTGGAATATATTTTAAAAGCCTTGCCTTATGCCTAAATAAAAACCGCTTTTATGAGAAGTTGATCCACGAGGCGCCACCTTTCAACACTGGCCTGTTAAAAATATCGAAAATAGTGCTGTGCAGAAGATGCTCCCTCCATTAATCTTGTTTCAGCTCCCTTCTTGTCCTTGATATCCAAAATTACATTTATAAATTATCTGATCTTCACATTTCAAATATGCCCCCTTTGGCACAGCAGATGTAATGAGCGGTCTGCAGTCGCCCGGCCTGTGTTTCCCTTTCCTTAATTGCTCCTGGAATTAAATAAGGAGGCTCTTCCTAGCTTTGTGGTGTTTTTTGAAAAGCAGTTAAAACACAGCCAGTTCTAATGAGCCAGTGTGTGGACACCAAGATTTCCTCCTCTCTCTTTAGCACCACATTTACGCCCTCCTTCCTGATGGCTCTTGCTGCTTCCTCTTTATCGCCACACAACATCAAGCACTATAGCTCAAATTCATGTTGCAGAGAAAACTCTGCACTATTAGAGGAGAGATTGTCTTCCATTCCTCTGTGAGGAGTTTTGCTTTATTTCCCTAATGGAGGAGCTGGATGTTGAACTGCTTAAGCCATAACATTTAATTTTCAACTTTTGTCCTTTACAGCCTATTAACTCAGAGGCTGTTTCTCTCTCCCTTTCCTCTTTTTTCAGATGTGAATTGATCTCATTGCGCTCCAGCGAATAAATGGCCCTAGAAGTCCAGAGCATTTCCACATGTATTGAGCTTGTAAATTAGATCCTCTTTTCTTTTTTTGAGGGTTCCGTCAACACTAGGATGGAAAGTGTGAGCCTCCTGCAGTTGCGAGAGATTCCAGCCTATATTTTGACTACTGAGGGGCCTTTGATAGTGAAGACACTGTTAGAGTATGCACAACGTACTATAGGGTTGAGTTCCCTCATGTCTGGGGGCGGGATGTGGCTTCTAGGCCTCTCTGTCTGGCCCCTGAGACTCTCCTGAAGCTTGTTCTGAATCAGTCACCTGTGATTCTAGGAGAAGAAAATCCCACTGTGACAGCTGAGATGCCACAAAATATGCAACTGTTGCTGATGGGACAACAAGAAATACCCCTTCAGCCAGCCTTAAACCTTGGGAAGGGCAGAGACACTCAAATACCCAGGATCCAAGTCTCTCAGAGTTTTGTACATAAACTTCAATGCTTTAAATTGGGCCTGGTAACATATAGACAGCCAATGCAGATGCCACAGAATAGGTGTTTGTATGAGTGCACACTGAAATGCCACTGAGTACTCTGGCAGCAGCATTCTGCACTAGCCGCAGTTTCTGAACCATTTTCAAGTGTAGTCCTAGTTCAAGTGTAGAACACATTACAGTAGTCAAGCTGGGAGGTTAACAGACCGTGTATAACTGTGGCCAGCTTACCCAGATAAACATTTTTCTTCTTAGACAGCCTAACTAGTGGTGGTGAGGACAAAAACAAAATCTGGGGTCTGCACAACTGAACTTGGGTGTAAAAATGAGACCAGGGCTGCATCTACACAGCTATTAAAAAAATGCTCTGAAAATGCTCGGGGTGGGGAACCCTAAAGCTCACAATGGAAAATTTCACAGAGTTCTAATTTCAGCTCCACAGCACCATCTAGTGTCACTTCTTTTTACTAATGTAGCTGAGTCCTAGAGATGGTTGGAGACATGATTTCAGTAGATGGGATGCACATTTTATCTTTCCATTGCACTTGGTTATTAACAATGTAGAACCGGAGATCCATATTTGCACGCCTGCTGCAGAGAAAGCTGGTCCCTTTCTAATGGCAGCACAGAAGAGAATTCACACACACAAACCTTTTCTCTGGGGGAATGCTCTGGAATGAGTACCAGCATCTTTGACCAGGCTGCCTCCCAGCCAGAGGTACTTGCCTCTTTCATTCCACAGGGGGTTACTTTTTTAAAATAATATGGAGGGAAGGGACAAACAATGGGGTTATCCATGCATGTTTCTGGCAGTGGGTGCCTCCTTTGCCGCCGCCTTCTTCTTCTTCTTCTTCTTCTTCTTCTTCTTCTTCTTCTTCTTCTTCTTCTTCTTCTTCTTCTTCTTCTTCTTGTAGTACTACTTTTTCTCCTCCTCCTCCTCCAATTTATGTATGAGGTCCCTAAGAAGGGGAGAGATGCACTTGGGCAGAGAGAGAGAGAGAGGGAGGGAGCTACATGTGTGTGGTTGTGTATAGGCGAAGTGTGTGTGTGAGAGAGACAAGGAGATGCATGTGTGTCTGCGATCTGTATGTGTACAATGTGTGCATGCAAGAGAGAATGTGGTTGGCTTCTGTGTAAATTTTCCCTGGTGCCAAGGTGTGTTCTACCTTCTCTTGTTAGTAGATAGCAACAGCATTGCATGTGTTCTGCTACTGTTTATTTATATGCCCCATTTAAGCTTGGTGTGTAGAAAATCAATAGTGTGTGATTCCCAGAAACAGGGCCAGCAGGACATAGAGCTCACCCCATGGTAACCATGAGGTGGGTTGGGGCAAGCAGCAATGCTCCAATTCGCTCTAAATTTGTGCTAGGCCATGCCCTCTATAACAGACACTGGTAATTTTGTGACTGGTCCCCTTTGCACTATTTGTAATTTTTAATTCTTTACAACTCAAAATAATAAAACGTCATCTTATAAGCTGTTAAACATTTTTATTTTTATTATGTATGTGTTATTTTTACCATCTTTTTTAAAAAAATTAAAAGCTCCTCACAAATTTAACAGAGAGAAGTGGGTTCAGGAAGAGGAGAGGGATGGAAGAGGCGTTTTACAATTTATCAAAGTATGAGTGCCAGCACCTTGGTTTTTTTGGTGATGTATAAATGTATGGTTTATGCATCATTTCAGATATGGAAGATGTGCTTTAGAAACCTGTGTAGGAAATCCTGTGGATAGTAGCATGCTGTAAATTCTATCAGGGCAAGCAGAAAGAACATACTTTGGCCTTTATCTAAGAAATAATGTTGAAAGCACTGCTTTCTTTCATTGATAAGGATGCTGCTAGGACACAACAAAGTCAAGGTATTTTTTTTTAATGGTTATGTAATTCAATATCTGCTTCCGATTTGGAGGAGAAAGGATAACAGAAAATCAGTGAAGCTTGCTGGTAGTTAAAGTTTTATCTACTGAAATTTTATCTAAATGAAAATTGTGAAGGATGGCATAGCCATCTACAGCTTCCCTTGGTTAAGAGACTTGCCTTCTAAATCCATAGCTGTTTTATTAATCCCCAGTCATTTTTGTTACAAGTGACAAATCCTTGTCAAGTGACCAGACATTAGTGGAGTACTGATTGTGTTCAGTGAATAGATGAATATGGTTGTGGGAGGCTTCTCTGGTAAGCCACTCTGTCTAGTGCATCTCACAAAACCATTGTGAAGCAAAATTGCCACCCTGAGCTCCTAGAAATGTCTGTCACCTTGGGCATAGCAGTATGCTGCTACCTCAATTTCCCTGTCTCTTTAATGGGGACAATTAAAGAGGGCAGAAGAAGATAGCATTCATTGTATAGGCAAGCATTTTTTTGTGGTCAGCCCACAGAACATGGCTGTCAGTAGGTCTTCCAGAAGCAGCTCACAGAGAGCTGACCATGATGAATGCCAGAAAGCAGGAAATGTAGGATTTTGCAAAACTAGGTAGAGGGAAAGGATGGCAGTGGCAAAATTGGCTTGAATATCAGGGGCCACACAAGAGACTCACAAGGCTTTTTTCTGCTTTCATTGTAATGTTATTTTAATTCACTCTTGAGTGACTTCACCCACTAGCTGCTGAAGGGTGGGCTAAGAATCGACCGATAAATAAATAAAGATGGCAGATGGTCTGCTGATAGCAAAAACTCTTTTCCCCCTCTCTTTAAAAATTTGATGCCCATTATACTTTGGATAAAGTGACACCCTTCCGGCAGAACAGTAGGGCACAGAGAAGGCAAAAGTACACTTTGCAGTTTTGAAAAGCCCATAGAGTTGAGAGTTTCTAATTGAAGCTGAGCTGCAGCTGTGGGGGCAGATGGGGAGCCATGCTAGTTTCTCCCTGGGGATCTGATACAGCATCGGTGAATTTACTGGTGGTGTGCATTTGCTTCTCCTCTGCTTGCATATCTGCAAATAAAGCAAATATTACAAAAGCACCATACAGTGTATAGCAGTGCACCTGATCATTTTTACGAACCAGGGAGGTTTTGGTCAGCGCCTTCATTATATACACCTTTAGGTGCCAGGGGAAAATGTTCCCTTTTAAATGTATTAGTGGGAAGGGGTGGGGAAGTTATTGGGTTTTTTTCTTCTTGTTGTTGGTTTTTTTATACATTTTGTGTTTTTAATCTTGTATTTTTATGTTGTGAACCGCCCTGAGATCGACTGATGAAGGGCAGTATAAAAAGGTAAAGGGACCCCTGACCATTAGGTCCAGTCGTGACCGACTCTGGGGTTGCAGCGCTCATTTCGCTTTATTGGCCGAGGGAGCTGGCGTACAGCTTCCGGGTCATGTGGCCAGCATGACTAAGCCACTTCTGGCGAACCAGAGCAGCGCACGGAAACGCCATTTACCTTCCCGCCGGAGCGGTACCTATTTATCTACTTGCACTTTGACGTGCTTTCGAACTGCTAGGTTGGCAGGACCAGGGACTGAGCAACGGGAGCTCACGCCGTCATGGGGATTCGAACCGCCGACCTTCTGATTGGCAAGTCCTAGGCTCTGTGGTTTAACCCACAGTGCCACCCATGTCCCACCAAGGGCAGTATGCAAATTTAATAAATAAAACTAACTAAATAAAATAAAAATCCAGTAGGAAGATTGTACTAGATGGTAAGGCCACTGGCTGCCATACTAAATAAGGATAATGGTAGGAAAAGAAAAATTGGCCATTTCCTATTCCTGCCAAGAGAGCTGCAGTTGAGCTGCAGCTCCCATCAGCACTGATCATTGACTATGCTGGTTGCAGCTGATGAAGTAGAGTTGGAGTACAACATTTTGAGGTTCACAGGTTAGCTGCTCATCCTGTTTTAATATCTCATGAGCAGTGATTTCAGACTGTGTTAACATTTGGGTAAAGCTTTTATGTCTAATTCGTGGGTAGAAGTTACACTGCTTTCATCTGCTCTCCTGTCATAAACCTGCGACTCAACATGGATATGTTCCAGTTCCTTGCCTCTGACATGAATCATGTATTGCCTGAACTTTAGGGCAGATTTGTCCCATTTGCAGTTTTGGATCTCTCTGCTTTAAAAAAACATTTTTATTTTTTATATTAAGGGATCTCTGTACTTTTATGTAGTGAAGATATTGTACTTTCCCTAGGGTTGCCATATTTCAAAAAGTAAAAACCAGGACACCCCAAAAGTTGTTTGGCTTTTTAAAGGAAATCCCCAAAATTGTTGAGGTTCAAAAACACCAAAAAACAAACAAACATGAGAAGATGTCATTGAATTCCTGGCATATTGGTGAGCAGCAGATAAAGCGTGTGAAATATCTCCTAAGCATCTGGTTGTTTTATTTGGGGCCTTATAAACTGGCATTCTTGTTTGCAAACAGCAAAATCTACAGATTTATAAATATGCTGAGCTTTGGAGACAATGGCTGTATACACACCTTGCATTAAAAGCACATGACTCCCTACAAAACCACCACCACCACCACCACCTCCTCCTCCTAGGAATTATACCTCTGTGAAGGGTAAACTAAAATTCTCAGGATTCTTTGGAAGGCAGGCAGGAGTCTTGTGCTTTAAATGTGCTTTCAGTGTGTGGTGTGTTAAGAGCCAACATTGTTGCAAACTGGTTCTGTCTGGCTTGAAATTTCCAACAGTTCACCCACCAATTGCATATGGGGCTGAGCTATGGGAGTCCTTGTCATTTCTGAAGTTAATACTCGGTGTCCTCCAGATATGCTTGCTGTGCTTTTAAGATCAGAAATGGGAGAACTCCCTGTGTCTATGACGTCTTCACTTACTGCTTGGGTTACAGTCTGTGGATGTTGGGAGATTTTCCTGGGGGAGACAGCAACCAATCTAATGGAGTAAAGTGAGTTTTCTGAGGTTCATTTTACAGGGTTAATTTAACCACTGCCAAGTCCGAAATTGAGAACAAGCTTCACGATTTGGAAGCCCAAAACAATTTGGCAGCATTAGCTGACTCCCAAGTTCTCTGTGGTTTCATGCCGTAAAATCGCAGTACGCTTGCAGAGAGTACCTGTCAGATTTGAGTGCTCATTCTCAGAGAAGAGCTTTTTCTGCTTTATGATATCAGACAGTTCACACAGCCGTCTTGAAAGGGCAGAGTAAGGCAATACTGTATGAATCAAGACACTGCATTTGTGGAAATGGAGATGTACAAAATCTATTTTTCTATATTTCCAAATAAAACAAAATATCTTGCATCTGTTTGTTCATTTGAGCTCTATCTTGCCTTTCAATCCAGAATTGGCTCCAAGGTGGCTTACAAAAAATAATACAATACAAATGCATATATTGTTTTAAGGCACTCTTTTGTTGGTTAGAAATGATCATTATTCAATGCAAAGTAGTTTCTCTCTTAGCTCTTGGTGTTGCTTTTGGATGCTCAGGTGAAATCATTGACTAATAATGCTTCTTGCCAGTTTCAGGTTGTGGAAAAGCTACAATGATAAAGTTCTTAGCTTTATTCTGGTATATCTAGTTTTGAATGGGCAGTGTGTGTTTTTCTATGGGGGACCATTCATTCATACAATCCCCTCAGTGTTATGTTCCCATATTAGTTCTAGTATGTGATCTATCATTGGTGTAGCCTGGCTCTAGAATCATAGAACTGTAGTGCTGGAAGGAATGTAGGAATCTAAGGAGGAGTAAGGGCCATGTGCAATATTATAGCGCAGTACAGTGTGAAATAGTACAGCACTCTGGTAGTTGAGCACACGACAGGCTCTGTACTCACCTGGATGCAATCTTCACTCACTACAAGCAACCAGATGAGTAGCTAATGGCACGTCCACTCTGAAAAGTTGTGGAGAGTTGCTTCCGATGATCTTCACTCATGTTGCAGCAAGCCTAGCACTTACGATGCTTAACATTTTCAACAGTGAGAGTCAGTCATAACCAAGTGCAGGCTCTGAGTCATTAATATAATTGTCATGTTTCAAAATGTAATTCTGCATTGGGCTCTGGAATCAATCTTCCCTTTATGCAACGGGGAGTAGTGAGGTTGGAAATGTGCTTTTACAGAGCTGAGAATCTTTCTATGAGCCCATGTCTTGAGTGTCTTGTTTTAACGAGCAACACAATGAAAATTGGGAAGATGAAAAATGTACTTCAGTGGAGCAATTGCCCACTGTTGCATGTTCAACAAATAATTCTGCTATGATAGTACCTGTGAGGATTACATGGAACTATAAACATGTGGATTAGAAACTGATTAATAGCTGATTCAGTTCAAGTTTATGCTCTTGAAAGATATGTGCAAATATTTAACAAGAAAAGAGAATGAAAAGTTCCTTATCTGTATAATAATCAGCAGGAGAATAGCAGCACAACTTATCCTTCCGCAGCAGAAGGCTTTGAAAACAATGCGACCACTTGAATCGCTCTCTCCATCTATGTACTTTAGAGGTCACTGCTACACTTCAGGTGTTTCAAAGGTGTTGAATTTAAAATGAAAAATGAGGTCTGCTGATATTAAGTGCTGGAGCTAATGATGTGAGGCTAATGAATTGTGACCTGTGTTATTACAGTGAAATATTTACAACCATTGGAAATCTCAATTAGATTACTGGCTTTCTGCTTGATGGATTACAGGGGGGAAATGGTGCCTTGGGAGGACTATAAGAAATCTTAAAAACTTGTTGGAAAGCTGCCCAAGAGACTCTGAGAAGTAGTTGTAAGAAAAGTATGCAGTGCCTGCCCTTTGGGTATGGTTCTTCAGGGAGCCTAGATGGGCCTGCTGTTCTGCTCAGGTCAAGATTTCGGAGCAGCAGCAGATTTGCAAGGTACAATTTCCACCATTTAAATGGAAAAGCCTACAGAACTAAAGGCAGGAGTGTTGTGTGTGTTTAAGCATGCAGTAGCAGCTACCCCTGTGGTGAATGCAAACTTTTCTTGCTGTGCATCTTGACTGAGTAGATAGGGACCTGCAAAGGTTTTTTTTCCATTTGAATTTTCTGCAGTTCAACTCCAAAAATGTTCTTTATGCCCTGATGCCACAAAAACCTATAGGGTGGAAAACACAAAATGCTTTGATACGCTTAAACAAATCTTCTGCCAGGACTCAGTCCAACCCTGTGAGAGCCACAGGCAATAAATGAGCCTTCCATCCACTTCATGCCTCTTTCTACTTGTGAGTTGTGGGTTGCTGTTGTGTGGCTATGCATGAAATGCGCATACAGCCCCTGCAGCCCAGGAGTTAAGCATCTCCCACTGCTGACCTCCAGAGCCCCCCGGTTCCAATCTTTATCCTTCTTTCAGTTTATCTGCTTCATTTATGAATCCCATGAAACATCCCAAAGCAAATTACAATAAAAAGTCAACAATGAAAATACATGTAAAAACAATTTCCAATCCAATGCAGTTATAGCCTGGGAGGAAAATGGCCACTTAGGCTCCATTGTGGTTGCCTGTTCACCTTTTCTAGTGGTCTAGCTGACCATTTAGAAATTTGATTGGAGGCTAATTCCACCTCCTTAATGACTTTGCAGTTATGTATCAAATGAGCTTGGCAGTTCTTTACACTTAGGCTTCGTTTTAAAACGGTTAACTTGAGGATAGATGTTTAGAAACAAAGCAACAGTAGCGGTCTCTTCAGGGTTCATTGCAGGGGGAGCAGAATCACAGACCCCTCTAGGTGGCACTGTTGAAATACATCAGAATATAAGGGGCTCATCTTAGTATTATGGGTAGGGAGTGAGAGGAGAAGCAGTCCTTGTCCAGAGAAAGTGGTCATTCAATTAATTCAGCTCCCCTCCGTTACGCACAGAAGCGTTCAACTACCACTCCTCTGCCAAATTGCTCCAACCTCTGTTACAATCCCCATCCCAAAGTTCTAAATTACTTGCGGTTCAATGATGCATCACACATTCCCAAACTATGTGCCTCTTCACCTAAGGAAATCCATTATACTCCATATACAGCAGAGTTGAGAGATATAATTGGTCTCTGGTGCTTCAGGAATACTTGAGTTGCACTTTTAACCCCATATTTTCCTTCAGAACATATCCAAGCATTCTGGTACTACAAAAGAAGATAAGAGTTTGCCACACAACCCTCATTCTACACTTATCAGAAATTGATCTTTTAGTGTGGCACCTAAACTTTGGAATTCCTTGCCTGTTGACATCAGGCTGGTGTCTTCACTGTACTTTTTTTGGCACCTGCTTAAAACATTTTTATTTAGGCAAACCTAAGCCCGCTACAGTGGTACCTCGGGTTAAGAACTTAATTCGTTATGGAGGTCCGCTCTTAACCTGAAACCGTTCTTAACCTGAGGTACCACTTTAATTAATGGGGCCTCCCACTGCCACCGCACGATTTCTGTTCTCATCCTGAAGCAAAGTTCTTAACCCGAGGTACTATTTCTGGGTTAGAAGAGTCTGTAACCGGAAGTGTCTGTAACCTGAGGTACCACTGTACACAGATGTGGTGTTCCATTCCCCTTTAGTGTTAATGTTAATTATTTTAAAATGTTTTTAATTTTTCAAAACTGGTTTTAAAAAATAATTTCAATGTTTCCGCAAACTGCTTAGAGGTTTTCCTGCAATCAAATGATGCTTAAATTTTGTTAAATGAAAACTGGGCTTTGGGTGAAGAATGGATAGCAAAATTATTTTGAAGAATAAATAAGGATGGGTTTTGAATTTCAAAAATGGGGAAGAGGCTTTGTTTGACTTAGTGCAAGTATAGCAACACAGAATTGGCTTCACAGCTTATTTTATTAGAAGAAGCTCTTCATTTGTGCCTGAGAAGATAGAATATTGATGTTAAGAGGCACTGGGCTGTTCAGCGGTGGGGAAACCAATTCCTTTATTTGGATGACCTTTGGCCACTTGCATTTGTAAAATATATTTTCATCATGCCAAAAGTGCATGACAGCAGAAAACTGCAGGTAGCTTGGATTCTCCCCTCCCCCTTTACTTGAGGTCTGTGTTTCTTTCATACTCTGACCTTGAGTGGAATGTATTGAGAATTCTGCAGATTGCCCTTTTAAATTTGGGGTACACAACACAAGATGTTGCAAAGGTAAGATGGAGTAATCAACAGTCAAACAAGCCTTTTTGATGGTGTCTGTTTTTATGACCTTATGACTGTAAAAAAAGAAAGCAAGCTAGATGAATATATTGACTGCTAACAAGCTCCAGAGAGGAACCTGTGTGCTATATTTGCAGTTTAAGGGGGAGTGAACGTATGCACACAGACACTTCATTCTTCCAAGGGATCTGGGTAAAAGTTGAATATTGTAGAAGTCATCTGCACTTTGAGCAGTGCTGTAGCTGGGGAGGGGGTGCTACTGGGTTTTTGTTTTTGTTGCCCTGGGGTGAAGCCTCCAGAGGCACGCCATTGAGGCTCCAATCCTGTGTGTGTGTGTGTGTGTGTGTGTGTGTGTGTGTGTGTGTGTGCAAATGCTCATGGTGTGTGTGTGCCAAAGTGGTTCTTTGATCCAGGTGAAATAAAGACTAGTTTCACCCCTGCTTTGAGCACTGAGTTGAAACAGGAGTGTCACTTTTACAACTTCCTCTTTCAGTCTTACGTATTTTCCAAGGAAAAGAAAAGTACGGTAACCACTCTCACCACCTTCAAGAGGACAGTGAGTGGTGCGGGGTGGGGTGGCAATTGAAGATATTATGGGTGCCAGGAGAAGATATCAAGGCTGCCTTTGCAGTCACAGGCACCATGGTGGCAACCCCGTTTTGGAATATGCTCCCGCAGAACAGATTTAGGGTGAAAACTCTTGGTAACTTTGTTCATATGATTTTTAAAAATTGTAAGCTTCTTTGTGCTTCCTTATAATTCCCCTCCTTTCCCTATTTAGAGCCGGATAATTATTTTATTATACATTCTTTTCTAAAGATACTAGTAATTTAAAAGTCCCTTCTTTCCAGGGTACAGAAATAACTGGTGCTGCAGCAATTAAGAGAGGCTGTTCAAGAGGCAATTAACAGTCTATATGTCACTAATCTCCCAGATGCTGTCAACAGGAAACAATATAATGGGTAAGACCTTCAAACAGGAAATGTTTAATTAAGATTAGAAAAGACCTATGCCCTCCCCCCTCAACTTCCACCACAAGAACATCTGAAGGATCATCTTGTCCTAAGGAGAAGAAGCAGTAACAACTTGTTCTAAATAGATGTTGTTTTTCCCCATTCTAATTTTTTTATTTTTTTTAAATGGATGCTTATTGTTGTAATAATCCTATGTAAACTTCTCTGTGAGGTCCTCCTGGAAAGGAGAATATGGACACTCTAGATAACAGATAAATAGAATAGATAATATAATAGACAGATATGCCGAACAGAACTTATTTGTGAGTAAACATTCGAGAAGCATCTTGCTCTCAGGATGGTATTGTTGGATAATATAATGCTATTCCAAGTGCCACGTGAATCTCCTATTTGAATTCCGCTTTCAACTCTGGAAAAGCCCTGGCTCAGCAGTTGTAAAGACCTCTAGCAGTGAAGCAAGCTGGCTGAACAGTGTGTGGCAATCTCTGTGAGCGACTTCACTTCCACAAGCACAACTCAACATGGGTTGATCTGCAGTATCCACTGCTGTTTTTCTAGAAAAAGAGGTGCCAGAACTCACCATGAACCTTGTTCTCTTATAATGGCAATGGTGCCCACCTGAGGAGTGTTGGAACTGAGTTCTGATGAGATCTGCTGAGAAAAAGGTCCGGCAGTATCCCACAAAACAAGGCTGACTCCCCTCTCTGAACCTCTAGCATGTAAGAAGAAAGAATAATGAAAGCAGCTTTCTGAACAATAATTTCTCTTGTAGTTTGACCTCCTCTTCTGGAACTTTCAGAGGGTTGTAGCTCAGTGCCAGAGCACATGGCCAGCAGCATTTGCTGCTTTTTTAACCTGAGAGCGCGCGGCCCGGCACATGACCACTTTATTAGAAGAGCTAGGCTCAAGCAATAACTGGTCCAAGATTAACTAGGAAACTTAGTTGTGTGATAAGAGTTGTGCATGCTAAACCACTCCACCAGCTCACTATTCTATGACTTACAGTTGACCCTAATAAATGCTAAACTGATGATTAATGAGGACTTTTCTTTCTTTTTAAAAAAGGGAACTGATGTGGAAATGTGAAGTTAAGATTAGAAAAAAGAGAAAGAAACTGAGAGAAACAAAACTGATAGATTTGCCCGTCCCTATTTGGTGTAGAACACTAGAAATAGAGGAAAGTATATTTAAATGGAAAATTCAGGTTACCAGTAGTGAGGTGGGGGCAATAGTGGAGGGCCAGCTGTTGGTACCAACCCCTATTGTGAGCTGCTCAGAAGATTCTGGCTGGCAGCCCTTGATAGCTGCAGAGGTGCTTAGAAGTCCAACAAGAGCGGCAATATCAGCTCTTCTGATTACAGCCTTGTGAATCCCAGGACTTTTCAAATGACAAAGGCTCTCTGGGGTGTCCTTTTAAAGTAAGAGAGCATCTGTGTGTTGTATTTGAATGCAGTGTTTAAACAGAAGCAGCATGTAGATTCCAGTTATGTTCACCATTTATAACACATCAAGGTTTTAGAAGAGGCACCACAAAGCCGAGATGAATTGTTACTGAGGCTGCAACTAGATGTGGAGTGGGAGACTGGTAATTAGAATCTCCTGTGGATTTTCTGCTTGCCTGTTGTTGTTGTTTTAAAAGGATTAATAGTAGCCAAGAAGGACCAGAATCAGATTGGGAGTGTGGCACTTAGAAGCGTGTGAAGTTTCAGCTTTGCTCGCTGTGTATCCGTTCCCCATTCAAAATGGCTTCCCAAAGCTGCTATTTTCCCCTGCAGGAAGCAGAACCAATTTTAATCAGGAAAATAGGAAGACAAAAAGTTACCTCTGCACCACTTCAGAAGCATGGTTCAATCGGATTCAGGGTCCACTGCAGTGGTGCCTATTAATCTTTCTTTTTAAAAAGCTGTGGGATAACTTAATCATGCATCTCCCATGTCATGACTAGACTGGCAGTGAAAGGAGAAATATGGGAGAGCATCTTTATATGTTTTGCATGAAATCTGATAGCTGAGAGTACTAGTGGAAATAGAGAGTTGAGATAACAGTTGAAGTGGGTCGTTGGGCGGAATGTCTCAGAAGGATACCATCAGTTAACAGAAGGTTCATTTATATAACAAAGGGAAGAAAAGTTGGAAAGAACAGCAAAGGTTGCAGGATTTTGATAATGATAAATCTAAATGTGTTTTCTGATCTTCTCCTGGCCTCTGAACCTTTTGGTACTGACCTAGAAGGCAGCATTCTGCGTGGGTTAAAAGGTTATTTGTGTGAATAAGGAAGAAGGGTTTGTAGCTAAGAAGAGGAAATCCCAGCTGATAAGAGGATTCAAATTTTCAGGGGAGTATAACATGTTTTTCAGGTGAAAGTTCAACAGATAAATGAAACATGATAATTGAGTCTGACTCCGTTTGTGAGGATTGCTTAGAAAATAGGCTATTAGACATTGTGAAATGTTTTTAATGGCAGCTATTTTACAGAACAGCCCCAAGTGCAGCAACCTGGCATAAATTACACCAGACCCAGAGTCTGTCCACAAAGGCCTGGGATCGGGCAGCTGCCCAGTGGAATGGAAATGAGCCAATGAAGCACCGAAAGCCAACTTAGCATCACCGTAGGAATTGTGCCCACCTGTGAACATGCAGGTCCCCCACTGCCCTTCTCAGGTGTGTGTGGACTGCAAGTGTACACAGAGACAGCACATGGGAAGTGGCTCAAAAATGGCAGCCCAGGAATGCAAGCAAACAGAACGGAGCACACACAGCATCCCTAGGAACTCTCAGTATATCAGCTGATACACACATGTACCTGAGTCTAAACACCCCAGAACAAGCCCTCAAGGGTGAGTTATCACCTGTGTTTTTCTGCATTTTCTTTCCTTTTGACCTCACTGTTACAATCCTCCAGCATCATGTGTATATGTGTATGCAATTAGGGATGGGGAAGAAAAATTCATTTCACATTTAAAGGTGAACCTACCCAATTCACACTTTCTAAATCAATATGTAAACTGAAACACAGCAATATTTTGAAAGTCACACTTACCGTACTTGAATTTTGCACTGCTGTTCTCCAGCCAAGTAATGTGTACAAAAAATGCACATGCAAGCATAAACTGTGCATAAAACTGTACATTGTTTAAAAGAACATGCAAAAATGTATATTGGGATGAATTACATAAAAAATGTGTATATTATAAGAAATTCACACTCAAATGCTGATGAATTTTCATGAGGACTTTAAAAAAAGAGCAAAGTAATGTGGAGAATGGAATTTAATATTGGAAAAATGAGAAACTGAGATTTGCTGACCCCTACCTGCAATTCAGGATAACACTCCATGCACCTGATGAAATGGATTGTAGTAAGTTTTAAAGTGTGAATGTATTTCCACAAAAAAGGAACAAAAGAAAGCCTGTATAATTTGGTGTTACATGATTTCACACTGTTTCAGAAATGGGCTCTTTGAGACCCTGCCTTCTAGGCATGGAGTCATTTTAGAATGTTAGAAATTAACAGAGAGAGAGAGAGAGAGAGAGAGAGAGAGAGAGAGAGAGAGAGAGAGAGAGAGAGAGAGAGATGCATGTTGCATTTCACTCACCCTGTACAATTCATTGCTAGTCTCCATCATAGTTACTTAGCAGAATTTTCAAAGGTCCCTGGGGTGTGTTTTCAAAGATGATGGTTTCTGTCAAATTGTTCCTATCGCTTACATACAAAACTTTTCTGATCCTTACTCTCTTGTCATGTCTCATGTGTCATCTGTATTTCTGCCATGACTGGCCTGGATGCCTGGAATACAGCCTTTAATAGATATCGTTCCTGGATATTGTGACTGGATGCTTCAACCTCTGGCTTTCCTCTGTTCCTGTCCCAGTCCTATGACTTCCTCGGCTGTTTCTGGTCCCAGTCTGTCCTAATCTTATCTGTCTTTTTGCCCTGAAATTATAGGGTGCTGCCTTGGATACTGATCTCTGGCTTGGTTATCTTAATTCTGCAATTGTTTAGGTCCATAGTACCTGGCTACCCTGTTTAAGCTGATCTAGATAATTTAGGGCACCTCCGGACTGTCAGTATTATCTGGGCATGATCCAAGAACACACTTGGACATTTCGCTTTGAGCAATTAAGAGCTCTGTCAGCAAAGCACAACGATCCCCATTATAAAAATGAACTGTTTGCAATTAGGACAATGACAGGGACATGAATTCAGAAGTGTGGAACCAGCGAATGATTAAAGGGAAGACGTATAAACACTCTGCTAGCAAATGGGGATGGATGCTTATTGTTGTATAACTGTCCTGCAAACAAATCAGAAAAAATGCTCAACAGAGGGTAGATATGATCTAACCTCCATAGCCTCCGATTCTTCGCAGATGAAATTAGGGGCACCCATTGCAACAGCTGCTGGGGAGCAGGAGTCAGCTTTCTCCCACAAGCCCTGCTTGTGGGGTTTCTGCAGGTGTGCTTTCTGGTCAGATCTAACAGGGTTGTTATGTTCTTCCCACCTAAAGGTTGTTCTCTCCCTGCTAAATTACAGTGTAATCCTAAACATATCAATTCAGAAGTAAGTACCTGTGAATTCAATAGGGCATATTCCCAGGTTAAGTGGGGCTACGACTGGAGCCTTAGTTTTTCTGAGATCCTTGTCTTGCTCTGGCCATTCATAGATGTTACCCTGCCCCCCCCCAATGCTTCTTACCACTTCATGGGGAGTTTTTTTAAAGTTTCTATAGGAAGGTGCCTTAGTCAAACCCTTAGTTCAGCTAGCCCAATATTGTCTCTAGTCTGGCATTTTGTTATTCTTTAAGTTGCGACATGCTCCTCTCAGTTGTTCTGACTGGCAGTACAGCTCTCCAGGAATTCAGGTGGGGTGTCTTTTCCCAGTCCTACCTGCATATGTTGTCAGGGAATCAAACCTGACACAGGTGCTCTGCTACTGAGCAGCTACAACTGTGGCCATTTCCCTAAAAAATGAAGCAAGCTTCTGGTCCTCATGGTTCCGGTTGAATGTAAACAGGACCGTAGAAAGCTGCCTTACACTCAGCCTGACCTTTGGCCCATTGTAACTAGTACCATTTGCAGTACTGTCAGCGGGTTACCAGCAGGGGAGCCCGAGAACTTTGTACACCCCTGAGCTTCTTAGAGGATGAGTGGGATACAAAGGTATAAAATATGGGTGGCTAATAAAAAGCAATGCCACTCCCACATCACCCTGTACAACTGGCCAAAGAGGATACCCTGGAGGGATGGGCTTTCTCTGATGGGCTTTCTGGGTGAGTGCTGCTGTGCCACACCCACCCCAGCATAGCTTTTCCAAGGAGGCCAGTCAGCTGCAGGAGAGACCAGGGTGCCTGCAGCCTTCATTGCACCACAAAGGTGTAGAACCCCTTGCCTCGAAGGCCCCCATTTCCCCTTCTCCTCACCCAGCAGCAGCTTCAGCACCTCAATCACCTGCCTCAGTACTGTCTCGCTCCCGGCCATGGCAGCAACTTTGCGCTATGCTTCAGGCCCTCATCTTAGTAAGGCCAGGTAATGTTGCCTGTTGTTTTTGCTCCTAACAAATGTCAACATCTGCAGTGTGGAACCTGGGAAGAGAGTACTATGTGACCATGGATGGCAGCCATTTCCAGCCTAGCATGATTGCCTAGGGTTCCATCCTGTGTCATGGTGACTGATTATTCTACCGTATCCCACAACCCCCCCCCCAAAAAAACCCACAGTAGCAATGTACCACTAAGAAGGCAGGAACACTTTTAGTATTACTGACCAGTGAAACAGTAGTTTCAGCAGTGGCATTGCTGAAGACCTAACTCCTGACCACTAAAACTAATCTTCTCAATAGAAAAGGGGAAATAGGCAAGCTTACCAATCTGTCTCTGCTTACACATGACAAATGGCCGTGTATGTTCACGTATTTCCCATCTCTCAGACGAGGGAGAACACCAGCATGTCTTGATTTATTTCACTAAGCAAGGGAACATAGGAATTGTCATCTCAGGTAATAGATGGGCTTGATACTCTGTTCTTGGCTTTTTTGTTTTGATGTTCCAGGGAGATATATATAATGCTAGGTGGTACAATTATGAAGTAACCTTTACATAACTGCATTTCTTTTCTCTCCCGTCTGCCGTCTATTCTTTTACTATGTTTTTTGCTTTTGCTTTTTGATAGGATAACTAAAGGTGAACAAAAAGAAAGATGATATAGGCATTCTTTTAGATTGTTTCCCAAGAAAAGCATCCATAAGTGCCTCCAAACTGTCAGTATTTTGCGGGAGGGAGTCACACCAGAACTTCACGTTTGCGCAGCTAAGGTGCATTAAAGGGCTCTGCCACCATTGCAAATCAAATCCACTTAAAAACTTGGACTTTTGCAGTTTGGAAAGTGATGGGGAAATGTATTGAACAGTGTGGGCTGAAAGAATGATGCACAGGAAGATATGGGCTGTGTACACGCGATACAGCACAGTTCCCCCCAAAAGAACTGTTCTGGAAATTGCAGGTTTGTGAAGTGTAAACTACAGTCTCAGGATTCTTTTCAAGATGTATGTGTGCACGCGCTTGCTTTAAATGCATGGTTTGTATGCAGCCAGGTAAACACCTTTCAAGCAAATCAGAACGAATGTTCAATAAAGACCAAACTCTGGGAATGTTGTGGGTAACAGGAGAGGATATATTGATTAATATTATCCTTCCTTACTCGTGCTAGCAAGTTTCTTCATACAGCAGAGTGCATTCCCCTATTACACAGCAGGAAGCTGGTTGCAGACTCATTGGAATCTCTTAAGATAATAAGCAATTCAATCTGGGTTGCCCAGATTGGGATATGTTCCTGGTAATATCCCTTGAATCCCTCCTAAAAGAATAAAGACACAACAGTCTTATTCATAAGTAACAAAAAGAAGTTTACAGTGGTACCTTGGGTTACAGACGCTTCAGGTTACAGACTCCGCTAACTCAGAAATAGTACCTTGGGTTAAGAACTTTGCTTCAGGATGAGAACAGGCGGAGGAGGCGCAGCGGCAGCGGGAGGCCCCATTAGCTAAAGTGGTACCTCAGGTTAAGAACAGTCCTCCAGAACGAATTAAGTTCTTAACCCGAGGTACCACTATACTCACGATCAGGCGGAGCACAGTGTGATCCCTGAAGACAGGCTTTAGGATTAAAGTTACAAATAAGTACAAATAGTTTTACCCCATATGGGAGGTAACCCAGTCTAAGTGTAGCAGGAAGCAGGCAGGATGAAAAAGAAGGGAGGTGGCTATGTGACTTGGCCTTTACCAGGTCTGGAAAGGTCATGCCCACCTACTGGTCACATGCAAAGAAAGGATGCTCTAGCCAGGTGTAACAGGAAGTTTGACTGGCTGGACCAACATTCCCTGCATGTCCACTCTAGCAAACAGGTAATGTTATACTTGACTGCTCCAGTGGATTACATCCCATACAAACACAATCTAACCACCATGTACACTTTTGTGCAAGCAAATTAAAATGACCCCCAGGTGGCGCAATGGGTCAGTGTGTCTGGCTGTTAACCAAAAGGCTCAAGCCCACCCAGGGATAGCTGTGGCATTGCAGGGAGTTGGACTAGATGACCCTTTGGGTCCCTTCTAAATTTCAACTCTGTTTTTCTGAGAGTCTGTGAATGCTGTATAAGCAGGTTGTATTGAGGAGCCCTGTGTGTGAGTGTCAGAGAGAAGGAGGCCTTCTGAAAGTTTAATAAAATTTTGGCTGGAGCTTTTTGCCTTACAGAAAGCCTGCATCTGCTGAAATTTCTTCTTCCACCCATCTATTAAACATGCTGGAACCCTGATCTCCTTTGCAAGTTTAAGGCCCACTTTTAGTCTGCCACACTCACCACTCTTTTGATAAGTACTGGGAGGGTGCGGGCTGAACGGGCCATCAGTGAAAGTGGAATACAAGCTTGTTGTGTTTATACAGCCAACATGTGCACCTTTATTCTGAGAGCTGATTCATGCAAGATAGCCATCTGCTGTTTTTACACAGGAAATAAAAGATGGTGTTGTTAGCATTTAGGCAAGTACAAGGCACCTGGCACAGAACCGGGGAGGCATTTCTTCAGTCCAGAAATGTAGTAAGCACCTTTGTTCCTCCTCAGCTGCCTGCAGAGAGAGATACAGCTAAGGAGGTATAAAACAGCCATACCACTATGGTGAGGTATGCATGAATTAGGCCTTAGTTAAATCAATTGCTGATCAGCTGCATAATGGCTTTTCCTGTGCTCTTATCTCTTTGCCACTTTTTTTTCCTGATAAAATGTCAAGGGGTTTAGCAGAAGCTAATGTGCAAAGACCCAGATCTGCTTGTGAGATCTGCCATGTGTGTGTGTGTGTGTGTGTGTGTGTGTGGAATCCTTCCCAAAATACAAGCAATACTTGGTATTAGGAATTTCAGCTCATGGTCTCTGTTTCTGCATAGCGTATAATCAGCTCAAGAGCAGAACATCTTTAGTACATTTTTATCTACAACCCTCAATACTGAGGGGATGGAAAGAGAATCTTCTGGTGAATTCTGACTCAGATGCACATGGGTGCCAAAGACTGTCCTGTGCTTGAATTTCTCAGAAGCCATTTTGGTCTTGGAACAGTTTGTTAGAACAGCGCACATGTCAGTATATTCTGTCTCTGAATTATCACATGCTTGGTTTTCAGGTTCATTCCATGTCCTTACAGAACTTTGGAGTGGCACAGAGGAAGGATTTGCAAAATCTCTGAAGCAGCATTCCCTTAAATCACCGTGGGAGCCAGCTGTGGCTCTTGACAGGCTCAAAATAAGTAAGTTGACTTGTAAGTTGCTTTTAAAAAATCTCTCAGGGATTCTTTTTCTTTTTTTCTTTTTGATTCAGCTGGATCTCCTCCAGTATGTCTGCTCTGACTATGGCAATCGAGAGCCGCAGTTGGAAAGCATTCCTCAAACTGCTGCAAGCTGCAGACTGCCATTTGGTGGCTTTTTCTTCCTGCCAAAAAGAGTCAAGTTCTACTGAAGCTTTGACAGCTGTGCCTTGTCATGAAGAAAATCCTCCTAAGAACAGAACAAATGATTTATCTTGATAGTCCTATGTAATGACCAGTTTTATTTGCAGAATGCTTTCAGCGAGTTGTGTATCACCCCCCCCATATTTCCCCTAGCAACAGACTGAAAGAGAAAGAGAGGGAAATAACTTATATCTTTTTTAAAAAAACAAACAAACCCAAAAGCAAACCACCCACAGTTCATCAGGGTTTGGTTTTTCATATCTTGTGAAGCCAAAACGTCTGGCTAAAGATGATTGGCATGGAGGAGGAAATTGGGATTTGTATTGAGTGAACACAGAACCAAGGCAATTAAATCACATAAAAGTGCCAAATTATATTAGCAAGGATGTGTGCCACTGAAGTTCCTCAGAACCAGTCTGCCTAATATCGAGCCAGACGATTGGTCCATCTAGCTTAGTATTGCCTCAACTGATTGGCCATGGCTCTCTAGGGTTTCAGGGTATTTTCACCCTACCTGAAGATGCCAGAGATTGAATGTGGGGCCTTTTGTAAGCAAAGCAGATGCTCTGCCACTGAGCTTCATCCCTTTCTCCTATTAAGGGAAAGAGGAATTTATTATTTCTTAATCTTTGAATCTTCTGAATAACTAAGTTGTTTAAACATTACAACATTACAATATTCAAAAGAAAAATGTTACAAAAATAATACTGGGTTTCCTTTTTTATGGTGGCATTAACAGTTGTGGCCCTGTTCTGTTTAGCTCTCCACTTCTCCTCCTGGCAATGCACTAATGATAGATCTGGGCGTCACTGACACAGATAATGAAGAGATTGTTCTGGGTTTATCCCTTTTGACTTGATAGCTTCACACGCATATGGGAAAAATTCATTTGCTGTTTCAATTACTTCTGTAATTAAGTTGATCAAACACAATCCATATAAATTACCTAAATTGAATTTGATTGACTTCTCAGTCCCATGAAGTGAATAGGGTCATGTAAACCATACTGAATAGCTACACTAAACATACTTCATTTTCAAAACTTTGAATTTGCCAGAAAAAATAGAAATGCATTTAATACACTTTCTAGATGAGCACTCTCTATACTTAAGTCTCAGAATATTTGTTTCTGTTTATAAAACTCTATACTCCTATTTCTGTTTAGAAACCTTTCTGTTTATAGAAACCACAACTTTTACGTATTCCGTTTCTCTTTTAAGGGAAAAAACAAGAAAGAGCCTAGTAGTACCTTGAAGACTAACCTATTTATTATGACATAAGATTTCATGGACTGGAAGTCCACAAAAGCTTATGCCATAATCAATGGGCTAGTCTTTAAGGTGCTGCAAGTCTCCCCATGTTTTTTTGCAGCAACTAACCTAATGCAGGAATGCAACCAAAATGGGCACACAAATACATATATTGTAAGCATACAAGGCTTGCTTACAATGAACACAGACATATTGTACACTGGTAGATTTATACATTTCAAGTATTGGGCATGCAGGTGCACAAACTATATAGTCATTAAATGTTACATGTGAATGTGTGTGGCACTAGTATTTGTCCACACAGATTGTAGCATGTAAATATCTCTACTGTCATTAGGGATGTAGACCTCACTGCAGCTCTTTGTCTAGATTCGCACCGTAGTTTATTTCCTTTCCTTCACATTTCCCTAACTATTAATTTCTGCATTATATTTGAGCTTTCACACAATGTAAAAGCCACTTTTAGAAATCCAGTGGAATATAGTAGAAGTTTACCACTCGCTTCTGTATTCATTTGTTCCAGAAAAAAATCCATTTACAATCCCATTAACCCAGAAAATTGTGGGGGTGAAGTGATGAAATTTGGGGACAGTATACCAGCATAAAGTTGCTTCGTTGTTGTGTCGCATCACATCCACTGGTGTGAATGAAATTTAGTAGGACATGCCGGTATAGTGATTCAAAAGCCACAGCTCCATAATGCAACAGGTACTGCAATGTGAAAGGAACATTAGAAAACAGGGCAGAAGCACTAACGTTTTAACCAGCGATATTGAATGCAATATTCCCCATATCTGAATATTGTCAAACATTTGACAGTGTTTGCCACCATGGAATGCGTGAAACAACATTTAACTCAAGGTTAGGGAAACTGCAGCTTTCCAGATAGTATGGCCAATGGCCAGAAAACGTTGGAGTTGTGGTCTGTAGGGCCACAGGTACCCCATCATCACTTAAGTATTTTTTTAGATGTATTTCCATTCAATATGGCCTGGATCATCAGTAGTCTTGGGATATAATTGGATTTCAATGATATATCTGAAAGTTGGGACCATCTACAGAGCTGAGCCACATAAGGGTTGACAGGTGTCTGCTTAAGGGCACAGCATGGTTCATGACCACAACCAGGTCCGGGCTGCAGCGTCAAATCTTTATTGAAGGGCAGTGCATCACAATAATAGACTTTGCAGGTCCATTATATCCTTGTTCTCTTTTAAATTCTCGACAGCTTGGCTCTTTTCAGATTTGAAAAGAGGTACCTTTGAAGTGAACCAGCTTTCAGATTCTGAATGTTCAGAATCATTGTATGTCTAACTCCAATGTAAAAGGTTTGGGGAAGTTCTTAGCAAGCACAGTTTCAGTAACTGTAATTAGAACTAAAAGGCGTGCATAGCACTGAATCATCAGATAATGCTTAAGCTGTGGTGTCACATCACTGTATAATTGACAACTTGCTGTGCAGGGGAAAAAAATGTAATAATAGCGCTTAGCTGTTATGCAGTTTTCCTGGAAATAGCAGAAGTCATGATTCATGCAGAGAATAGAGGCAACTTCACGGAGTTTACTAAACGTTTGCCTCAACAACCCAGTTCCATTACTTTGAAAGCAAAAGGCAACTGGCAATGAGTGTTGCTTCTGTAGGGAACAGATTTCACAGTTTTACATTTGTGTATCTTTCTAGTGTTGTTTTTGTGACTGGGATCTGTTGGCTTTTTGTGCCATTTGGCAAACAGGAGGAACAAGTCCCAAGAGGAATGATGGTTAAACATCTACAAGTGAGGCCTGCAACAAAATGTTACAGTATATCCACGTCACCTCCTGATAAGGGAGCTCCTTTCAGAGTTCCAGCCAAGCAGCAGTGCTTTTCTCTAGGATATGTAAGCTGATAGAAGCACAAGCTGGACATTTACAGCTTTTCTTAAACACCCTTGCACTTACGCAGACCATTTGGCATCCTGATACCATGTTCTTGTTTCTTAGAGACTTGTTTTGGCTTCATTTCTGTCAGCATTTGCCATCTTAAGTTCTCTGTTAAAGAGAGTGATGTATCAGGTTGAGTATGTGCTGAACACTTCACAATGTTTTTGCCAGGCAGTGCCCAAAAAAGAATGTAATAAAAGTGGTTGTTCCCGTTTTAGAGAGAAGTTACTAAAATGGATTAAGACATCCATTATCCTCTTGTAGACAATACATGGATACTTGGCTGATATGGATGTTGGCCAATATTGTGAAAACCCTTGTTGCCGATGCCATGACTTTGAGCATCTTCAGTAAGGAATAAATTGTATCAGTAACACATTGATTTACTTGAATCACACCATATTCAGTAAAGTTTCTTTTTAAATAGAATTGGTAACTGGTGGCCTTGCAGATGCTAGTCTCCAACTTCCGCGATCCCTGACAAAATGGCCTTACTGACTGGGGCTGATAGGAGTCGTACAGCATCTGGAGCGTCACAGGTTTTATTATTTATAATATATATAGATATATGTTTTATATATCTAACAAATGTCTGATAATATTTCTCATACAAGAGACATTATTGTCTGGAAGACTATGAAACAGGAGGAAAATATATTTACAACTAAACCACTAGGTGGCAGATAAACCATTGCATAGCGTTTGCATCTTAAAGCAGAGTTGAATCTTGCCTTTATAAATGACACTAGGGAGAAACATGAGTTTAATTTTTGTTCAATTTTCAAAACATCTCTGTGGCTGCTCTTTGAAACTGTGCTTGGGAACTTTTTGAGAGACACTCAAACTGTGAAGGAGAGTGTATTGGCAAATAAGCCTGGGGACCTGCCTGTGGCAGAGCTTCATGCTCCGGCACCGGGGGGGGGGGCAGAGAGCAGGTGGGGATGGGGCTGGTGTGCATCCCGGGGGCGTGGCACGCATCCTGGGGGTGTGGTGTACCGCCCGCAGGGGGTGGTGCCCAGCGCGGGCAGGCGGGGAGGGCAACCGCTATTGCACCCTGCCGGGATCGTCCTGCTGGCGTTGGTGCGCTCCCCCTGCATGCCTCTTCCTCCGCCAGTGGGACCTGCATGGCTGAGTATCCCACAGTAAGAACTGCCAACTTTCCAGTTAACCAGTGTAGCAACACCTTCAGGACTTTATTAGGCTATAATGTTTACCCCCACCCCCAGGGTGTGAAAAAGCTTCTGGATGTTTTTCAGACAGCAAACTTCAGGTTTTGGTAAATCAGTTTCCCATAAGTTGACAACCCATCATAGATGTCCATGCTTATTGATTGTTTCCACATCTTCCTTAATTACTTGGAGCCACACGTTGATCAAATGTAGAGTCCTCTGAATTTTAAGGCATAATTTTGGCTTGAGAATATTTTCATGACTTTGAATATTTTCTTGACTTAAACAAGATTACATGTGGGAGAATTTCCTAACTTGAATTGTTGGTTTTCCTTTCAAGTTTCCCCAAATAATGCAAAATCAAGTAAATGAATATGTTACAAAGGCATAGTTATTTTGAGAAATATTTATTTTCTTTGCCATTTTCTACAATGCATCTCCCCTAGCAATACCAGAATTGCCTTTATGTATCAAATGAGTGGCTCTTAAATACCAGAAATTTCTCTTGGACGGTATGAGAAAAACCAATCTCTAAAATTCCATAAAGCATAATTCAGGCATGGAATTGGGAGGGTCTCTTAATGTTGGTATTTTAAATAAATAAAAAATAAATTTGTACATTGAAATCAATAGCCTTAGAACAGAAGCTCTGCTAATTTATCTGTCCCATATCAATGAGGCTACGACGTTTCTCTCTGTGATGACAAATCCACCTAAGCCAGGAGCATTTTCTCTGCTTCATGTTCCATGATGAGTAACAGCAGGAGAAATGAAACAGAGTTTATCCTAATAGCAAGCTAGGAGACAAGGATCTGGTTTATAATGACACGTGCATAGCAATTTCTGGACACATCACTTATGCCTCCATTACTTCCTATCACCCCATCATCATCATTTGTTTCTTTATACAGTGGTACCTCTGGATACGAACGGGATCCGTTCCGGAGCCCCGTTCGCATCCAGAATCAAACGTAACTAGCAGTGGCATGTCTGCGTGTGCGCGCATCACTTTTGGTCGCTTCTGCGCATGCGCGTGATGTAATTTTGAGCATCTGCTCATGCGCGAGCGGCGAAACCCGGAAGTAACGCACTTCGTTACTTCTGGGTTGTTGCAGAGCGCAACTCGAACGCACTCAACATGAAGCATATTCAACCCAAAGTATGACTGTATGCCACTTTTCTGAAACATTGCGCCCAAAGTATGTGTGTGTGTGTGTTTTGGAGAACTGGATCCGGCCAGTGGGCAGCTGATAGCAAGGGATAGCAGTGCACAGAAGCTTCAGTGATCACCAGCTGATCATTGTGGCTTGTGAGGCTCTGTGCACTGAAGACCCACCAGCTGATCATTGTGGTTTCCATGCTGTGCAAAAAGGGCCAAGTGATCAGTTCCCTGCCACTGATAATAGGAAATAACTGAATCCATGTCAGTTTTCACACCAGCATACTTCTAAGACAATTACCTTACACGACAATGTCAAAAGCAAGTGCAAGAATCCTCCTGCAGGAAGATCCATGGCAGCACCGAAAGCCTACTCTCAAAGTGGGCCCGTTGGGTCTCTGTTACCTTCTTCAGATCACTAGCCTCTTTTCTAGGGATGATATTTTCTTGTAGCACTAATGTCAGCCATGGGAGGTAAGTGGCAAACAGCTCAAGTATCACTTTGAAACTTTATGCATATTGATATTCCCATAGGCAAGATGATATGCGCATTAATAAGAGTGCCATTATTTCTCTGTCTCTCTCCTGCTCTCTCTCTCTGAGCTGAGACATGAACAACAGCTGTCAGGGATTGATCAGATGAATTTCTCAGTTGAAAGTGAACTGAACTGAGAGTGCTTGGCAGTCTGGTGCTTATGAGGATAATATATATATATTTATGCTAATCTCACCCCCTTTCTCTAATGTGGCAGGAATGTATGCCTATGGAATACATTGTATAGAACAAGGGTCACCAATGTGGTGCCCTCCAGATGTTCTTTGACTCCAACTCCCGTCATTCCTGACTATTGGCCATTCTGGTTGGGGCTCATGGAAGCTGGAATCTGATAACATGTGGATAGCACTATGCTGGCTACAAACATTGTGATGGTGATGATGATAATAATTTATGCTATGTTGATTCAAAGTGCATTAATTGTGAGTCAATAGATCTCCTTTTTTCTTCTGCCCAACTGTATACAACGTTGGTGGGAATCTGGGAGAAGCCTAATAAAACCGACTCATTTCCCCCGATGATGAAAAGGCTTTGCAGAACAAATTGCCTTGCCAGATTCCTCACCCTGGGATTTCGTTGCAGTTTAAATTAAGTTTAATATGTCACCCTGAAATCTTACTTTCTTCAATACAAATTCCATTTGAAACCAAGCTCTTTCTCTTCTGTTCTCTGCTGACATCATTAACACTCTTCCTTTTGTTGCCAGATAAGGCAATCAATATATTCGGTTAAACAAATATTGCTGTTGTTTATCCGTGCAAGTCTGTGATGCCTGAGCTAATTGACAGACAAACATTTTCAAACCCATCACAATTAATTGTCACCCATCAGAAGGAAATTTCACTATCCTGTATTTATTACGCCAAGAGATACAAATGGTCTCATTTATACCTATCTAAGGCTACAAACCATTATGGCTATGCTCTGCCTCCATGGTCAGAGGCAGTAATGCTTCTGAATACTAGTTGCTGGAAATCACGGTTGTAGCACGGCAGGGAAGTGCTTTTGTGCTTTGATCGTCTCTGCCATGGGTATCTGATTGGCTACTCTGAGAACAGGATGTTGGACTAGATGAGCCATTGGCCTGATCCAACAGATCCAACAGGTTCATCTTATGTTCAGATTATTGAATTTATAGGGTTGGATGCAAACTTAAGTATGCTCAACTAGAGGGAGTAACTTAATGCTCTGCTCTAACCATGTCTTCCATCTGGATCCAACCTATGAGATTATTCGCTCTGTCAGTAGTTCTTATCCTTTTATTGCTGCTTTGTACACATGACTTTATTGTGGTCCATAAACCCAAAATGCAGCGAGGTATAGTAAATCATTACTATAGAAGTTCCAGAAGAGTAATCAGAAAGGAAGTATAAGAAGCATCCTTTCCCTGCACTTTCAAGTCATATCCAAGTAGATGTGTCTATATTTGTGTTCAGTGAATACATCTTCCTCTTTAGATAAGACCTGAAAGTGTGGTGAGAAAAAACAAAGGTTGCTTATGCTTCCATTCTCCCTACTTCTTCAGATTATCTAACCTGCTCTAACATCCAGATGCTCACTTCCTTGGAAAGAAAAGAATAAGTTGCATCTTGATTCCATAGGCCAGTTTTTCTCAAGCTCTCTGATGAGGTGGACTGGCACCCCCCCAGTGTGCCAGGAACCAGTACCATATATGGTCCCAAAAGTCAAATATGAGCTGTAGTGGAGTCACTGGGGACTGGAAGCCAGTGGCTTGTGGACAGGTACTGACTGGTCTGTGGACCACCACTTTGACTACCTCTCTAGACTGACTCTGGTTTGGGGATCAGGAGGTACCAGAGTCTGAATCCTGAATCCAGAGGAGCTGTATGCATCATCCTAATGCTGAATGACCTTCCCAGAAGAAAACAGCAATAATCAGAGTTTAGTGTCAGATGTACACTGGCTCCAAAGAACACCATCAGGTGAGAGTTAAAAGCCCTTGAGATTTTAAATACAGAAGCAAACAAGAAATGCATCACAAAACAAGCAGTTGTTTTTCTCAGTAATGCAGAATATTCAAAATGGATCATTACTGAATAATCTTTTTCTGCTGGGTGAAGATAAGATTGATTAGTACAGCCAGTGAATTCATTCACAGGAGTGGAGGGGTGAAGGGTTGGATAGAGCTGATGAGCTTCCTAGGAAGGATATAACAGGTTTAGGTAAATTTCAGCCAGCTTTTCCAGTTTATTGCTGTTAAGTTGATGTTACAGCACAATTGCCTTTATAGCTGTTTTTCATCTGTTTTATTAGATGAGTGCAATTGTTATTGTGCACTTGTATTTTGTGTTGTTTCTTTTATATGTTTATATACTTATTTAAAATGTTCAAATATTGTCCACGAAAAATGGATTCTAGGGCAGTTCACAATTAAAGTTAATGTACACCATCTTGAATATTCTGTAGAAAGGTGGGATATGCAGTGAAAAGTCAGAAGTCAGGGTTTTTTTTTTACCAAATATAATCCTCATGATGAATTAAAAATTAAGTCTGTTTTCCTTCATTTATGTGAATGTAGCTGGAGCTGACCATGGTACTAGAAACTGAAGATACTACTGTTCAAGCAGGTATTTCAGTCTTTTTCACAGCAAGGAACACAAGAAGTTATAAATTGTGGACAGTTGAAGTAACCCATTAAACAATTCATCTCCATTCATTTCTCCCTCTTTTTTTCATCTCAGAAACTTCAGTGGGTGCGGTGACATTTATGAAATGAATATGCAGCAGAAAAGAGTGTGGAATCCACTTAACCATTCAGTGCTAAGAAACTGGTGTGCTGGGATTTTTCAACTGAATGATGATAAGGAATGTTAAGGAGACAGGGCTGACAACGTCCTGGTAAACAGACATGTATCATATTGTGATTCATTATCTCAAGAACGCCTAATAGCTGTTTGCTACAAGTTATACAGAGTACAAAATTAAATTGTTTTGAGAGAGTGAATGTGTTAATTTTTTTCTTTCCCAAATCATATTAAGGAAACAAGAAGTTATGTTTCAGGAGCCCCATGCTGACAGTTAATGGAAATGAACATGAAGATGGATGTTGTTTAATCAATAATTTCATTTTTAAAGTTGCCTGCGATATTTATGGTTGGACATCTCCTGCTCATTATTTGTGAGTGTCTTTTAAAAATGGAAAGATCATATAGCAGTGCCAGCTTTATCTGATGGTATATCAGCATGCAGAGTACTGACATTTCTGAAGACTGACAGGTCAGTAAGTGGATTCTGCTTCTGCATCTATGGAAGTAGAATTTCGCTTTGCCTCCTTGGCCTGGAGTCCTACAAACCAATTACCCGGAATCATCTCATTAAAATCAGCCTGTGATCCAGAGAACTGTGTGTATGGCTGGGTCACATTGTTGACTATGGAAAGCAAAGATTCGTGAGGACAAGCCACTTTCTTGCTGACAGATGGAAAGCCTTCTTGCACTTGCCGGATCATCCCACCTTCCAAAAATGCAATTACACAACTTTGAACTAGGGTGAAGGCCACAGCAAACAGGACAACCACTGCTCTTCATTCCATAAAATCTCTTCATGTGTAAGATTCCAACTCTCTTTTTGCAGAACATTTTCATGGAAACTTTTGCGCAGGTACACTTCTCTGCCCAGGTACACAGCAACTGTAATTTTTGCTGATAGTTCAGCAGTTCGAAGGTGCTAGGGCAAGGAACTGTCTGAAACCCTGGAAAGCCACTGTATTAAAAATACTGGGATAAATGGCCCAATGGTCTGGTTTTAGAGTAAGGCAGCTTACTTACATTCCTAATGAAAAGGCTGCCCAGCTTTACACTAATTGCAAAATCTTACATTACATGGATCATAATCTGATCTGCCATGCCTATAGTTTCTTTACAGCCCCACTTTTTTCTGCTCCATCTTTCCAGTCTTTAGTGCGATTGACAAATGTGCTGGGGCACCTTTTCACTCAGTTGCTGTCAGAATATCACCAATCTCAGGCTTTTCTTCTGCGTAAGCTTATTCTGCTAAATCGTAGTTTGCTATGCTGTTAGGGTGGGACTGCATTACAAGGGATTCTGCCTTTGAATGCAGTGTGAGCCCTGCGCATGCAATGTGTGAAGGAGACCCATACACAGAACAAGGCTGCAGGGCCATGTGCCTACTCCCAAAGTACAGGTGTTATGCATGGGCATCTTCAAGGGAACTCCTTGACATGTAGACTTTCCGTGGGTATCGAATGTTGTAATATGGAGAGTGAATTAGTAGTCTTTCCCTTGCAGGTGTGCATAAAAGGTAAAGGACCCCTGACAGTTAAGTCCAGTTGCAAATGACTCTGGGGTTGTGGCACTCATCTCGCTTTACTGGCCGAGGGAGACGACATTTGTCCACAGACAGTTTTTCCAGGTCATGTGGCCAGCTGACTAAGCCACTTCTGGCGAAACCAGAGCAGCACACGGAAAAGCCATTTATCTTCCCGCCAGAGCGGTACCTATTTATGTACTTGCACTCTGATGTGCTTTCGAACTGCTAGGTTGGCAGGAGCTGGGACCGAGCAACGGGAGCTCACCCCATCAGAGGGATTTGAACCACTGACCTTCCGATCGGCAAGCCCTAGGCTCAGTGGTGTGCATACCTAACACTAATATAGGAGGTAGGGCCACAGGTGGCCCCATGTGGGAGATGTGGGTTCCACAGTTGGCCCACAGTCCTATTCCAAACATGATTCTTCTACATACTAAAAGGTAGCACACTGGGGAGCGAATTTCTAGATGAGCTCTTTGCCTGCTGTGCTCTTTTTTTATTTGCAGACAGTTTTTGACATAGGTGGGGACTTTCAAAAATATGATTGCCCATCCATGGTCTGAAGTGACACTGTCAGTCTTTTGCACTGTCTCGGGACTGTTTCACCTCATTCTGGTGTATGTATAGTGCAGGCCTCATGAGGAGCCAACAGACACTTTGAACACTTAGAATGCTAAGGACCAAACTTGATGTGACATTAATCTCAGGAAGTTCCTGTTGATGCCAATGGAGGCTTTTCTTGCAGTCCATTGGCAGCTCCTTATAGGAGATTTTTGCTGGGATCATCAGGAGCTATGTATAGAGTCATTGTTCTTGGTGGTGCTACCAAGCACCAGATCTGTGGTTTGTTTCTGTTTTCTGTTTTTACTTTTACTGTTTAATCCAAAGGCTATAAACTTTAATTCCTTAGTGGTTTTATGGGAGCCACATGTAAAATCATGCATTTTCCAGAGAATCCCATATTCCTGTTATCTAAATGCTTCCTTATTGTGGCATTGTGTAGTTTGATGATGCAATTTAATTGAAGGAAGCTGGTCTAAAGAGAGTCCTGGCTTGCTACTGGCTGAAAATGGTGTAGCGGGGTTTGTTGTTGTTTTTTTAGGTCCTTTTCAAAAACCAGCATTTTTATAGGCTTCTGCTTTAAATCCATTCCTCTCCTCTCTGCCTCCTGCCCCCTTGTTTACTTTGGCCTAGTCACAGCAAATTTAGTTTTATTACCAATTGATTTCCCCCCACCTTTCATACCGTCCAGCGGAGAAAAGGTAGGGAAATGTGATTTACCGTATAATACTAGCCAAATCAGCATGGAAAGGCATAGACCTTGAAAATGCTTATAAACTAATCTTATTTCAAGTTTGCAATGCCCCTTTACAAGAGTGTCTGTATTCAACGTGAGAGCTTGCTGGCTGATGAATGCGTGCCTTGCAGTGTGTTACCATGCATATAAAATAGTTTATGGGAGAATATAGTAATAAAATCTCCGCTGCAACTTGAGGTGGGACAGCACTCTATGCCGCAGCAATCTCCTTGCTGACAGATAGGTCCACATCCTTTTCAAACTGAGTGGTGTACCTTTTGCTGTAGCTTCCTGTGCATTTCCTATAATTTAACTCCCATATTCTTAGAACGTTAAGTATCCTTTGCGTAGCTTTCTGATCTAGCAGCACTCTGCAGCTTTTAAAAATAAATAAAAAAACCTGTTCTTAGCGTTGTCTTAGATTCCATTTTTCCCATTTTTTTTTTTTTAAAAAACACAATAATATAATCTCTTCTCCACTAGCTCTAGATGACTATGGATGCTGGCCCACTTTAATCACATTAAAGGTTTTATATGACGATCCCTGGTGGCTAGAATATTATTTCTGAAAATGTATCTCAAGAATATATGTCAAAAGCAGTATCCCTTAAGACAGATTTTAAATTATATCCCTATCTATTACTAATTATTTTTAGGCACATATGAAAAGGAAGGCTAGATCGGAGGGTTACTCTTATGCTGGCTCTGGAAACGTGTGTAAGCTATGATCCTCAGCAGCATAGAGTAGAAAATATATTCCATGGTTCAGTGGGTCATAATTCCACACAACGTCCCTGGCCCAAAGCCTAGTGTACATGCACTCTGAGCAAATGGAGCCACCATATAAAGGGGCTTTTCCATTCCCTCCAATGCAGAGGGATGTTTTGAACCTACATCTGATTCTGTGAATGATTTGAGATGATTCATTAGACTTGCCTATCACTTTATACCATATTTTTTGCTCTATAGGGCACACTGGACCATAGGGTGCACCTAGTTTTTCTGGGGGAAAATAAAGAAAAAAAAAATATTTCCCTCCCCAGCCCCAAAGAGCAAAGAAGCCAAGACAGTGAGCGGGATCCATCCCGCTCCATCTTGGCTTCCTCTTTAGCCACACACAACCTCTCCAGCCAGGAGAGGCTGCGCGTGGCTTTGGCAGGAGCCAAGACAGCGAGCGGGATGGATCCCGCTCGCTGTCTTGGCTTCCTTTTTAGCCGCGGGGCTGGGGAAGCCTGAGCTTCCCCCAACCCCAGCCCCCAGAATGGGTCCGGGAGCGGCGACAAAGTTGCGTGCAACCTCGCCTTCGCTCCCAGAGCTTGGGCAGCTATCCGCAAGCCTTCGGAACCCAGCGGGCACTCCTGACGCGCTCTGAAGGCTTGCGGATAGCTTCCTGAAGCCTGGAGAGGGAGAGGGGTCGGTGTGCACCGACCCCTCTCCCTCTCCAGACTTCAGCAAAAGCCTGCATTCGCTCCATAGGATGCACACACATTTCCCCTTCATTTTTGGAGGGGAAAAAGTGCGTCCTATAGAGCGAAAAATACAGTATATAAGAAAGGCTCATAGCAATTTACAATGTGTATAATACAATGAAATGTAATAAAAGTGTATTAAGTGATGCATGATATCAAGAGTAACGGTAACAAAATCATGCCCAGATGCCCTGGAGAATAAAAATGTTTTTAACCTAGTGTTGAAATGATAGTATGGTTGGTGCCAGGCATGCCTCCCTGGGAGAGAGTTCCAAAGACAGGAGGCTTTTAACAGAGAAGGTCCATTCTTTGGTCACCATTCTTTGTGCTTCTTTAAGAGGTGGGACACAGAGAAGGGCCTCAGATGACAAACCCAGTGTCCCAGCAGGTTCCTATAGGATGAGTCAGTCTCTTAGGTATTGGGCTCCTAAGCTGCATTTGGCTTTAATGGGTAAAAACAGCTTTTTGAATAGTGTCTGGAAACTAACCAGCAGGCAGTGCAGTTGGACCAGAACTGGTGTTGTATGCTTTCACCTTTGTGTTTTCATTCATAATCTGACTTCCACTTTCTATATTAGCAGAAGTTTTTGGAGCATTTGTTAAGAATAGAAAAGCCTTTGTAGGGAAAGCATAATTCTGTTTGTATGACAAGTTGACCATGACCCAAATGGGCCCTGGAACATTGCTTCTAAGTACCTTGTACCATAGCTGTTTGAGATACGGGTCTGAAGAAATGAAGTGGCAGCCCTCCTGAAGTGAAACAGGTCTTTGTCTGGGTAATGCCTGGATGGAAAACCACTGGGTAAGCCCATGTAAAAAGTAATAAAATATGATTTAAATATATGCTTTAGAAATGCTTGCTTCTTAGACAGGTCATGTGACTTACTTTACAGTGTCCTCTATTGGAGTGCTGTACAGTACAAGCCTGGTTTAAAGATGAAGAACAAAAAAAGAGAGTGCAAGAGCCTTGAAGTTGCCTTTCAACAGCAGCACCTGGCCACTTCCCCACTATGGTGAGATGTATTATATCTCTATTTAAATTATCTCAATTATTTCTGAGTTTGCACACAAACATGCAAATGAGCGTCCTCATTTTTGAAGACGCAAATTCTCATTTTTTGTGGGGAGCGACTATGAATAACCTGGACTGAATGGTTGTAAGCTGCGTTGGGTTGCCTTGGGTAAGAGAAAGCGACTAACAAATTTAATAAATAATAATGCAGTGGTACCTCGAGTTACAAATGCCTCAGGTTACAAACGCTTCAGGTTACAAACGCTGCTAACCTGGAAGAGTTACCTCGAGTTGGGAACTTTGCCCCAGGATAAGAACAGAAATCATGTGCCGGCAGTGCAGAGGCAGCAAGAGGCCCCATTAGCGAAAGCACACCTCTAGTTAAGAACAGTTTCAGGTTAAGAACGGACCTCTGGAACGAATTAAGTTCGTAACTAGAGGTACTGCTGTAATAATAAAGGCATGGCAGTTTATTGTATTGTAGCTAAACTCAGGTCCAGTCTCTCAGAGATGTTACTTTCTTTGGGGACTTTGAACCCCTAAAGCCATGTGACCTGTCTGGGATGTCTCAGTGAAGTTGCAGATTGTGGGTTATTTGCTGGCTGCCATGTGGGATGACAATGACAATGGTGGGCAAAAGGCCCCTCTCAGTGAGAGCCTGAATGAGAATGTCTGCACTACCCTAGGCGGGAGATGGGGAAAGTGGCATACAAATAAACAGATAGTGATGATTTATCCAGTGCAAAATAATAATAATTTGCGGCTCCACCTTTGTAAAAAGAAAATCTGTGAAAGTTGTCTCCCCTCCCCTGCCCATTTACACTTTCAGTTCTTAGACATATTATGCAGATTTTAATATAAAATTTATTGACTTTCACAGGCACGCATAGTAGTTATTATGCCAGCAATAATTCATAGCTTTCCTTACAAAGGCTTAACATCCCTATTCTCATTTCCCTGATGGCTTGTATACACTTTACAATGCTTTTAAAAAGGTGACTGAATGCCACTTTATAAATCAGAATTATTTTTCAGGGAATCCGTTTTTAAAAAAGTATCCTTGCTTTGGGGAATCATCCTTTGGGAACACAGAGAGAATGCAAATGGTGAAAAGTTGGCATGAATCATACTTTTTTTATAAACTGATGTTTGTTCTTTCACATAGCTGTGTTGCAATTGTTTTCGGTTTGGGTACATCTGACATTAAAAATCTGCAATATGGCTGCTTGGGCAGATAGTCCTTTAATTTTTCTAAGCAGTCATTCTGCCATAGCAGGCACCACACTACAAATGCTAAGGAAGTTAGTTGGAAATAGGAGCTTATGTTTTCTTCCCAGAGCTGAGATATTAAACTATAATTTCCACTCCACAAAACCCCATAGCATTGTTATGTCCTAGAGCTTACATCCACCTATACAATGCATGTATTAATTTTGTAGCAGTTATGAACTTTTAAACTACAGATCAATGCTGGCTTTCTGAACCAATTTCTCACTATGAGACCTATTAAAATTAAAAAATAGATTTTTTTTCATAAAAAAGTTATATTTAAAGTTCGATAGCTGGATACCACTACCATTTTATTACATTGTGAAGATTTTTGTTAAGGTTTTAAACTGACTTAGGCTAGCCTAAGGCAATGACTGTGTAACACTTTACTGTATTCTTCTTACTGCAAGAATTTAGCCCGGGAAATGAGAACATTTCCACTTACCTTAGTCACAGTGGTAAAAGTTTAACCCCTCAAGTGTCTTGCAAGTTTTCATTTATGGATTCTACCATTGATTTTGGTGGGATATATATCACCCCCGTGTTTGAGTATATCATGATGTCTTAGCAAATGGTAATACTCAGTCTGAGCACTAGAATATTTTTTATTTTATTTTATTATCTGATTATTTTGATTTTTAACCCCCCTCCTCCTAAAATTATTGTCACTCACCTTGTGGACATTATGGTGAAGGGCAGGCAAATAAATATATGAACCCGGGACAGGTAACAATATAATTCACATAAGCAATAAATTTGTACAGCACTATAAAATCATGCACATAAATATGCATTGAAGATTCTGATTTTCATATACTGTTCTCCTGATTTCCTCCTCAGTATTTATTTGTGCCACGGCATCCAAAAGTAGGCAAGGCAATCATACTGTTAAGCTTTAGTTAAGCTTTCCACAGTTCACAGTTCGTTGTTGTTTAGTTGTTTAGTCATTTAGTCATGTCCGACTCTTCATGACCCCATGGACCAGAGCACGCCAGGCACGTCTTCCACTGCCTTCCGCAATTTGGTCAAACTCATGCTGGTAGCTTCGCGAACACTATCCAACCATCTTGTCCTCTGTCGTCCCCTTCTCCTTGTGCCCTCCATCTTTCCCAACATCAGGGTCTTTTCCAGGGAGTCTTCTCTTCTCATGAGGTGGCCAAAGTATTGGAGCCTCGGCTTCACGATGTGTCCTTCCAGTGAGCACTTAGGCTTGATTTCCTTCAGAATGGATAGGTTTGATCTTCTTGCAGTCCATGGGACCCTCAAGAGTTTCCTCCAGCACCATAATTCAAAAGCATCAATTCTTCGGCGATCAGCCTTCTTTATGGTCCAGCTCTCACTTCCATACATCACTACTGGGAAAACCATAGCTTTAACTATACGGACCTTTGTTGGCAAGGTGATGTCTCTGCTTTTTAAGATGCTGTCTAGGTTTGTCATTGCGTTCATAGTTCACACCAGTACAAAATGTGGATCCCATTAGAGTGTCGTCTCATACATTAAATGTGAGGGCCCCCTCCAAAAAAATTCAGCCTTTCCAGGCATTGATAAACACCACATTTAAAGGGGGAAAGATTGAAGACAACACTGGGATAGACAGCCTGTGACCACCCCTTAATTAACTGGGAGACAGGCGGGTGCAAAATCACATTCTGCTCTGGTGTGCACAAGCCCTTAGATTCTCCACATTTTTTCAGAGTTCACTCTGCATAATTGGTCAGTTTTAGCATAATCCCTACTTATTCTTTTTTGTGTGTGGCTTTCTCCTCCAAGACATGTACATCTTGAATGTGGTACATTTGACATATTCATAATATCTCAGAAATATTTCATTTATTCTCAGGTAGCTGCCCAGATGTTTAGAACATAAAATGAGGTTAGACATATTCAGTGCTCAGGAGGTGACTGGCCTTTCCAATCCCAACAATCTCTTGCTTTTAAGTATTTCTTTTAAATGAATATTAGCAGAAATTTAGAATGCATTTGATGAAAGCATTTCAAAACAAAGTGCTTTGCTTGCCTTTGAGAAGAATCTACCTTTCATTAGTGGTGCATTTATTAGCGGGAATGTCAACAAGGAGCATTTGAAAGCAGCAGGCTTGCATGCCTGCCTTATGCTTGAATCCCAGATGGATCTCTCCCCCCAGCTGTTAGTGCTTCTCTGGCTTCCAGAATAGCTCCCATACCTCCCTCAGTCCTGGCTGGTGGTAATAACGCAGCAAGAGAAAAGGTTGACTCATGCAAACTTTATGGATCAGTCAGCAGGACAAGCTGAACTAAAGAAACTGCATTGTGTGCAAGTTCCAACATTAGGGGCCTAGGAGAATGCAAGCAGGAATCCTGATCAAAGTCATACTCTACGTTAACTTTGAATGATAGGTCATAATAACGTTAATGTGACAGAATGTCCTCCATAGTTAACAACTGCACTTTCATTTGCGACTCCTAAATACCAGTTTCGGTCAAAGGCAGCAGAGATTTGTGGCAGTCCCAAACAGGATTGGGGTGTGTGTCTTCAGATCTCATGGTAGTGGGTCAGCTTACACTCTTGTGCTGCTCATTGTGGCTTACTAGATCTGCCAAGAATATAGGAACATAGGAAGCTGCTTTATATTGCATCAGACCATTAGCCTACCTTACTCAATATTGTCTGCCCTGACCGGAAGCCAGTCTCCAAGATTTCAGGCTGAGTCTCTCTCAGCCATACCTGGAGAAGCATTAAGCTACATACACACCATACATTTAAAGCATATTATGTCCCTCAAAGGATCTTGGGAACTTATCCCTCAGAGAGCTACAACTCCCAGCATCCTTATCAAACCATAGTTCCCAAGATTCTTTGGGGGAAAATAATGAGCATTAAATTGATGGTGTGTACAGAGCCCAAGTCTGAGTGAGGCAGGAGGTAGTGAATTACCTTGACAGCAGAATTCTGGGTGGAGATGAAAGAACCGAAAGAGCAAAGTTCTAGTCAGTGGTGTAGTCATGAATTCTGAAGTCCAGGAGCTCATCATGGCAGCCCCCATAGCCACATCCCAAGGAAGTCCATAGCCATATCTCCAAGGTGCAAGTCCAAAATGTAGGCACGGGACACAGCATCACATCCAGCATGTTGGACTTTGTCTGGGTTCACATCTCTGATCAGACATGTGGCATGGCTGCGATCCTATGCACACTTTCCTGAGGGAAAGTGGCATTGAACTCAGTGGTGGTTGCTTCAAACTGCCTAGGTTCAATGTGTAAAACATACTGAAGTTCAATAAAAGATCTTCAGCGGATGTGAAACCTTTAGCTCTTAATTAGAAATGCAAATGATCTTTGCAAAGAAGTGTTACCTTTTCAGCTGTGAGCATGATGTAAGAAACACATTTAGGGAAAGAAATAGCCACCCTTTTCTTGATGATTTCTGACTTGCTCTGACTTCCACTGATACTCTGTCATAATCAATAGCAAAAACTGAAAGCCCAATTATCACCTCATTCCCTTGCTGGAGCAAGGAGTGTCAGAGCAATTACCATGACGCTTTGCCGAATGATGTCATCACTCCTGCCATGAGAAAACTTTAATACAAAGCGAAGGGAATAAGAAGATCCACAGGGCAGTTGCCAAGGTGGGATGGGTCTGTGGCATTGGCCTCTTGGCATTCATCCCCCTGCCACTTTGGGGGATGGTGTAGGTGGTGAGGTCATTGTTGCTTGGGTGCACTAGTGGGAGTGCAGGATTGGCTGTGCCAGTGCACCCGCACCACACCAATCTTGCAGCCGTCCTGCCCTAGTAAGTGGCAGTAATGCCACTGTTGGGAGGTGGCTCCATGCAGTGGTTGCTGATGCCCATTGGGACTGGTAGGTGGGAGGCAGAGACTAACAGTATGTAGGACCAGAGCCTACTTCTGTGCAAAGCTAACTAATTCTAGTTTTGCCCTCATCTTCCTATCTGCTGAGTTCTACAAGGGAAACACCGAAACTAAGGATGAAGAATCTGGCAGGCAGTGTCACGTCCTGGACTGGTTGTATGCAGGTAAGGTAGGCAGGTGGGGCCTGGCTGAGAACACATAGAAGTTGGTGGGCAGTTTCCCATTTGCCCTAATGGACCAGTCCTCCACTGGCTGCATGGCACTGCCCTGCTGTCACTGCCTGAGAAGAGCCCTATCTATGTAACCTAGACTTGCTAGGTTTCTAAGACCTGTCTATCTAGTCCAGCATCCCATATACAGTACCTCCAAGGCCAATTAGATGCCTATGGTAAACTCACATGCCTGCAGTAGTCTATGGCATTTCCCTAGCATCATTTAGCACTAATATCTGGGGCTCCCTCATTCACATAACTATAGATGATATTGCATGAGTTCAAACTGAGCGCTTTTGAAGTCAAAGGTATACCGTGCATCGTATTTACTCTTTCTATAGATGCAACATTATTTTAATCAAAGTAAAATCTAATAACAAGCAAAACTCATTTTAGTCCTGTCCTTGGGCAATGTATTTATGGATTCTTTTATTTAAAGGGGGAAAACATATTTTCCTACTGATGCTTTAATGGATGCTTAATGGATTGTTCTGGCTGAGTCAGAAATAGCCAGATTGCTTCTTCAATTGTGACATTAGCAATGTCTGGGAGATTATTTTCCCTGAAGGTATCTTGTCTAGTACTAGTGATGAGCAGCTTCTTCTACAAGATGGTCTTTGTGGTTCCTGAGAAGCTGCTGCCCCACCATCTGCTGCAAGCAGAATTAAAAGGGTATAGTCCACATGGCACAGAGCAGAGTGCTGTCCCCCCCCTAAAATGCTGAATGTCTGTCTACACAGTGAAGGTGCGGGATCTCTGCTTTAAAAAGTCATGGATACAAGAAGCCAATTCCTCCTCCTCCTCCTCCTCCTTAAAAAAATTAGGAGTGCAATTTCACTCCAACACACCAAGACATAATAATATTAAAAGGGGGTGTAAGGAGTATTAGGGGAGTGGTAGTACCTCTGGTGTGGGACACTGTTGGAATTCTGGCCCGTCTCAGAGGTATGTGCCTATCTGATCAGGCACCGGCTGAATTCCTTAGACCTCCCTCCGGCGACTCCCGGCAGGAAACAACATACGCGAGGTCCGTTCCGGCGATTTTCCTCAGGCTGTGAGGAAAACACACCAACTGCTTCTCTCTCCCCTTTGGTGTCCCCAGGGAGGGGAAAGAAGCAGACAGAAATCTATTTACATCTTTTATTTCTGTCTTTTACTTCAGTACAGAGAAAACATGTCTGCACTCATCAGCAGTTAGAATAAACTCCACCTCCACCCATGTACATCCTGTACAGGTCATGTGACAAACCCACTGAGCTAACATCCGGTGCTCAGTACAGAATGGACTGCCCCTTTGTTCCCATGGCAACAGTCACAAACTTCCTGTTTGGCTTTCCAGCCACAAGCAGCAGTCTTGGCTGCTATAGCCTTTGCTGCCGCATTGCTGCTTTAGAATAACATACTCCCCCTAAAGTATCAATGCGTGCTGCGAGCAAAGCGTCATCCAGAGAAGAAAACAAACAGTTGTTATACTTATAACATTCCCCTGTTGTTTCAGTTCCACCCTTGGAACTACCCGCCACTGGTTTTACCAATGTACCTCTCTGGTTGTGTGACTTCCAAGGAATGAGTGCATCTGCATTACCTTGGTTAGCAACTCTCTGTTGTGCCTTTGTCTCTGACTCAGACACAGCTTCAATTTGACCTTGGTCGTTTACAACAGCAACACATAAGTTAGCAAACTCTTGTGAATACCTCTTGGGTGGTACACCCTTCGTTGCTCTCTCAGACCTACGTAAGAGGTGCTGCTCTCCCTTGCTTTCTGGTTCAGCCTTTGAACTCTCTGGAGAACCAGTACTAAGCTTAATCAGTGGTTCATCCTCCTCTTCTGAGGGTCTAGTCATTATGTGAGATTTCCTCTCAATGACTGTGACAACTGAGCTGTCTGAGCTATCGCTGTCATCATCAGTACCACTGAACTCAATAAGATCAAACTCATCATCATCATCAGAATCATCATCACCTGTGGGAAATGTTTGAACAATCACTCTCTCCTTTTCAGGAGCACTCTCTAGAAATTTTGTGAGAATCACCTTTCCAGATTCAGACAAAATTACTCTGTAGAGACCCTTTTCATAACCCACAAAAATGCCTCTGGCATTCTTTACCCCATCTGGAGTTTCTGTTCTCACATGAGACCCAAAAACCTTGAAATGGGCAACAGAAGGTTTTCTGTGGAACAGTTTCTCAAAAGGAGAACATCCCAACTCTTTTGAAAACTTTCTCAACCACGTGTAACAGAATGACATTAGCGACTCAGCCCAGTACTCATGTGGCAAATGTGAACTTAGCAATTGGGCATGCATTCCCTTTTGCAATTCTTTGTTCACCCTACTACAGACACATTTGTTCCAAGCTTCTTCGGAACTAGCAATTTTGTGTCTTATCCCTTTCTTCTTCAGGAACCTCTGGAACTCCTGTAAAAGAAAAATTGGCTTCTCATCTGTGCAAAGACAACCTATGTCAGCATCATGCATATTTTTAACCTTGTCACAAAACTCTTTAAACCTTTCTAAGGCTTCTTTCGGTCTCTCCAAAAGATAAAGCCAGACAAAACCTGTAAAAGAATCAACACATATTAGGTAATACTTTGCATTGCCTCTAGAAGGTGCTAAAGGACCAATCACATCAGCATACACCCGCTGAAATGCCTTGTCGACCCTCGAGGTCACCTGCTTGGTGTTCTTCTTGGCTACACCTGTAAAAGAGATCATGTTAGAATCACAAGAATTACATTTCATGTAATCACTTTGATCAAAAGTCAACAAATACAGTCCATCTTTCTCTTTGGCAGAAAGATACAACTCTCCATCTTTGTAGATCTCGCAGTTCTGATCATCATAGGACAGTTTTAGTCCCTTCTTGGCAATCTGTGAAACGCTGAGCAGATTGTACTTCAACTCTGGAACCAAATAAACATTGCTTATAGTCAAGTTCAGACTTTCAAGATACACAGTCCCAATTCCGGTCGCTTCCAGCTTTTGACCGTTGGCTAGTTGCACCGCGAAGCTTTGCTTCTTAAACGTAGAAAATAGTCCTATGTGTCGACACATATGCTGCGTGCATCCGGTGTCTAGGATAAAGAAGTTTCCCACCTCTGGTGTGGCTTTTAGCGACATCAAAGCTTTTGCAGTCTTTGCCTTTGGCTTGGTGTGACCTTTGTCTGACGCCTCAGACTTTGCGGAGCTCACCTTAGCTCCTCTGTTCTTACGTGGCTTCTTGCAGTACCGCTGAAGATGCCCAGTCTGGTCACAATTGTAGCATCGGACAACGTTTAAAGCTACAGCATTTTCTCCAGTAGCAACAGCAGTGGGGGTGTCAGAACTCCGTTCTTGTCTCCCCCTGTCCTTGACTTGCAGGGCGGCAAGTCTGTCATGTTCACAAAGAACCACGGCAAAGACCCTCTCCGAAGTCAAATCCGCTGCTGGGAGAGACCCCAGCTGACTGGCAACTGTTTTGTAAGTCCGATCCAGGCTGTTGATCACCATGAAGCAAAACACTTCCTCATCCAGACGGAAATTGCGTTCCACCATCTGTTGACGCAAAAATTTCATTTCCGTCAGGTGTGCTTGAACATCTCCATCAGGCGCAAGCCTCAGGTTGGTCAGCTTCTCAAAATACAGCAACGCTGAAGAACCTGCATCTCTCTGATGTGTCCTTCTCAGCGTGTCCCAAACATCTCTCGCGTGGCCTAAATCTTGTATGTGGATCAGCTCCGAATCTGACACGCACAGAATTATAGCAGTTCTGGCCTTTACATCCTGTGACTCCCAAGCACGCGTTGGTGCTGCTGGAATGGGGTTTTCAATCACCCCAAACAGTCTCTGATTCTGCAGCAGGGCCTTCATCTTAATAGACCAAGATGCATAATTGTCACTGGTCAGAAGGTCTGGAGTAGGCAGGCCTCCCCCCTTCTTGGCATCCATTTTGAGTCCTTGCATTGACTCTCAAACACAAGCCTCTAAAATCCAATAGCTGGCTTGTTTACACTCTGTGCACCTGGCAGCTCTCAACGCTGGCTGCGTTGGAAATTTCCAAGAGCTCTTCAGACTCTGAAGACAAAACATTCCATTTTAACTTTCACTTCTCCTCTCTGAGGCATGGCCTTCACTGAAGGGCGTCGCTTAGCAACAGTGCATTCCAACCCTTGGACAGGATTAACCACAGGAATGTTTGGAATGCGGTTTCTCTTTTGACTGGAGCTGTTTTTATCAAACCTTGCTCCCTCGAAGCAGAGAATAAATCAATCTGCATTCACACTTCTAAGCCCGAAAATCTCATACCTGGGCTCCGTTGCTTGGCTTTCAGATTCTTCTGGTCAGCTTCTGGCTGCAGAGAATCAGCTTTCTCACCTCAGGCTTCCATGGAGGCCACTTCTTGATGCAGAGGTCGATGAAAACAGCAACCGGCGTCTGCTACCACTGTTGGAATTCTGGCCCGTCTCAGAGGTATGTGCCTATCTGATCAGGCACCGGCTGAATTCCTTAGACCTCCCTCCGGCGACTCCCGGCAGGAAACAACATACGCGAGGTCCGTTCCGGCGATTTTCCTCAGGCTGTGAGGAAAACACACCAACTGCTTCTCTCTCCCCTTTGGTGTCCCCAGGGAGGGGAAAGAAGCAGACAGAAATCTATTTACATCTTTTATTTCTGTCTTTTACTTCAGTACAGAGAAAACATGTCTGCACTCATCAGCAGTTAGAATAAACTCCACCTCCACCCATGTACATCCTGTACAGGTCATGTGACAAACCCACTGAGCTAACATCCGGTGCTCAGTACAGAATGGACTGCCCCTTTGTTCCCATGGCAACAGTCACAAACTTCCTGTTTGGCTTTCCAGCCACAAGCAGCAGTCTTGGCTGCTATAGCCTTTGCTTGCTGCCGCATTGCTGCTTTAGAATAACAGACACATCATGATTCTTCTGGGGTAGTTCGTCCTCACCATCTAACACCCCTGTAAACAATTCAAGATGGATAGTCAATAAAAAGTGGCTAATGTGAAAGTGCTAAGTATGTAAAGTTAATGCCTAGTGTGAAAGCAAATACAATCTTCTTCATCCCCTGCTACCCAGTTTTGTGTCTTCCCAGGCTGAAGCCTGTAAAGCAAAGGGCAGAGTTTTCAGTTTCTTGCCTGGTTTTTGATCCATTTGTGACTAGAGCTGACAGGAGGAAAGAGAGAAAGCTATTGAGGGGATTTGTCACCTTGGTCACACATTATCCGTGTTTCTTGTGATGCAATAATGTCTCCTGTTTTGTATCAAATCAAGGCACTATTCCCCAGGATGTTCTGCTGCACATGGCCCAGTAAAATGAGCTCCACGCAGCTCTCATTCTTTTCAGTGGGATGCGCAGGCAGACTTCACAGTAAATTGCGCCCCAAATTTTCAGCTAAAGTCTTTGAAGGAGTCATTGTAGTCTTGTCAAAATCAATGTTTAATTTAAGAGATTTTGAAAGACCATTAAAGCCAATAAAGTTCTGAGGATAGCTGCAGGGTGGAGCTCTTGCAACATCTCTTGAATACTTAGATACTAGAATATTCAGATGCTAGCATCCTTTAAAAAATATCACTGCTTCCCCACCCATAGGAGGTCTCATTAGTACAATGGCAGTAGTTTGGGCATATACATTGCCTCTGTGTATTGTATGTTTGTGGGAAAGAATTAAACAGAAGGGTCTCCCTCTCCCCTCCACTTACCAGGTAGAAAAATAAAATAAGCAATGTTATGAATTTGAGGTGTTAAGCTGGTACCAGACCCCTTAAATCTCTGGATCCAGCAAGTGTTAGAATTTAATCAAGGCTTCTAATTCTTGGAATAGCCAGGCTAGCCTCCTGGTGAGGTGATAAACCTGGTGAGGTGATAAACCTGAGCCTTTAAGGGGAATTGAGGAGCTCAGTGCAAGATATGGCAAGTGTGTGGAAGTCTCCCTCAATAGAAAAAGCCAGAGGTTGGAGCAAAGGGAGCACTGATGTGACCTGGAAGTAAAGCAGCAAGCTGGAGAGAGAATCAGAGCAATGTTTGACTTCTGTTTGAATCCAGGGCTGTGGCTATGGCAGAAACAAGACACTCTCAGCAAGTTAATAGTGTGAACCCCTCCATCATATGCGTTGTATATATGTGTAAATAAACCATATATCACAAAGACTCCCACAGTCTCTGCTGTGCCTCATTCCAAAAGGAAACATGAGCCCTGCAACCTCGCACAACTCAAGAGATTGAGGTGGCATGCAACAGTAAGAAGAAAGGTCTCAGACACACTGATTGTGCTTTGTGATTATAGAAACACCAAACGGTTCAGCAGTCCTAGGTGAATATATGACTCACACCTCTGCTAAGCTCATTTCAGTGTGAAATGCTCTGGAAATAGAGTGTGGATTGCAGCAATAGATAGTCAGGAAGTCACTCGTTGAATGCAATAAGTTGCTTGAAATTAATTATTTGGGAAGTGCTTTCCAAAGCAAAACTGCTAAAGAAGATTAAATCTTCCCCTGGCCCATTAAAATGTAGGAGCTCTTTATTCATCAGTGAATCAGTGATTAATGCCCCATTTCACTTTCATATAAAGTTCAGCACAGGGAAGTGCTAAATAACATGTCCTTCTATGATGCAACTGGCTCAAAAATAAAGATAAAAGGTGGTTTGCTCTGTTTTTATATCTGCACTGCATTGTTCCTTTATTTCCTTCATTAGAATACTGAGGCATGGCTATCAGATTTGACTGCCTTGTTTTCTTGATGGCATCTGGCTAATTATCCTAGGCTTTCTGGAAACTTTAATTAGTACAAGCAATGAGTATTTAACATCACCCCCAACTTGGAAATGCAAACTCCTGCTCATCCAAATTCACTACCTCTCCCTTCTCATCATCCTCATGTAAATGGAATGTTGTTGAAGAAGCATCCCTGTTTATCTGAACTTTTGATGACCTGAGCATTTTAATGTAGTAACAGCTAGTGTTTCTCCAAGCTTCTTATTAGAATTCACTTCTTTAGCTTGCACATTTGTGATCAGCTTGGTTAGTGAGATGGTATGCTGGGTGAAACTACCAGTGCCACAGCATGATTGAGAGGGAGGCAGAGTCATGATGGAGGTGGGATGAATGTAGTGCAAGCACATCATGGCTGAGTGAATGGTCACCCCTGCTGATGTCTGCAGATTTTGCTAGGGAAGGAGATGTTCTTGCCTCCCCCACTGCAATTCTATAGCCCCGCCTGATTCTGTGTCTACCAAACTGGCTCCCAGGCTCCCACTAGCAATAATCAAATGCAGATTTCAGATACGGTCTCTTTAAATCCCATTTCCCTCCAAGGTGAGCATAGATTATGATATATTCACATGGTTTTGCTAAAGAAAAGGAGGATTAGTATGCATCTTACACATATGCATTTCCTGCTGTTTGCAAATGCTTCAGCATCATCTCACCCCCCTCTGCCAATGGTGGTGATGAGAAGGGGTTTGTTTTGTTTTTTACATTTTTGGAACCAGTGGATGTTTTCCACAAATAATTCTTTGGCTTTTAAAAGCCAGTTTTCCTGCTAATAAACCTAATTCCATGAAGGTGATGGTTAAGTTAATAGTTCTTATAGTGGTTTCCTACAACATAGATAAAGGCACAGTGACTCCCCCCATGACTGTTCCTTCTCCAGAAGGAGGGCATTTGCTACATCTTTATTTCATTTTACAGCCGCGAGTGCTTCTTCCTCACATTCAGAAACATGGAAATCGCCACAGGGACGAAAGCTGCTGAAGTGATTGGCGAGAAAAGCTATATATCCCTGTTATAAATCTCTAAGTCAAGTCTGAAATAAAAGTTGTATGGCAAACCAGAAAATGAATTTTATCTTAAATTGAAATAGGGATCAGCTGCTATAGCCTGGGATTTGGGAATGATTAAGTGTAAGATTCAGTTAAGAAGTTTCGCCTCTCAAGAAAATATAAAGCAAACATGCCTATTCCTGACCTATATAGCTTTTTGGTGTGTTCAGCATAATAAAATGGCTAGATGGATCATGAATTGATACCACAGGTCTAAAAGTTGGTGGATGTAATGGAATTCGTAACAAAGCAGTAATCGAGCAATAATTTGTTTCGGTAATAAGTTTTGTCTTCAGTATTTAAAATTCAGGTTTACCCATATTCAAAGTGAAAATGCCAGTATGAAGCAATGCCTGGTTTCTCTGTGTTGCCAAATTAAATAAATAGTGATTTTATTAAGGAAATGGGTAAAACCTTTCAGGAAATAATTGTTAAGGGCCACAGTAAATTCCATCCCTATTCTAATGGCATTCTTGATATTGTGTTCCACTCAAATGAAAATGGCTGACTCTTCATCAATAAGAGATTTCAGTAGCTCTTTGCTCTCTTACCTATGTATGGGTATCTCAAGGCCTTCCAATAAGAGACCAAGTCTGCATGTGACAAACTGACTCCTATGATCCAAAGAGGTGGAATTATTACACTGATTGTTGCTCCAGTTCACTAACTCTGCATCGGTCTGAGCAGTACTGGGACTGGTCCAACCACAAGCCTCTCCTACTTTTAAAACCGACATTGAATATTGAGATTTCCAGCCACTTCTTTGTTTCAACACATATGTGAAGCCATAGGCAAGAATGGGAATCGGTAATCAGCAGGGAGGACACCAGTACATAACCAGAATCAGAGCAGGCATCAGTCCAATAAAATTTATGCAGAGGTTCCCCTCCTTCCCTCTTTGTGATAAACCTCTGCATCTGCAGAGCTTTCTTTCAGCTGAAACTCACTGGAATTCACCTCTCAAGTGGGCGCCATTAGAAGAAGAAGAAGAAGAAGAAGAAGAAGAAGAAGAAGAAGAAGAAGAAGAAGAAGAGGAGGAGGAGGAGTTTGGATTTGATATCCCCCTTTATCACTACCCGAAGGAGTCTCAAAGCGGCTAACATTCTCCTTTCCCTTCCTCCCCCACAACAAACACCCTGTGAGGTGAGTGAGGCTGAGAGACTTCAGAGAAGTGTGACTGGCCCAAGGTCACCCAGCAACTGCATGTGGAGGAGCGGAGACGCGAATCCAGTTCCCCAGATTACGAGTCCACCGCTCTTAACCACTACACCACACTGGCTCACAGGGAGAACAAGGGAGGCATTCGTGATGAGTTCCGGTAACTCTTTTCCTAGAAAAATAGCACTGTGCGTCTGGTTCTCATGACACCATCTGCCATGAGCCTTTTGGTGTTCTGAGATAAGTTAAGACAGCATGTGAGAGTCAGGGAAATGACAAGGCAGAGAGTAAACAGTGATTACGGAGGCTAAGTACAAACACATGACCAGAGTGGTGAATTGCAGAACTGGAAAGGCAATGGAGATCAGTGATAATTTATTTTACCTCCGCAGAGTTGGTCACATTCTAAAATACTTAGTTCTGATTTATTCTTTGTAAAGTGCAGGTGGCATTGCTGATTTTTTAAACCCAGTAAGCAATAATTTCCTGCCCTCTTTTAACAAATTCTTCTGAAGATCAGTCCTCTGCCCTGCTGAAGCCAGAAATGAAGGAACGGGACTGCAGTAATCTATGTGCTTTTGACAAAGTGCATCTCCTGCTGTTGCAGTGAACTGGGCTAATTGTTTTATGAGCTGATATTTCCTTTACTGCACTTCTGTGATTTGTGGCTGGGCTCACTCGGCAGCGATCTTTAAGCTCCGTAACAAGCTTACTCAGACCAGAAGATGGCAGTCAGTCTTGGCAGTCCTGGTGCAGCATTGTGCTTAGATTGGCAGATCTGTCAAACATTGCTTTAATTTGTCCTGGGCCTGCATATGAAAAGTCCCCTCTCTTGTGGGTTATTCACCTTAATTCGACCTTTTGCTAATGCAGAAACAGTGACCTGTTATGACATGCTAAAACAAAGAGAAAATGAAAACGGCCTAATTTAGTCTGCTGTGGCTTTCCTAGTGATGTATGGTACCGATCACAAAGGGGCTAGTGCCATCTCTAATAAGGGTGAGTAATGCAGCTTCCACTGCTGTCAGAGCAATTCCGCTGACCTGTACTTCGAATACTAATAATGAAAGGATTTGTTCAACAGATCAGAATGCCTGTAGTGCTGCAGCAAAGAGCATCCTTGCATGGTAAAAATACAGATATACAGATAGCAAAACAAAAAAAGACGAGGGGGAAAACAGAATTAAGAGAGAGAGGAACGAAGAAAGGAAAGCAAGCATTGATGTTTCAGGGCAATTCTATGAGGTGTGTGCACCAATGGCAAGATATATTTCAGCTCCCACTTTGGAAGATGAAATTTGACTCTGAATGCTTTGGTCACAATCTGGTACATTTCAGGTCCAACTCAGAACTTTGCTTCAGAAAATCTGAGGCTTCAAATGTCTATCCGTTGACTTATATAGGAAAATAAACAAATGGCAACCACATTTTAATTGGATGAAAATTATAGTCAGGTATCCCAAGGAGATGAAGTCAAATATGTGCTGGATTTTCTGTTCTGCATGGTTTACAATCTGAGGATTGGTTTACACCAGGCTTGAGGGGGGTTGAAAGGACTGGAGGCAACCTTCCACTCTGCTTTCTATAGCTATGTCAGAAATACATTATTCTTAGTGCCTTCTGGAAAGAGCATTATCTTTAAAGGGTACATTTGCTAATGAATAAATTTATCCCCTTCTCTTTCTGCGAGGCCTTAATCAATAAAATGGGAATATTTTTCTCTTTTTGCACTTGCTGGCCAGCTGTTATAATGCAGAATGGTAAATTTAAAAGAATACTGAACTGAACAGGGGCCACTAATGTCAGAAGCAAACACAACTACTGCAAGAAGTGTTTTCAAGTGTTCTCCGGCAGCCATAAGGTGTTGAAGCTACACAAAGGATTTTGAAACAAACATCACACTGGGGAGCAATTTAAAAACATTTTACAGTTAGGCAAGAAATAAGACCTATTCTCTACTTGGCAGCTGTTTAAATCCACACTGGGAGGGTGGGAGCAGGACAGAATCTAGATTTATCTTGTAAAATAGACATGTTATTGTGCCTGCATCGCTTGCAGTATGTTAAGAGGTGCTGCACCCTAAAATTGTGTATCTTCAATTTGTTTATCAGTTTGTCAACATCTAACATTTTTCTTCCACTATTGATGCTGAACTGTATTATTATATGGGGGCGGGGGGGGGCAAGACTCACCTAAAACATCTGGATTCAGTAATGGGTTAGAATTTAAGCAAACCCCTAAATACCTGCGTCTAGTGGGAGCTAGAGTCTAGACAAGCTTTTATGTGTCCAGGAAGCTTCTTGGCAGAAGAACTATCAGGAGGTAATCACTGGAATGGCCAAGCCATTAAGAAGGTCATTAACAGAGACTCTCTGGGATGGACAGATAATGGACAAAGCCCCTCCCTGAGGTGAGAGATAGTTAGCAGAAACAAAAGGGCAGAGTTTCATGAGGGAAGGGCAGAATTGCAGTGGGTGAAGAGGTAAGTGAACAGGAGAAAAGTGTCAGTTTTAGAAGCTGAAGGGGGAGCGGAGCATGAGGCAGGCAATCTCTTTTATGCTGCAAAGAGCATCAGATATGATGTTGGGAGTCTCTTGGAATCTGAAGCTGCAGCAACAGGAGGAACAGATCCTTCTTGGGATGTGAATGCCCTGCGCTTTCTCCATCTAGACGCAGGTTGTATGTATGTGTAAATAAACCATATATCATAAAGACACCACAAACTCCACTGTGCCTCATTGTCCAAAAGGAGACACAGACCCTGCTGAGCATGCCTGATACCCCTGGAATCTTGCGCCGCTCAGAGACTGGTGTGGCATGTAAAAATATTTAAGTCAGGTTTGTGTGGCCCTTGGTGTTCAGGAAGATTGGGACTATTGCTTGGTCTGGTGTCTGGAGGATTGGCCAGTTGGCTGTTCTGGGTGGAATTACAAGCCCTCTGAAAGAAATGGTTCACGGTTTGGAGATGCCATCTGGTGTGGTTAATAGTCACAACCAAATGAGAGCCAATTGACACAAACTGCCTGCAGTTGCCGTTTCAAGTGGGGAAAATGTGTATGGTATAATTTTGCTTTTGAACGACCAAATTCCATATACCAACAACAATAACAGGAATAGTATGCATGGTACAGAAATCCTGTTTTTGTGCTCCCCCCCCCCTGAAATTGGCTAAATATGTGAAGTGAGAATATTTCATGTTTTCCATCTCCAGTCCTTATGAGAATTGTAGGCAATCTGTTTCCTTTATGTCACCTTCTTTCTTATAAAATGAGGATCAAATCAGATGAGCTGTTGATTTATTAGGCTGACTTGAAAAGCATGCCTCTATTGATATCTCTTGATTTATAATCTCTGTGAGAGCTGTTTCACACAAACATGCTATTACTTTAAACTCAACTGGCTGTTCAATTAATGCAAAAATTTAATGTGAGCATGAGTATCCTGTCACATTTGAGACCATCGGTTGGTATCTGTCTGTCTCATGATATGAGGGAAGGGTGCGCATTTAGGGATGAAATCAAACCATTTAGGGATGAAATCAAACCATATAGCCCCTGCTGTGGCTGTAGAGACCAACATGGGGGGGAGACACGTTTCCTGCTGATGGATTTTCCCTGTAACTCAAGGATGTTACCTTTGGATATTTTTCAGGAAGTAGTACTTCTCTGGGGACAGTGCTAAGGTTACCGCCTCAGGCAGCAAGATCCACAGGGGCAACAGATACGACCTTCAAGGAATGCATTGCCTGCCTGCCTGCGGCTGCTGCTGTGGTAGCATCCATGGCCCTGGTGAGCTCCTTAGAAGCTGGATCTGTCCCCTCCTCAGCAGCGCCCCCCTCCAGTGCTGCCTCTGCAGCAGCCTCTTGGCGAATAGGAGGTGTTCCTGGTCTCCTCCCACCCTTGTTCCCAACATAGATCTTTATTTCCCACTTGTTCTGCTGTAGATATTTTCTTCCTCCTTCTTCCCTGGTAGGGCTGCAGACACCATTTTGTGGTTTGTGTCAGATGCCAGATGTCTTGAGCCAGCCCTGTCTGGGGTTATTCTTCCATGAGAAGGATGGAATATGGACCTGATTTCATGTAGATGGTAGTGCTCTGCAGATTGCTTCAGTGACTTTCAGAAAAGCAATAAGCTTGATAAACAAAAGGAAAACAAATTATGGCCCCCAAAATATCTTAACCTCCAGTGACATATTTCTAATATGGGATTCAAGTGAAGTGTGTTGCTGCCAAAGAAGGCTGCAGCCCTGTGCACACTTAAACCAGTGAATAAGCTCTATTGAACGCAGTGGGACTTATTTCTGAACAAAAATATGTACAATTGCTTTTCGTCTTCCACAAATGCCCATAGCTAATGGTAGCAATGATTTTAGCAAACATCATTCAAAGTCCTTCGAGATTCTGAATCTTCTGAAACTCATACATAGAAAGCAGGTATATGTCTATATGATGATGCCACATTGACAATCCCGCTACTATACTTATTTATAGATTTATATACGCTTATATATTTCTGTTTATGGACAATTCCTGTAGGTTGCTGACTTCTGTGTATGCTGTTGACCAGGTAAAATCTCTGGTGAGATGAGGGTGTTCTATTTGACTTCAAACATTTTCTTCATAGTGTATTTGCATTTCATAATTGGAGGTGGTGGGAAGGGGCATCCAACTGACTCTGCAGATTATTTATTCATCCATATGTGCTCATCTCCTTGATTCTGCTGCATATACATTTTGCATCTGCCAACACAACCTTAACATGTTCTAGTCAATTAAATTTGTCCTTTCCTTTAATAAAATATTTGTCCTTTAATACAGCTCATTGGTCTTGATTTCTTTGACTCATGTTAAGTCATCAGAATGAAGGTGCTATATGACCAAGCTATTCAATTACAAAGGCATTGTGTAGATACACTTTATGAAGCCAGCAAATTTCAGAGTCCCCATGGTGTGAGGACTTCCATTCAACATAATAGCATTGACTAAAGGAAAGAGTGAAAGCATATGTTCTGTGGGTGAGAATAATCAAAAATTAGTCTTTACTAAGTACATAGGTATAAGTAGAAGTACAGGTCAAGGTTAAAAGTGGGTATTTTAGTTATCATGAATAATTTGGGCTGGATTTGCACTCATTAATTCTAATGCTGACTGCATACATTAAAAGCCCATCACTGAAAACTAGAAATATTTCACAGAGCTCCAATAAAAAATTTTAGGCTGAATATGACAATTACATTATTTAAAGCCAAATTAAAAATCCACAATAGCTGAACTCAGTCTTTTGTAGCTATAATCTCAGAAAAGAAGCTAAGGGTAGGCTAAAATTTGATGAAACACTTGTGTTTTTAGATTTAGAGATGACCTTTAGACTGAAAATGTGACACTGCCCCCAAACCCATCCTGGGGAAACAATAAAGAAACATAAATGGATTTCAACTGGGACAGGATTTGGTAGGTTACTGTTTCCTGAGATAGTCCTTGCAGAAAGAAATCCAGTAAGATAATACATTTTCTGGAAGCATTTCCTGCTATTTTGATTGTATAAGCTGAAGCTCTTTATCTATACTTGCACATCATGTACTTACTTCAAAATGTTTTTTATTGCTGTTCCACCTCATGACTCATCTTCACCTTTGATGCCCCATTCATAGTATTTCATTGTGACATTTATAGGAAGAACCTTTTGGACCCTGCCTATGTTATTGGGTGGAGGAAAGGAATTATAGATGCTGATCATGATTAAAATCAATAATGGAAGTTAAATGCCAAGTGACAGGACTCAAAATACGCTACTTGCTGAAGAAAGCAAGGTGTTCAATAGAATTATGTGATATTCTGATGGCCTGTGCTTTACAATAGATTTTACTGCAATGCTAAATCAATGGGCTTGTGTTTTAATACTTTGCAGCAACTTTGTTGATCTACAGCGGGGCAAAATGTGCTAGCAGAGCCTCATTGAAGAGGAAGAACAACTGTGCATCTGGAACAGAAAAGTTTGGAAACCTAAAGCAAGTGCCAGTCGCTTAAGGTAAGTTCTTACAGAAAAATCCTGATCTAAAAGTAAGGTGCGGTTGCTGCTTTTGTGACCACTTCCATAACTTCCATAACTTTTGCGCAGTCTTAGTGGGACACACAGAGAAATTAATATCCCTGACTGGACCTCCCAGCACATTTTTCTCAAGCATCCTCTCCATTTCAATTGGTGGTGCATTGCTGGGTGGGGACGTTAACCCTCCATTTCTGTAATTTAGCTAATTTCCTGCCAAGGCAGTTGTTAGCCACGGAGGCAGGAGCTGGGGAAAGACAGATACAATAGGGCCTGGGAAGAATTAAATTGGGTTGACAAATGCTGCCCCAAATCTACAGACCTGATCTGAACCATACTCCTTCCTCCAGTGATGGTTTCTAAGCAAAAACACTTCACATCTAGTCTGGCCCTTTTTTCAACTAGTTTTTACTACATTTGGGGTCAAATATATTTATTGAACGTGAAGACTGCATTCTCTGAAAACACCTTCCACTCTTAAGCTTAACAAAACTATCTATCATTTTCAGTTGTTTGAGAAAAGCCAGACTACTTGCTCTGTTGGATGAAGTTTGTTTTCATTTCACATTTACGTAAATCTACTATCATGGCTTAAAAATCTCAACAGCAAAGTTATCATGAGCTTTCTAGAAATGAAAGGGTGATAAATAAATATATTTTAACATGTACAAAAGTTGCTTAAACAGCAACGATTGGCAGAATAGTGGGGAAACAATTTTGCTGAAAGCACTTGATTTTGCAAATGTCATTTAAACATTTGAGTCTCATCAATGTGCAACACTGCAATATAATTCAGTCCATTGAGTACAGTCCTGATTATATGACATTCAGGAGTGCATGAGATTCTGCTCATAAGCACAGGATGCAAAATTATTTATCATAATATAGCAAAGGATGCATGAATAAACCACCCATTCAGAGCCTATTTGTCTTTCTTTTGGCATTGGCTGCTTTGTATTGTTCCAATAGTGCAAAGAAGACAGCCATCTTAACAGGCTGTCTGCTAATTGCTCTTGCACAAGGAGACTCATTAGCTGGCCCAAGAGTCCATAGAGTCAGCTTCATTTAGAGGGCACAATTCATTGGAATAAGCAAATACGGTTCAAGTTAATGAAGGTGTACTTCATTGGATGTAATGAATGTATTGCTGTTGCTGTAATATGGTGACTTTGAATGGGAGGAGACATACACAGTAATTGAAATAAAAACTTCCCAGAAGTTTTCTGTAACCAATTCCCTCTTTTTATCACGTCCTCAGTCTTCTTTATGAGATAATTGGAGTTACATTTCTATAATTTACTTTTCTTCAACACTTTCTCATTATTTCTGGCAATTAGTTGAGACACCTAGAAGGAATTGTCCCATAGCAGATAAAAATCAATTTATTTAATAAGATGGCACTACACTTTTCAGAAGAAACTTTGTTCAGACTTTTCTAGTAAGCAGGCTGATGAGAGCTGAAAATGGGTGGCCCTTTGGAATACCACATTAGGACCTGGTCTGTGTGTTTTGTACTCCACACTGGTGATATATGAATATAGTTTGTATAACTATTTCTCAAGGGCTAAGGCAGTTCTAGGTACTCTTGCCTCAATTGGAGCTGTTAATCAGAAACAACTAGTATTTGGCAGCGAGAAAAGTCTTGCTTCCAACAAGTGATAAGAATGTTCAAAATGGCAGTCCCTTTACATAGCCATCCTGCACATGAGGTGGACTGAAGCAGCGACCCTGGCTGGCAGAATCCCATGAGTTTCTCAAAAACAAGTCGTGCTAGACAAATCTTATATCTTTTTATGATGGAGTTACAACAGAGGAATGCTGTGGACATAGGGTATCTTGATTTCAGTAAGGCTATTGACAAACTCTCCCATGGTATTCTTGCAGAGAAGTTTGCAAAATGTGGACTAGACAAGGTAACTATTACGTGGATTTGTAGCTGGTTGACTGACTGAACCCAAAGGGTGCTCTCTAACGGTTCCTCATCATTCTGGAAAAAAGTGACAAGTGAGGTGCCTCAGGATTCTTTCCTGGGACTGTTGTTGATCAACATATTTATAAACAACTTAGATGAAGGTACTGAGGGGATGTTGAGCATATTTGCATATAACACCAAACTGGGAGGAGTAGCCAGTGCCAATGAAGACAGAATCAGGATTCAAGATGACCTTAACAGGTTGGAGAACTGGGTCAAAACTAACAAAATGAATCTTAATAGAAACAAACATAAGGTTCTACACATAGACAGGAAGAGTCAGCTGCACAAATATAAGATGAGGGACATCTGGATTGCCAGTAGTATATTTGAAAAGGATCTATGGGGTCTTTGTAGATCACAAGCTTATCATGGGTCAACAATATGATGCATCCTAATGCTATTATAGGCTGCATCAACAGAAGTCTAGTGTCCTAACTAAGGGAAGTCATAGTACCACTCTATTCTGCTTTGGAGTACTTTGTCCAGTTCTGGGCACCACAATTTAAGAAGGAAACTTGCAAGCTTGAATGTGTGCAGAGGAGGGTGACTAAGCTGATAAAGGGTCTGGGAAAAAAGCCTTATGGGGAACAGTTGAGAGAATTGGTTATCTTTATCCTGGTAAAGTGGAACCTGAGAAGAAAAGAAGAGAACAGTTTGGATTTGATATCCCGCTTTATCACTCCCCTTCAGGTGTCTCAAAGCGGCTAACATTCTCCTTTCCCTTCCTCCCCCACAACAAACACTCTGTGAGGTGAGTGGGGCTGAGAGACTTCAGAGAAGTGTGACTAGCCCAAGGTCACCCAGCAGCTGCATGTAGAGGAGCGGGGACGCAAACCCGGTTCACCAGATTATGAGACTATTATGAGAAGATATGAGAGCTATCCTCAAATATCTAAAGGGCTGTCACATAGATGGAGCAAGTTTGCTTTCTCCTGCTCCAGAGGCTATGATCCAAACCAATGGCTTCAAGTTACAAGAAAGGAGAGTCCTACTAACATTAAGAAGAATTTTCTGCCAGTAAGAGCTGTCTGACTGTTGGACAGACTCCCTTGAGAGGACTCTCCTTCATTGGAAGTTTTTAAGCAGAGATTGGATGGCCATCTGTTATGGATGTTTTAGGTAAGTTTCCTGCATTGCAGTGGGTTAGACTACATGACCCTCACGATCCCTTCCAACTCTGCAATTCTATGATCTAGTGCTAGACTTGAAATGGGAAGAATTGTAGTCCAAACCTCACTGTGATACAGAACTTACTGGCTGTCTTTGGGTATTATTATACGACTTACCTCAAAGAGTTGTTGCGGAAATCAAAGCAGTAAGACAGGATTCAAGCAGCTTGACTCTTATAGATTGTTGCTGCTGAGTTATGCTGTTTATCCTTTCTTGCATGTTGTATGCTGCCCTAGGTTCTGTTTGAGGAATGGGCAATTCATAAATAACAAATACACCCTCTCCCTGCCCAACAGTTTTTGGCATTGGCTGCTGTGTTGCTGGCAATGACATGATCCATACCCAATCAGTTTTCTTTTAGTTTAGAGAAAATGTGAGTAAGAGAGGACATGAGAGAGTTGTATAGAGTTGAAATATTCATGGTGTGGAGAAAGTAGATAGAGCTCTCTCTCTCTCTCTCTCTCTCTCTCTCTCTCTCTCACGCGCACACACACACACACACACACAATACTAGAGCCACACAATGAAGCTGAATGTTGGAAGATGCAGGACAGGCAAAAAAGAAAGTTCTTCTTCACCCGGTGCACAGTTAAACTGTGGAATTTTCTCCAACAAGATGTAATGATAGACACCAACTTGGATGACTTTAAAAGAGAATTAGGTAAACAGATTCATGGTGGATAAAACCATCCATGGCTGCTAACCCTGGTGACTATGTTCTGCCTCTACACCAGGAGGCAGTTCTGAACTGTTTGCACCTATGGGCAGTGACTCCACAGTGTTTCAGACAAGGGCACATTTCAAGCCCTGGCTAGAGCTGCCAGGAATTGAGTCTACAAACTTCTACACGGAAAGCAGATGTTCTACAACTCATCCTGCAATAATTTATTCTCTGCAGGTACACCAATATAGACAGTTTGCCCAGGATGAAAACAATTAGCTTAATTGGGAATCCCCAGCTGTAATTAATTTTATCGTACTTGCAGAGCAATATTTACAAATTTTCTGAACTCTGCTCTTCTCAACATTTCAGGAGAAAGGTCAAGTAACACCCCAATTCATGCCTGGTTAATATCAGGCTCAGAATTTTGTTGTGGGGCTTGCATTAAGGCAGTCATCATGCAGTCGGAACAAAATGTTTTCCTCGTCATTTTCCACTGCCAGAATATTTAGATTGTATTCAGAGTGTGGTTTCAGCTGCGGCCCGATTCACTGACAAGTCTAATTTGTCTTATTAACAAGCTGGATTATGGCCGAGGTCATTACACATTAATTGTTGGCTCCTGTGCAGTAACCAAGCTTGGGTGAACGTTGTCAGTGGACTTCTGCAAGCAGCTGTACGGTAACTTACAAAAATAATAATAATTTAAAGTCTATTTGATTCTTCTCCAGTCAATCCCAAAGCAGTAAATGCATTATCCCAAACTCATGTAGTGTCAGATATTGCTAAAGAGAAATACAAAGGATTTCTTTTATATACACTTTTTTTGCAGTTCATTCATATGGTAATGTTCTGTCAAACTTCAATGTGTATCCCTGGGTGTTAACAGGTATTTTATCTGCTGATGCTTTGTGCATTCACATCAAAATATATTTAAATAAGAGGAATCTAGTCCCAATTCATGTAATTTCCATTTTTTGGGGGGAAAAAAGAAAACCCTTCGCTATATAACTAATGCATGGCTGATTAGTAAATGTTTTATGAATTCTGTTCCTGTGATGGTTGTAAAGTACATCAGTTAGATGTAATGTGTACCAACAGACATGGGAGAACAGCTGAATTTTAAGTAGAACATTTTGCCAGTGTTTGGCTACACATCTATTATTTTCATGACCTTTGAAGAGAGATACAAATGTAGGTGTATGGATTTGAAGTCTATTCTTCTTACAGCTAACATCCATAGGCTTCTTCTGCTAGATGTGATGCATTGTTATCAGAGATGCATAATTGGTAAGCAGTGTTTTTAAGATGTTTCTTACTGGTTGCTGATTAACCTCTAGATGAGATTTTAAAGTCTGTTTAAAAAAGCAACATTTGTTATAAATAGGGATTGTTGAGTTTCCACTGCATCGCGAAGTAAATGGCCTCTTCATGCACTCAAAAGAAAGGGGCAGTGGAGGTGGAATGTGGGGTGGATGCAGGTGCTCATTAAACAACCTGCCTCCAAGCCAGGTTTTCCTCTTCCACTCCTGAATGTGAAAAGGTCTAAAGAGGTCTGAGCATGCTTAGAAATCTCATGATTGGGAACCCTTATGAAGCAAGGTCCCCAATTGCAGTGAGGTTCTAAGTGCATATAGCTGAATGTGCTTAGCAGTTGCTTCACATACCCAGTTCCCTTACACAATTGAAGCCTCCATGGGTTGTTTTAGATTAATGCACGGTAGTTGCATCAATGTGGTAAATCATTAGTGTGCAATGAATGGCCACATTAGCAGAATAATCCCCTCCCCTTCCTGCTTCTTTGAGAGCACTTTTTAAATGTGTGAAGTCTGAGATTGTTTTGTCTTCTGGATTCATTAATACCACAACAGCCTCTTACAATGCAATCATATGCATTCTTACTCAGAAGTAAGTCCCACTGCGTTTCAAGGAGTTTACAGTCTAGTCAGTGTGCATAGCCTGGCAGCCTTAATGCAGCTTCTGCTGCGTATGGAAAAGAGAATATCAAATTATTTACATGTTTGCTATATAGATTTCAACTGATAGTTACCATCAGCATTTAAGCACACTCATGCCTTTGTAAACAGATTCTTAGAAGTCTGATGAAATATATTCATTCCAGATTAATCATTATCACATCTCTTGTTAGTAAAGAGAACCAGGGTGATGGTTTTATTGAGTGCCATAATGACTTAGATGCAGGTTGAAAAAGTGAGGATAAGATCTCCTCTTCCTAGAACATTCATGAGCAACATAACTTTTATCATGAAAATGCTAACCAGCCATCTGGCCTACGCTAATGTGGAGAAGGCATTTGGAATACTGCCTGTCTCTATGTTATTCTACAGGGTAGTTCAACACCACCACCCCTGTCTCTGAGCTACAAGAGACTACAAGGGTTCCAGAACACACACAGAGTTCAGTTTCTTTGAATAAGGAAGACTGAAGACTGTAGTATCCTTAGGATATATGATTTTATTTATACCCTGATCATAAGGTGGAAGGTTCACAGCACTAACCCTGCAACAGATCTTGCTTCCTCATTGAGTTTTTAGGGGAGACCCTCCGCAAGGTCATAGCTTTGGTTTTAGCACAGAGTATTGGGTCTTTTTAGCTCACAACTTCAGTTTAGAAAAAGGATAGCTCCTGGCCTGTTGTTCTCTTACCTATAAGAAGATGTGGTCTCCAGCTAGTTGATGGGGGAGGGAGGCTTCTTATCACTCTCTTGAAAGAGCATCACCAGCCAGGTATCTTTGTCTCAATGCATCTGCACTTGACCAACTATTTAGACATGTAAATTGATGCCAAACAGACTTGGCCAGGCCCATTACCTTAATGGGGAGATTGGCTTGACCAGTTCAGTAGTCCTTTTTACTTCAAATTCCCATCTTACAGTTACAAAATCACAGGCTTGGTTGGGACCCAAATATATCATGCAAAGCAACACCCCCCCACCCCGCAAAGCCATAACAATATTTTGGGGGTATGCAGCGGATTTGTCCAAATCCTGAACTGAAGCAGGCTGCTTCAGACAGATCTGGAGATTGTCCAACCCAAAGCAGGAACTTTCCAAAACACTCTGAACCAAAATAAGGACCTCCAAAGGAATTTAGAGATTTTGACTAAAAAACACACTTGCGCAATGTGTCTGCAAAAATTGAAATATTTGTTCCCAAGCTTGCTATGACACTGATGGACTTCTGCCACACAGGTAGGTAGCCATGTTGGACTGCTGTAGTCGAAACAAAATAAAAAAATTCTACTATAGGAATGATTTTTTAAATTTTGTTTCTGCCACACAGTTAAGATGTATCTGCTCTTCCAAATTTTCAGAGCCCAATTCTTAGATTAACCATACTTTTTTTCAGCCTTTGGTCTTGTCTTGCTGGCTTTTATACTCATGGTTATGATTTTATTGCTGGTTTTTAATTGTATCCTGGAGGACTTTAGGCCAGAAACAGCACAGGAGGAGAGCTCAATTGTTGCTCTTTGAATAGGAATTACAGTTCAATCTTTGTAGGTAGCTCTGCCTTGGGTGACAGGAACCTCTTCATGCAAAGGGGCCCAGCCAGCTTTAGCAGCTGTTGACTTTGACAGAACAAGGGAGACTGTGACTGCATAAGTACTATACCTTTAAAGCACATTCAAAGCACTTTCTTCCTCTCATAATTCTCAGCACTGCAGTTTATTCAGGGTTGCTGGAAATTATAACTGTGAGGGATATGTTACAGTGCCCAGAATTCTTTGAGGGAAATAATGTGTTTCAAATATGTGTTTTAAATGTATAGTGTATACATAGTCTATGATACCACTAGGGCTTCAGAAAAGGACAACAAAACCTCCTCAGGGTGGAAAGGAAGTGTTGCGATGTGCTCCTTTTATGCCACTCTTACGGTTCAGTTTGAAAGCACATAACAGTGCAAGTAGATAAATAGGTACCATTCCGGCGGGAAGGTAAACAGCGTTTCCATGCGCTGCTCTGGTTCGCCAGAAGCAGCTTAGTCATGCTGGCCACATGACCCAGAAGCTGTACGCCGGCTCCCTCGGCCTATAGAGCGAGATAAACACCGGAACCCCAGAGTCGTCCGCTACTGGACCTAATGGTCAGGGGTACCTTTACCTTTACCTATGGTTCAGTATGTATCTCCATTTCCATCTCTATTTGGAGCAGGAGGAGGAATTGCTGGCCGGGGGCAATTCCCTCTCCTACTCTAAATCCCTGAAGAAGGGGAGTCGGACTCCCAGGTCATGACAGATACTAGGAGTGGTGGCATGTGGTTTGAAGACAGGACTATGTTTGCCTTTATCTACCGTGTTGCCCTCAGTTGCACTGGAAGATGCTATCAGTATCAACTACCAGTCTATTCAGCTTCTATGGCTAAAATGGGGCTCAATTTGTACTTAACCTCAAGCAGTAAGATGTGCTGAGCAAGTCACTGCTTCCAGAGAGCTCCAGATCTTGCTCATTGCTTTGTGACGTTTTAGTTGTTCCTAATCAAGATTCTAATTAGGGCCTTTTGATTTTTCTCTCCCTAATGGATGAATGATACTTATATATTTCATGATTGTAAGTGCTTTGTGGCAGGACCCTATGCTCCCAATTTATAGTAAGCACTGTGTTCATGACTGCACAATGATGGCGATGATAAAATAGGAATTGTAGTGAGAAAAAAATATTTTACAATGTTTCAGTTATTGCTTTTAGTTGCCTTTGGGTGCTTTTTGAAAGACAGTTAAAAGTTACTTAATAAATAATTTAATATTAAAACCAGCATATTCTTGATCAAAGTTATTTTCCCCTTCCTAAACATACACATACAGTGATAATGTTGTGTATGCTAGTGAGTCGCACCAGCGCAGGCATAGGCAAACTCGGCTCTCCATATGTTTTGGGACTACAACTCTCATCATCCCTGACCACTGGTCCTGTTAGCTAGGGATGATGGGCATTGTAGTCCCAAAACATCTGAGGGCCGAGTTTGTCTATACCTGCACTAGCACTTTCAGGCCTGATTTGGTTCTTTCCAGTTCCTGATTACTGGGCGTAACTTTTCCCTCAGTCTAGTTACATTGCAATAATGTAAGGTTGTGTTTGAAGTCCTGGGCATGTATTGTTTTCTCCCTAAACCCAACACAAGATATATCTGGGGAAATCGATCTCTGGGCTAGACCGAAGGGGCCGTAGCTCAGACAGCTTTACGATCCGCATCAATCACTTACAGCGGGTCCGGCACGCTTCCTCCAGAGCTGCGCAACAACTCCCAAGGAGCCCTGCTGTCTTCTCTCAGTCACGGCTTTTTAGCAGAGTAGAAACACGCAGCGTGTAAAGCAGCCTTACTTCTCCAAGCAAGCATACATAGACAGGTGTGCCTATATACAGCTCTTTATTAAAACATTACAGCATCAAAGGTCCGTCACTGCAGGCAGCCATTGCTGCAAACATGTCTCCCTCTCAGATACACAGAGGGAAGTGAAAGTACAGGGAAAAACTCCTCCTTCTTAGCTTCTGAAAGCTTCTGTCTCCGCCCAGCTGTAAGCTGACGTTAGCAGGTGACACACACCAGGGAATTTAACCAGTTAAGTTCTGAACTATAACACCCCCCCTTGTGTCCCTGCGTGATACCTGTGCAACATCTTCAGTAACACCTTGTGAGATCGATCCCTTCCCCAATGCCTTGTGCCCTCCCTTGGCAAATCTGTTTGGCATTTGTGGAACCACCTCACAACTCTCAGAATCGCACTGTGCGAAACTTACCCACGCACCTGTGGCCTGATACCTCTCTGGTGGGATACCTTTCGTTGTGCGACTGGACCTCCTAGGCACAAACTCAGGTGTTCCCCCTGACTCACTTTGATTAGCAGGTGTATCCTCTGCATCATGGGATTCACTCTCTGACTTAAAGCGTCTTCGAATCCTCTCCATTACACTCACAGGAGAACTAGGCTGACTCTTGGGCAGTCTCATAACAGCTTGTGGAGATGCCACATCCTGCTCTTGACCCTGGTCAGTGACCTGGTCGTCATCAGCAGCCTCAGCCTCTTCTTCCGCCTCATCAGAACTGTCTTCTGGGTCAGAGAGACATTCTGAGAGAACATCACGCCTGACAGGAGTCTTTGACTTTACACCCTCCTCTAAGAACTCAGCGTGTTTACTGATCAGCACCTTACTCTGATCACCTGACGGGTAAGCAAAACGCCATGCACGGGCATCTGGCTCATACCCACAGAAGATCATTTTCTGGACTTTGGCTCCATCTGGCCCTTGCAAAGCCTTAGGCAAAGCGACAAGCGCAGGAGTCCCAAAAGTCCGCAGAAAGTGAACCTGGGGTTTGCGGCCATTCAACAGAGAAAACGGTGTGTCACCTACCAGTGAGTTGTAGACACGATTCCAGGTGAATGCCACAGCCCTAGTAGCCTCCACCCAAAACTCAGGAGGCAACCTGGCTTCTTTCAGCATCACCTGTGCAGCCTTAACCAGAGCCTCACTCCTCAGCTCTGCCCCCCCCCCCCCTTGCTGGGGTGAATTAACTGTGTGACGTATCCCTCTCTTCTGCAAGAACTTCTGCAACGCAGAACCAGTGTACTCAGCATTTCTGTCACTGATGATCTCTTGAACCCTGGTGGAGAACCTCTGTTCCACCCCCTCAATCCAGCTCTTGATCAGCTGTGCTGCATCCTCCCTGGATTTGAGACCATGAGCCCAGGAACTCTGCGAAAAATTATCCAAAAAAGTTAGGAGAAACCGGGCCCCCCCTAGACTTGGTTCCTTGACAGGACCGGCCAAATCTATGTGTACCAACTCAAAAGGTTTAGTGGCCACACGTTCCACCTTTGGGTAACTGCACCCTCTCACCTTTGCTTGCTTGCAAGTGTCACAATCAATGGCACTTCCACAATTTTGAATCCTACACCCCGTAGCAACCTCGGGCAGAGTCTGCAAGTCCTCTACCGACCCATGAATTGTTCTCTGATGCCATACGCATGCACATGTAACATTATGAGCGGGAATTGTAGCACGTTGGTTGGGAACTGTAGCACGCAACGCTTGTGCTTTCTCAACCTTCCCCTCACCTCCAAGAGACGTTTTAAGAATGAAAAGATCATTCTGTCCCTTCCGCACTTTGGCCAGTAACCTCCCCTCTTTGGAGATTGTGCAGACATCATTTTCAAAACAAACTTTGAACCCCTTACTTAACAAATAAGGCACAGATAACAAACAGTGATGAATCTCTGGAACAATACAAAAATCCACCGTCTCCTGTAAAACAGAAAGAAAGACATTAGTGCATTTGCGAACTCTAGTTTTCTGTCCATTCGCGAACTTAATAGTTCGCCCCTTCGGAACTGCTGTGCAATTCCACCTCTCGACTGCAGGGGTCTCTGGAACCATGTTGCGGTTAGCTGCAGAGTCTATAACAAAGCTGACGGAATTTTCCACTTGGCCGTCGTCAAACACTGCCATACTCGCAGAAACTTGATAAGACTCTTCTCCCTGCTGTTTACTACGGCCACCTGCACGCCTGCCTGGCTGGCCAGGCCTGTTGCCATGGAAACCCGCCTGATTCCCATGGGAAAAGTCCTTCACAACATCCTGCATCGGCTCTCTGCTCCGGTGGGGGCAATTGCCACGCCGACGTTGAACTCCAGTGGAAAAATACTGCCCGGGGCTCCTCCCAGCTGGCCTGGCCTTCCTCCTTCTGGAACCGTGCCTTCCACCAGTCTGGCCCCCCCTGAAGCTGCTCTCTGCTTCAGCACAAAGGGAAAGTTGTTTAAACTTGCCTTTGGAACTCTTCGCCCCCCCGATCTGCTCACTAGCGCTCCTAGAGGCCAAGACATCGGGAACAGGGCCTGCCAGTCCAGCCTCTCCAGGACTCAGTCCATCACACAGACGTGTAGAAGCATTACAACAGCTCCCCAACACTGTCTCAGCCCCCATTGGGCTTTCTGGGCATCCTTCTGCCTCTCCTGGGCTTCCTCCAGGGCTTTGGCCTTTCGCTGACGCCTCACACAAGCCCTTCAGCAAATTCCAGGCAGCCCACGCTGTCGTTACGCCCTCCAAATGAGGCCTCAGTGATGCATCAACGCATGCTTTGAGCATCTCTAGCTCTTGCAGCCTCTGGCTATCTTCAGCCAACACAGCCCCACAGCTTGCATCTCCTGCTCCAGCTGCTGGCCGGCCAAGGGGTGATGATTTTGGCTCCCATTGACTTGCTTCCCAGAGCCCTTCGACCAAGAACCATCCCCTTATTTGTCTGGACCACGTTGCCCAACTCTTTAGAGTGAGCATTTCCAGCGGTATATTCTGGCATTTGGCCATCTTCTCCCGTTCTCCCAAGGTGCCCCAAGCTGTACTTACTCCGTACCAGCTTCCTCCGGCCTTCCCTTCCATGGAGAAACGATATTTCAGCTGCGTCTCAGCTTCCAGCTATTTCTCAGCTTTTTAGTTGCTTTTTAGCTCAGTCTCTGCAGCCACCATTGCCTCTCCGAAAGCAGGCAATCAATCATTCTTGCTCTCCAGCACCCACGCTGACTTCAAAGCGTTCCTGGAGCTCACACCGACTGCTTTACGAGCGTTGTCTGACCCCATAACCTCTGGGGAAATCGATCTCTGGGCTAGACCGAAGGGGCCGTAGCTCAGACAGCTTTACGATCCGCATCAATCACTTACAGCGGGTCCGGCACGCTTCCTCCAGAGCTGCGCAACAACTCCCAAGGAGCCCTGCTGTCTTCTCTCAGTCACGGCTTTTTAGCAGAGTAGAAACACGCAGCGTGTAAAGCAGCCTTACTTCTCCAAGCAAGCATACATAGACAGGTGTGCCTATATACAGCTCTTTATTAAAACATTACAGCATCAAAGGTCCGTCACTGCAGGCAGCCATTGCTGCAAACATGTCTCCCTCTCAGATACACAGAGGGAAGTGAAAGTACAGGGAAAAACTCCTCCTTCTTAGCTTCTGAAAGCTTCTGTCTCCGCCCAGCTGTAAGCTGACGTTAGCAGGTGACACACACCAGGGAATTTAACCAGTTAAGTTCTGAACTATAACAATATATAGTGACCACATTCACACTATATAAAATACTATAATAACCTCTATAAGCAGTCAAGGGTTCACCCACATACCTCTGGGAGCTGTAGTTTATTAAAGGTCGCTGAGAGCTGTTAGGAGACCTCTATTCCCCTCCCAGAGTTACAATTTACAGAGTGATTTAACCATCAATCTCTCTTCACAGAGAACTCTCAGAAATGTAACTCTGCGATAGGGGCCTCTCAGCACCTTTAACAACCTACAGCTCCCATAATTCTTTGGGGGAAGCCACGACTGTTTAAGTGGTATCATATCACTTTATGGACTTAATGAAACTAATGTTTCTTCTCCCTCCATCATGGTTCCATTGCTCTAGCTTTGGGTGGTTTTAGGATATGTAACATAGCAAGTGACCCCTCTTAGCATGCATTTCTGTGAGTTTTATATATTTCATTTTTTTTAAATAATATTTATTAGACATTTCCAATTATAACAATATAAAAAATAGAACATCCCAATTTAGAATCTTATTTTCCATAACATCTTTCCAAGACTTCCCCTCCCCTCCCCCTCTTGTATTCCAATTCTTACAAATAAGTTCAGCAATTCCTTATCCCAGATTTTAAACTTATTGTCATTAACCCAATTTCAAAATATTTGCCCACCTCCTAAAATCGACTTATTCCCTTCCACGCGTTCTCCCCTTTGATATACATAATAGATTAAAATATAGTAGGATAAAATATAGTTTTACACCCTTTGGATTCCAAATTTCCCTCCCCCATTTCCCGGTTACGTCCCCAATATTTCTCAAATCTGATGTCTTCCTGGAGCTCCCACATTTATTTGAACCATAGTCCTTTACCAGTCATCTTTAATTTTATATATCCAATCTTGGAAGAAGTCTATCTCAAGGCCCATTTTTTCCATCCAGACTTTTATATACTTGGGAGTAAAAACTCCAATTTTGCTTCTTTATACTTTTTCAAATCTGGATGTCCCAAATGTTCCCGCTTCCAACTTTGTCCAGTTGTTGATTGTTCTTGTTGTTCTTGTTGATCTCTCTCCTCTCCCCCCCCTTTTCTTTTCCTGTTTTCCTGCACAAATGTTCCAATTCCAAAAATTTCTAAGTTCCTCTGCAAAGGCTCTGTTATTCAGGAACCAAGCATAATGCCAAGTCCCTTCCATTCTTCAATAGATAAGTCTATTGTCTGCTTTGAGTGTATAAGCCTCTGTAGCCAAAATAGTGTTCCATTTCTGCAGTTTCCCAGGAGATAAAGAGTTCTTTTCAGATTCAATGCCAACAACTTGTAATGTCCCTCAACTCCTCTAGGTGGATTGCAATAACTCAGTTCCCTTCCAGATCACGACCACCAGTCATAGTAACTTATTATTCCTTGTTTTAAACATTTTAAATCCAAATTATAACAAATGTAACCAGCAAAGTCCTCGCAACAAAGTTCCTTTTGTTCTTCTGCTTTGACAGCTCTTTGACAGCTGTCAAAACCTCTCCTTGTCTTCTCCGGGCGCTCTAAACAAAAACGCTCCCAGGTTCCGTGGGGGGGGTTACTTTTTGATTCAATTCCACTATTCTCCTCCAGCTCAGTCTTATGATTTTCCATCGCGAAATTTAGTAACTTTATCAAAATAGGGTTGAGCTCGATCTTAGATGTTAAGTCATTTACTTTAGCTCCTCTACAACGGGGGGGGGGCTGGCTTCCTTTTTACGCCTCCCCCGCTCGTTCCAAATTTTTTTATAAATTTATCGCCTTTTTTAGTCCAAGTTCCGATTACTCACGGGTTATACTTTAAGTCCGAATTTCCAATAGAAGAAGTCAGTGCTCTCCGTCGAATGGCATGCGGCTTCGCTCGGCAGGGGAAGCGGAGTACTCAAAGCACCACCCCCCGCCACCCGTTCCGTAGCCTTTAAAAAGGCTCCTTCGCGGGTCGAGGGGGGGCTTAAAAGGTGCCAGCCGAGTCACCATGTCCATGGGTTTCAGCACCCATGGTTTTTGAGGGTCCCCGCGTCGCCGGCGCGGTAGGACCCAGCCCCTGCCGAGCAGGCTCCCTCCGGAGCTCGGAGGGAGTCCGCCATTCGGCGATGGCGCCAACCCGGAAGCTGAGTTTTATATATTTCAAATGTCATGAATATGATTCCATGCTTATCTCTTGAATCTCAATAAAATGTCATAGTAGTGTGTTGCTGTATAAATCTGATGGATATTGCAAAGCTTTCTGAAGGTAGTTCAGATTATGATCATAAAAAATATTACCGAGCAAGAAATTGACCTCCCCCAACTTTTGTATCATCCATTCAAAGATCTCCTCATGCATGTTAAGCCTCTCAACTACTGACATATAAGATTATTTTCAAACTGCTCAGTATTATTGATCTTTAAAAGTTTTAGGTCCTCAATATACATTCAAGGAGATATTAAAGAATTCTGTTAAATAACATTTTCTGTTAAAACTGCAGATAAAATTTAAAGCATCTCTCAAGTGCATTATAAGTAATTCACAATGACAGAATTAACTTTCTTTCCTCAAGATATCTAATAAGCAGCCAGCAAAATGAATTTTGGCAACAGCAGATTTGAAAAAGAAATCAACTTTCATAAAAGTTATTGATCTCCATAACCAGGGCTCTGTGCTTGGGAGAGCAACAGGCACAAGAGCAGGGCTTTTATCAGAAACTGAGTTTTATTGAGAATGTAAACAAAATGGCAGTTTAATGGTTTTCAATAAAGGCTGCCCCAGAGACAGGAGAGGAAAAGGAGACACTATAGTGGGATGGGTAGCTCACTCAACAGTTGTGGGTGGTGCCAGAAGTTCTACTCAAGAGTACATCCATGAAATGAGTAAACCTAAGTTAGTCATCCCAGGGACGCAGGTGGCGCTGTGGGTAAAACCTCAGTGCCTAGGACTTGCCAATCGTATGGTCAGCGGTTCGAATCCCCGCAGCGGGGTGAGCTCCCATCTTTTGGTCCCAGCTCCTGCCCACCTAGCAGTTCGAAAGCACTCCTAAGTGCAAGTAGATAAATAGGTACCACTTTATAACAGGAAGGTAAACTGCATTTCCGTGTGCTGGTGCTGGCTCGCCAGAGCAGCTTCGTCACGCTGGCCACGTGACCCGGAAGTGTCTCCGGACAGCGCTGGCCCCCGGCATCTTAAGTGAGATGGGCGCACAACCCTATAGTCAGACACGACTGGCCCGTACGGGCAGGGGTACCTTTACCTTTACCTTTAAGTTAGTCATGTTCATTCATTTTAGTGGATCTACCATGAGTAGGAGTAGGAGTAATGCTGGACACAACCCAGAGCTGGCCCACCCATGAGGTAAGGTGAGGGGACTGCCTTTGGTGGCAGGATCCACAGGGGCAGCAGATCTGGCCTTCAAGGAATGTATTACCCACTGCTGCTGCTGTCGTGGCAGCAATAGCTGTGGCGTGCTCCTTGGAGGCTAAATCTACCCACCTCTTTGTTCCTGATGTAGATCATCACTCACCTCTTCTTCCATGGCTGGTGGAGAGGCACCATTTTGTGTGTGTTGGGCTGGCCTTGATACAACCCAATGACATGTGGTCAATTTTTTCGTCAAGAAAAATGCTACAGAATCTTTTAATGTCAGTATGAATGGCAATATCACCTGTATGTTGGACTGCAGAAACTGTTAGTCAATCTACCAGTATGACAAGCATATAAAGGCTGCCATATGCTCATTCCTGGGAAAGTGGAGATGTTTGCAATCTACTGTCATCAGTGGCCCAGCATTTAATAGGATTAATCATAAATACTCCACACACTTGCAATCAGTCATTCCATATTCAGCTGCTGAAAAAATATCTCCTTCATTCAAGGCCTCGTCAGTTCAGGGTCAGTTTGAAAATATCTAGGTCACATTCTGCCTTTTTGAGCAGATCTTTGCCAGCTTGTGAAGTAAAATGTTCAGTCTGCCATGGAAATGCATGACACTTCAAAAATTAGACTGCTCAGTGACTGAAGGATGCAAAGCACAAGCTGTCACTCTGTTTCCATGGTCTAGTGTGCCTGGGATTTGTTTGGGTTTTGGTTTGCCGTGGATTTTTTTTTCTTAGACCTTTCACCTATGCCAATATTACCACAGGAGTTATTTCAGAACCTCTATCAGCACACAGAATGGGAGAGTGCATAAATATTAGGAAGCAGCCACACAATAAATGGAAACAAATATTGGTGCAAGCATCCAATATACTTCTAGGATGTTGGTTTTTTTTTCTCCTCATGCCTCTAGCCAAAGGCATCATTTTGAAGAGCTATTGCTCAGCAATAGACTTGCATGCTTTGTATGCTGAAGGTCCCAGGTTCAATCCCTGGCATATCTAGTTAAAAAACATCTGGATGAGAAAAAACATCTGGATGACTTTGTTCCCTGAAACACCACTGCCAATCAGAGAAAGCATTGTTGGGCCCGACCTTGTAAAGGTGGTTTCCTATGCAATGAGGCTTCCATGCAAGGGTGCACCTGCACCTGCCTTTTAGCTCTGGAAACCAGAAGCAATTTGGGTACCTAGAGGCAAGTGTGTGTATGTGGAAGTGCACATGTGTGAATCAGGCCACATATTGATAAAGAAGAAATTAGCATGAAAGGCATCTTTGTTGATGTTTCAGAGAGATACTAGGAGAGTTGAAATGGCCACCTTTAAATATACATTCAATTCATGGAGGCAGGGGAAGGGACTGTGCCTGTTGGCCCTGCCCCCACTGTCATATGCATAGCTGTGAACTTTCCCCTTTTCTTGCGAGGAATCCTATTTGGAATAAGGGAATTTTCCTTTAAAAAAGGGAAACATTGACAGCTATGGTCATATCCTGTACTATCTTCTGATGTGCATGTATTCATCATAGCATGTGAAAGAGGAGCCTACATTCTCAATTTCAAACTTTGCGCTGAATGTATAAATTTCAGGAGGTGGGGCCAGTGGGGGGTGGAGCTAGAGGACATGGTGTTGTACATCTCCTTTCTGTGTAAGTGGTGTATTCGGTAGTAGAAGCAGAAGTAGTAAGAGTTTTAAAATGTATATCCTGCTCTTTCTCCCAGAGGAGCCCAATGTGGCAAACACACAAGTGACAAAACAAAACATTGAAAACCAATTCAAATACACATGCAGACTGTATAAAAGTTACTGTATTCCACTGTTCCATGTGCCATTCCCCTGTCAGCATCGCCCTTGAGCCAATGCCACCAACTGGACTCACACACTTCAGCCCCAACTGGGCTAGGCGAGCTGGGTAGCACTTCCAGAGACCACCTTCTGCACAGGAACAGGTCAAAGTGCTGTGGACTCACAGCTTAGAGTTGTGATTCATTCCAACAAGAAGACAGTCGTCGCACAGCAGAGTACAGCAGAGTATAGCAGAGCATAAATGACTCGGAGAGCAGCTCTGTAGAATATCTTCTTTTATTCTATCTACAACTATAATACACAACTATATACAGAGCTAAATGAGGTCTAAACGAAAAATGCTGAACTGCACTGAGTGTCTGCAGCTGCTCTTAGCAGCAACCTTATCTATACACACAATCTCTCTCTAACACTCAGTCTCTCTCTCTCTGTCTTTGATGAGAGGCTGGAGTGAAATAAGTAGAGAGCAGAAACCACCCCCTCCTCTCTGGAGAATCAGCAGAGCACATCAGCAGATTCTTGGATATGGGAGGGGTGAAATCTCCTCATCCCCTCACTGACAAGCATCATGGGCTGCACTGAAATGCTTAATAAATGTCCTTTTGTCCCAGAGCCAGGATTATTAATTGCTCTCCCAGGGTTACCCACACGAACCATTTTCCTTATCAAAAGCCCTGATCTTCAATCCTGTTTGCATTACTTCCTTAGAAAATGGGAATGAAGAGCTGTGTATACACCATACATTTAAAGCACTTTTAAAGCACATTGCTTCCCCAAAGATTCCCGAAAACTCAAGTTTACCCCTCACAGTGCTGCAGCTTCCAGAACCCTGAACAAATCTCAGTTCCCAGGATTCTTGGGGGAAGTCACATGCTTTTAGATGAGCTTTAAATGTATGGTGTGTATGCAGCCTTAGTGACTTATCTCAGAAGGTTTTGGACAGAATATATAAGATGATTAAATATCACTTTCCTTTTTAGGTAAGGGGGGAAATCTACATTCATTTCCTCTGAGTACATTACTTTATTAACTTAGAAGATTAGTAATACTGCAAAATCAGTGTTGGGAGGACACGACTGCAGTGAAAAGCAATCTTCTTTAACCTGTATTCACAGGAGATTATGACACTAATTGAAATGGAACAAGTAAGTAGGGGCCAGAGATATGTAAACTGTTGATTGTACCCAACCAAGTTCTCAGAGTAGACCTGCTACAATGAATTGACCTGAGATATTCATGGGCATTAATTTAAATGGGTCTTTTCTTAGTATGACTAATGTTGAAAGCAAGCCTGTAACTTCACCTACCCAGTGAACATGCCACTTTTAAATTAAAAAGACTTACTATTATCTGGGGCAGCATGGGAAATAAATGAGGCGACAATTTCAACCCATTTTTTAAGAATACATATTTTCATATTTAATCCCCAGCTGGAATCTTTGCTGCCTGCCACAGGTGCAGCCAAGTCATCTTCTGTCATCCCTGGGTGAATAGGATGTCATACCTGTTGCTTTTGGAAGTGAACCTGGAAATTGTCCTTATTGTCCTTTCCTTCTATGGTTGAGGGCTCATGCTTACAGGCTGGATAATGCCTTGCTTAATGTCACACACAGCTAAATCGCTACTGACTGATCTCTGCTTCATGTAAATGGCTTTGCAGCAGAGTTATTTATTGCAAGGAAGCGACGAATGACTCCTGTTTGACCAGTGAATTGACTCCACTGCAGCGTTCACAGCAGGTCCAGTGAACCACTAATGGGTTGTTTGCTGCAGGGAGCCCAAAGTATTTTGACACCTGAGGCAAAATCTGTTGCCTGAGGCAGACTGCTTTGCCCTGTTCGATAGAAAGGCCGGCACTTGTTCATTAGTGTGTTTTGTTGCAGCTGAGGGTCAGACAGTTCCTTCAGATGCCTTTATTCGAAAACATAGAGCTGAAAGCTAACTGCTTTGAATGGACCCACCCCACTTCTTTTGAGCTATGAGACATTACCATGTGGAAGGAAGCTTGTGGAAGGAAGTTTGTGGCATTTTATAATATTTGAGTTTATTTTTCACGCATTCGCTGAGCATAGGTGGAGCACAGTTTAAACAGACAGCCAGAGCCACTGCTTTCATCATATTTCCAGAGAGGCAACCACCACCCCAAGATACAATTTAGCTTGCAGAGTCCCAAAACTCACACCTCTCTCTTTTGCTTCCTCTGCATCTCACTTGAAAGTTGCTTTTCTATGGTTTCTTTTTACATTCTGACCTAGCAGGGAGTGAGTATTGGAATGGGTGACTGTCAATTTCCTCCCCCAATTTTTCCAATCTTAAATTCAGTTTTCCACATGTTCACATCAGTTTGTGATATTTTTTTAAGTCCTCATGAACATTTTCTTAGCATACACATGCTTGTATGCAACTTTCCCTAATACACACATTCTTGCAAAGCAATTTTCCATCACAGTGTGTTTGGGTATGCTATTCTTTTATCTTTAATTCTTTCTTACTAGTATGCACTTTTATGTACACTTTCCTTTAGTATCTTTTTCTTTGGCAATCTCTTGTGGCTGAGTAAGATTGTCTTCCATGAATATGGTCTTAAGAATGTGTGTGTGTCTGTAAGTGACTGTGGAGGCCAATTCTACATCCTTCCAGTGGGGATATAGGTTTCCAGGCAGGAATTGATGATGGTGAGGATTTGCCAAATGTGCCTTCCTCTTAGTTCACTTCTCCTTTTCAGCCCCTGAGTTCATGCTTCTTCCAAGTCCATGATGTCTTTGGTAGAGGCTATTCTCCAATTGGAGCACTTGCAAGCCAGTGTTTCCCAGTTGTCAGTGTTTATACTACATGTTTTTTAGATTTGCCTAGAGAGCGTCTTTAAACCTCTTTTGTTGTCCACCAGCATTATGCTTTCCATTCTTAAGTTGGGAATAAAGTACAGATATACCTCGGAAGTCGAAAAGAATCCATGGAATCCATGGAACAAACTTGGGTGATCAAAGTTCTAAATTGCACAGGGAGCTTCCATGCATAGGGAAGATGTCCCACTGCAGATATTATAGTGTAAATGATTGTCTCAACTTTTGGGGCAGGAGAAGGAGCATAATTTTGGAAGTGGGGCTAAACACAGATCTGTACTATATGTGTGAGTAATGCATGGACTGAGTTTGAAACTATTTGCTCTGTTTTAAGTTCAGTGGAAGGACTTTATCTATTTCACCAGAAAAGCTCTTCAAAAAACTAAAATACATTTTTTTTTAAAAAAAGGCTAAGTTAGTTTGCCTGGTGATTTATGGGCATAAAAATGTTCTTTCATGATAAGATTGTTTAAAATATCATCTTCAGGAACTGAAGATAGGGAGTGATTATTTAGCCAGGACTAATCTGTGTAGCTGGTAAATAGAAGTGCACCTGAAAAATGGTGAAAGAGAAAGTAGGTCATGTTTCTACACCACTTTCCCCCTACACTGGAAGAGTACTGTAGCCTTATTAAACATGACTGAGTTTTGCTGTCTGTTGCTGTTTCTAATTACAAGTGATGACTAACTACTCATTCTTATAACATTTTGTAAAAAAAGAAAAGAAAAAGAGAAAGACTGGAAGATGAAGAGGAACTGTTAATTATGCATGAAGGAAAAGAAAGGGGGAGAACAACAAGGAGAAAAAATGCAGAGAAAATGGCAAAAAAGCAAACGATTGCTGAAAAATGTGAAGTGTAAGTACAATAGGTATCATGTATTTTCACTTCCATACAAAATTGTCCACCTGTTCCTAGCCTATGGTCTGTCCTTGAATCTGTCCTTGCAGCCGGTTGAAGGAGCCTCCTTCAAGTGGCACCATCAGTGGAGGAGAATTGATGAAGGTAGGAATTAGTGTCTGAATAGTGCAGTAAGGATCCCTCCAGATATCATTTCTATTGTAAAGTCATAATTATATATGCGCATAATATTATCAGGGTGGTTACACACAATCCCGCTTTTGATATTGTTTGTGCCTGCAAATGTTTGAGGATGGTCACACTGCATTTGAAACCAGTTCTTCTACCATAACTTCCTTCTTGAATCCCTAACTGTTCCTACCACAAATGTTCTAGTTTGTTTTTCTCCTTCTTCTGTTGTGCTATGGCCCCTCCACACAGCAGGAATGTGATAACATTGGGGCAACATCACAGAACAAACAAAAGCAGAATAAATCCACCACTAATGGGTCATTATGGTATCAAGAACATGTTGCAGAAGACACTCACAACAGAATACCGGTGTGCAGGGGCCATCAGACTTTTTCAAGCATTGGCGCTACCAGGTGGAGGTACATACACTTGGGATACACTTTAGATAGCAAAATGTCCTAGACTGGTACTGTCATTGTCACTTATGAACTTCCACAGCCAATAGAAGCACCAAGTTTTTAATAAAGAGGTGACTATTACGTGGCATCTCAGGACCTCCCCTTCCATTTTCTTAATCATTTGTGTCGGAAATACATGCCTCATTTTCTCCTAAATAAAATGCTCTAGTAGGAAAGCATATTGTGTTCTCTGGCAAACACATTATAGTTTCATCTCATTCCCTCTATGCAGGGGCTAAGCTGTCCACATCACCATTCAGGTCACTGAGCTGGGAGTGAGGGAGTGCCTAAGTGGTGTCCTTCAGGACAGCCATCTCCCTTAATAATTTATTGTAGTGATGTAGAAATAATGTTAATTAGAATTTACATGAGGAAAGCTAATGATTGTAACAAATTAAAGCTAACCATATAATGCAATTAGCAAAGCATAACTCGAGTAGAAAAAAGAAATTCATTCTAACCAGCGAATGATCAACACATGAAAAGTTAGGATGAAACAGCTTCTAAAATGTTTTGAGGTTGCAAACGTACACAAAATGCTTAGTGGTGTGTGTGTGTGTGTGTGTAGACACTTCTTGTTTGAGATTGGAAGGTTTTAGGACAGTGATGGAGATAGGAGTGTCTAGTGTGTAGGGTGATGTCATGGGGCTTCTCTCCCAATACTAGTGTCATTGTCACTTAACAGGATAGTGCAGGGGTGGGGAAAGGCATTGGTCAAGGCAGGACTGCATGGATTCTCTGGCAGAGTTTTTCCTCACGTATGAATAATTGGCATCATTTCCTATGTGTATGGCAACAAACCTTTCAAATGTTGTGTATTGTATGGATATCCACTTGAGGAAGGTTTACAGCTCAGTGGTAGAACATCAGGTAGGCCTGGGAATGTCCCATACGGGAAGACAAGCTGAATTTGACAAGGTGCAACGTTCAAATAGCACCTACGCTCACTAGATTTAACACCGATAGGCTCCATCAGAACATTGCACATTGTCACTTTCAACTTGTCTTCTGTGGGCATCAGCACATCGGGCCCAATCACTACTTGATTCCTGTATTTTTCCTCTGATATTACCTATGCAAAACAAACCTATGAAACTTTTCCTATTTGAAATCCCTATTCAAATGGTATTCAAAGCCTATCATCCCTCCAACTGTGATGCCAAAGGAAGGAAAAGTGTGCTGGGTGGGATAAAGGAAGGCAAGACATGCTGCCACTCTCCATCATATATGCCTGAGATTGACCCAGGGTAAATATTGTCTGATCCAGACCCATGGTTCTTTGGCTGGAACAAACATCAATGCTATTGTAACACTGCAAGAGTTCCCGCTTGAATTTCCATTGCTTTCTGGGATATTCTAGAGAAAAGACGAGGCAAAAGTAGGAAGAGTGGCAGTTGGAATAAAATATGAAGTCAGTTCCTTGGGGATATAACCTTTTCCAAATACCAATTAACTTGAACTTCAATATGAAGTTAATTTAAGAGTTTTATTTCTCTGTGGGAAAAGGAGGATATATGACTGGTTCAGATTGCATTTGCACTAAGTTGCCTTGAAGGGCGTTATTCCCGGTTTAGTCCTGTGAACTTAAAAATAAGAGCTGGTGTGATTAATAGAAGGGAAAAAACTGTAGAAATTGGTAGCCACATAACTGGTGGCATATCAATTAATCTTAAACTGAAGCAAAACACCACACTTTCAATGTTGTTAGAAGATCTTACAAGTGAATGTTTGCATTTTATAGTTTCTGCTTTCCATCTATCGTTTTAAAAAAGCTTTAACACCTATTTAATTTAACTAGCAGTGTCAGGCTCATGAGTGTGTTCTCATGATGATATGGAAACATGCCTTGAATAAATACTTTATGTGATTTTTCACAGTTAATAACCAAGCGGGTTCAAAGAGATTTCAGAGAACAGAATATGAAACATCCATATCATCTCACAACACAGGGAAAGAAGCAGCTTGCCAGCCTAGGTCTAAAAAGAACATGATCTGAAGCCACAGGATACAGCAACCTTCCTATCCTAGGTCTAGATCTGGTTATTTTCTGAATAAGAGGCAACCTGGGAATCACATATATGCCACTTTGAGTTCCATAATGGAGGTAATACAGGACAGTAAAATAAAATAAAATAAAATAAACAATAGTATGCAATTATCGTGATTTGTGGTGGGGCAAGCAAGAATATACCCTGGAGTATTAGGAGCCTTGAGTAATTTTGCACTTCATAACTGCACAATCTGCATGTTTACTCAGTAGTAGGTAAAGGATCCCTGGATGGTTAAGTCCAGTCAAAGCCGACCATGGGGTTGCGACTCTCATCTTGCTTTCAGGCCAAGGGAGCCGCTGTTTGTCCACAGACAGCTTTCCAGGTCATGTGGCCAGCATGACTAAACTGCTTCTGGCGCAACAGAACACCGTGACGGAAATCAGAGCACACAGAAACACCGTTTACCTTCCTGCCGCAGCAGTACCTATTTATCTACTTGCACTGGCGTGCTTTCGAACTGCTAGGTTGCAGGAGCTGGGACAGAGCAACGGGAGCTCACCCCATTGTGAGGATTCAAACCGCCAATCTTCTGATCGAAAAGCCCAAGAGGCTCAGTGGTATAGAGTAGTAAGTTCCACTGTGTTGAATGTGTCTTACTCTTAGGGAAGTGTACATATAACTGAAATAAGAAAGTCTATTCATCAAGTCCCTGCATCCCATGGAACCAACTCTTTTACGTTTCTGTTTCATTTTCTTGTGTATGTTGATGCCTGTTTAAAAGTGCTGTGTATTGATCCTTGTCAGCACCAACTGCCTGTGTCTTGGATTAGTCTGTCCATTGTCTTGTAATTACTAAAAAAAAATCTGGGTTATTTACCTGTAAAGATTAAATCAAGGACCATTAGATAGTAAAAGAAACACAGCCTAATGCTTTAGATTATGTTTCTACAAATATAATTAAATCCTGTCCTTGGTTTGTTCATGTCTCAGTAAACTAATTGCATTTAGTCCAACACTTGCTTGAAGACTGCACAAAATTAAATTAATTTCCCCAGCATTGAACTGTAGGGGGACAACATATATTAAATCGCTTAACTATTCACTCTATTGGCTCTGAAGGTAGAATTGCATTAGAGGTGTTTGTACATTCAATAAAAGGAACAATTAAAGCAATTATATCTAACTTACAGGTACACATACCATTAGCAGTACATCACTCGATCGTAGCATTACAGTTCAATTAACATACATTGTCCTTAGATTTTCAGAGAATTAATAGGACAGAACTGCTAGGAAATGTTATGGCACGTTATTGCTGAAGTTTAAAAAGTCCTCTAATGTCTATCTACATGGAAAGCAATCTTGAAAGATCAATGGATAAAGGAGGAATATTCCATGGGTCATGGATAATTGGCAGAAAGATGTGTCATTGTAATCCTAGGCTCAAACATAAAGCAAATGGGCAGGGTTCATTTTAAAGAAAATCGGAACCTTCGCAACTACAGAAACGTTCTCTATTTGCCATTCTCTTCAGGAACCAATAGATCTTTGTACTTCTGCCACGTATGGTGAACAACCAGGGCTACAGACATACACTCCAACAATACTCAGATGAAAATAGGGACATTTCTCACACTCCCAGACCTTCCTTCACACCCCATTTTTTGTGTCTCTCCCCCCCCCATCTGTAGAGCATTTTCTATTAGAAGAAGGGTGAGTGCCACCACCACTTACACCAATAGGACACAGCACACACACCCTCTACTGTCCTGAGAAAAATGCCTTAATCTGAATTTTGTTTTAGTTTATTCTTAGTTAGATTTGCAAAAAGAAAAGCATGCACCAATAAATAAAATTTAGAAAGAGGCAAGATTAGACATAGATGCACAAAGCATTTTCTAAAAAACTCCTTGCCCTCTGCTCCACTCCCCCTTTTTTGCTGCCCAGGGCTGCCGTGCCCTCTGCCTCTCCCCCCCCCCCAGCCAGCACATCATGTGAGGCTGGGTGGCAGCCTCTCCTCCTCCTTGCCTGCCTTCCAGCAGCCACTACAAGTTGCCAAGGGAGGAGGCAGGCAGCGGCGGCCATGGAGAGGCAACAGAATGCTTCCTTGCAGCCACAGCAGCTACCATTGTTGGCACTCAGGACAAGCACCGGCTCATACTCCTCCCCAAGCTTGGTGGCAGTGGTGATGGGAATGGAAATAGGGACATTCCAGAATCAATTCAGAAGCAAGGATGGCCTTTGTAATTCTTGGACTGTCCCTGGAAAATAGGGACACTTGGAAGGTGTGCTACAACTGGGGTGTTCCCTGGATAGCAGAGGGTTCTACCTTACCTATTCAGACTAGGCATTTTCCCGCTTTGCCTTGCCCAGGGTAGGTCATATCTACCCCATACATTTAAAGCACATTGTTTTACCCAAAGCATCCTGGGCACACTGGAGGAGGAAAAGGAGTGCGGGGGGAGCGCACTGGCCCTGGGAGCGCGATCCCAGTAGGGTGCCATCACGGCTGTCCCCCCGCCCACCCTGGGCGCCATGCCCCTGCGGGCACCACGCCATGCCCCCAGGACATGCGCCAGCCCCGCCCCCACCTCCTCTCTGCCCCCTGGTGTCGGAGCATGAAGTTCTGCCACTGCCTGAGCACTGTTGTTTGTTGTGCTGGGAATCTTAACTTTGTGAAGGTAAACTGCAGTTCTCAGGATTCTTGTGGGCCGTGGGCAGCCATGTCCTTTAAATGAATGGTGTGGATGTGAACATATTATAAAGTATAAAGGCAACAGCAGCTCATAGAGGCATCTTTCAAAACATAAGTAGCAGTGGCTAAGAAGACATTTTTGTAGCAGAAAGAGAGACTTAAACTTATCTTTTCCCATTCCACATAGGCCCGAGGCTGCTCAGGTTTTTGTAGGCCTGCTATTCACATCACAAACATGTTGCTTGATTGCATTCATGCAACTGACATCACATCTAGTCCAGATCTTATAGTCTAGGAGAGGCCTTAAGAATGGTATAGAGAATTTTGAGATGTAAAATAATAGTAATAAAAAAACAGGCAATGGTGCAGCAAGATATATATTATAACAGACAGGTGTCAGCAGAGCTAGAGGGAGTAATTCCTGACTGCTTGGCAACTGACAAAATACTTAAAGCATTTTGATATGTGAGAAGCTTTGGGCATTCAGGACCATAATATTTCTCAGAAAGAAACATGCTATGGGATGTGGAATATTAATTGTTAGAAATTCATAGAGATAATCGTATCATCCAAAGTCCACGCCTGTAGACGAGTTGAAGGCAAAATTTTTTGCCTTTCTCTGGAACCCGTAATTCTTTTATCAGCTTTCCTCTGCTAGGCACCATTTCCCATAATGCCACACTCAACTGCTAACGGTCAGCAGTGTCAACTATACACAGATTCTTCAGTGTTAGCAAGAAATAAATATTAGGATGGCTTTAAGTTTGGTTGGAAACTATGTTATGCATAATGATTTCTCAATCCCTGCAGTTTGGTGGCATCTCTGCAAACCATCTTCTCTCATCACTGACTCAGAACCAATTTATATGCACATCTATGCCATTTTTTTAACTTCCAGGATTCTAAATTTTTCTTCATAGCTAGAGGATCACCTTCAGGTATGCCATTAGAGTACCTTACACCTCCAGATTTTCATAACTTATCAATATATAAAGTACAATGTACATATGTGTCAGGGTTTCTGGGAGAGAGGAGGAGATGACAGAGGAGACGGAGAGCGAGTGGGAGGAGGGGCAGAAGGATGAGGAAGAAGATGACGGAATTCTGAGGGAATCCACGAGTCTGAGCAGCGAGTCAGAGGATTCTCAAAAGGGGGTTACCTTAATCAAGCAAAAGGGAGGAGAAGGGAGAAGCGGAGAGGAGCCCAGTGGAAGACAGACGCAGCAAGAGGCGTCTCAGCCGGAACGGAGTAAAGGGGGTGGAGTCGTCAGCCTCTCGGAGGGAGCAGGATTAGGAGAGAACAGAGAAAGGGGGTTGGAGCAAGGTGTTCAGCCGGAAAGGGTGGAGAGCAGAACAAGGGGTGGTGTAGCGGTCGAAAGAAAGGTCAGCAGCAACGTACGCGCGCCAAGTTCAAACGTAGAGGCGCGCGGAAGTGGAGAGAGCTCAGGGGAGGAGCCCGGCCCTAAAGCCAGAAGGAGGGGGGAAGAGGCGGCAGAGGATTCAGCCTCAGGCGAGTCACGGAGAGAGGGAACCCAGGGGGGCAGGAAGACCCTGCGGAAAAGAAAGGAGAGGAAGAGGTGGTCTAGAGCCAGGCTATTAAGTTGGTGTGGAAGAGGGGAGGAGTCAGAGGGGACTTCAGCGGTCTAACGTGACAGACGTACGGCCACGATGCTGAACTGTACGAGAAGCAGAAATCTTCAATAAACTTTTCCTGTAAATAAACTGCAACGGAGTGAGGTCTCTTGTGAGCTGGGACCCGTCCTGGGTGGCCGTGACAGTAAGTCCCCTCTCAGAAAGCAAAAAATTTTTTTTGCGAAGCTCACGAACGGGAGCAGCCATGAGCGCTGAGGAGCAGCTGGTTGCACTGCGGGATCAGGTTACCGCTCTCACATCGGCAGTCATTGCTTCGCAGAAGAAGAATGACGACTTGGAGAAGACGTGCCAGGATTTGCAGGCAAGGTGGGAACACGCGGACAGGGCGGGGGCCCCAGGTTCCAGAGCGGAGGGCATTGCGCTTGGACGGAGGGGGGGTGCCCTGGTTCCGCATTTTAATGGCAACTTGCAAGACTATCCCAATTTCAGAGCGGACGTCGTATATGCACTGCATTTACTCCGTCACGATTTTAAAGATGAGGAGGAGATAGTGGGGTTCATTGTTTCGCACCTGCATGGGGAGGCCAGGGCTTGGCTACGCAATCTGTGGCGCGAAGATGGACCGGCCCGTCGCAATTCAACTGCGTTCATCAAAGCGATGGATTCTTGTTTTCAATCCTCTGTGGATGTGGACATTGCGCGCCGTCAAATGCACGGGCTGAGGCAGGGGAAAGCGACTGTGCGCCAATACCACTCTAAATTTTTTGCATTGCTCACCGCCTTAGATTGGCCAAAGGACAGTAAGCCGGTCAGAGATCTTTTTTGGGAGGGATTGAGCCCCCCCATCAAGGATGAGATCGCTAGGGGGGACAGACCCCAGACCCTAGAAGACGTGGTGCAACGGGCTTTAGCTATTGGAATTCGACATGAGGGACGTCCGTGGCACGAGGAGGACGGGCCCCAAGCGCGTGCGCAAGCGAGGACTCTCCCTTTTGTGCACAGGGATTTCAGCCGTGCGCACCCCTCGCCAATGGGGAAGGACAGCGAGGAGCCAATGGAGATTGGTGGTGCTAGGGCTCAGAAGCCATCCCAGAGCCCTGTCCCTGGTGCAGCCAAAGCGAAGCCTCCTAGAGGAACCAGGAAGTGTTACATCTGTGACAGTGCGCACCATATGGCGAAAGAGTGCCCCCAGAGGCTCCAGAAGCACACTGCAGCACTGGCAACTGTAACAGCAGAGGTGCAACCAGGGGAGCAGCTTCAGGGAAACGACAATGCCTGGCTGGAAGCAGAGCTACTGGGGCTCAGCCAGGCGGATCTGTAGACAAGCCCCCAGCATCACTGCAGAGCGTGGACCCTTTGCCTCCCAGACCGGCAGTTCTGCTCACAGCAACACTCCAGTTGCCTGATGGGAGACTCCTCGAGGTTCCAATAACGATCGATTCGGGAAGCAACGCCGACTTCGTGGGACTGCAGTTCGTTAAGCAGCACAACATGGCGCTCCTGCCTGCAACGACGCCGCTAAACGTGGTCACGGTAGACGGCAGGAAGTTGCTGGGGGGGCAAGTGGTGCAGCAAACCCCTCCCATGATGATGCAGATTGGCAACCATCGAGAACTTATTAGTTTCAATGTCACCCACTTATCGGACACGCCCATCGTGTTAGGCATGAGTTGGCTGGAGAGGCACAGTCCCGCGGTTGCGTGGTACCAGCGGCAGATCACCTTTTGTTCATCGTATTGTGCTCAGCATTGCTTTCAGACCGATCAGGGAGGAGAAGCCGAGCAGCAGTTGCATCTGGGTATGGTGCAAACAGTGCCTCACAAGTACCAGGACTTCTTGGAGGTTTTCTGTGAGAAGGAAGCCGACAAGTTGCCGCCTCACAGACCTTACGACTGCGCGATTGATTTAGTGCCAGGGGCGCAACTGCCTGCTGCCAAGCTGTACTCCATGTCGGAAGACGAGATGCAAGAGCTTCGGGAGTTCATAGACCATAACCTCAAGCGAGGTTTCATCCAGGAATCTAAAGCAGCGGGTGGCAGCCCTGTGTTCTTTGTGAAGAAGAAAAACACGCCCCAAAAAAGGCTTATAGTGGATTACAGGTTCATGAACAGCTTGACTAAGCCCAAAGCTTTCCCCATGCCCAAGATTGACGACCTTTTAGCGACCGTCAGGAGGGGCAAGATTTTCACCAAGCTGGACCTACGTGGAGCTTACAATCTCATCCGCATCCGGAAAGGAGATGAGTGGAAGACCGCCATGTTCACCCCTCTGGGCACATACGAATACAGAGTCATGCCTTTCGGTCTCCAAAATGGCAGCCACGTTTTTCAAGCATTTATGCACCACGTGCTAGCAGGTCTCCTCTACAAGAAGTGTGTCTGCTTTCTCGACGATATCCTGATTTTCTCGGAATCGCCGGAGGATCACGATAAGGACGTGAGGGAGGTCCTGCAGAGGCTGAAGGACCACAGGTTGTACGCCAAGTTGGAAAAATGCCAGTTTGATGTCAGAGAGGTTGATTTCCTTGGCTACAAGTTGTCCGACGAGGGACTGGCCATGGACAGGGCTAAGGTTCAAGCGCTGTTGGACTGGAAAAGCCCTCGAAATCGGAAAGAGGTCCAGAGGTTCATCGGCTTTGCCAATTTTTACCGCAAGTTTATTAAAGGTTTTGCGAACGCGACGGCGGCTATCACTGACACCCTCAGTTCCAAGAAGAAGAAGTTCGTCTGGACCGAACAAGCGGAGCGGTCCTTCCGGACGCTTAAAGGTCTTTTCGCCTCCGAAGAGCAGCTGCTCCACGTGAATCCCGGCAGACCCATGCGGGTAGAGACCGATGCGTCAGACAGAGCGGTTGGGGCCGTTCTTTTGCAAGAGGATTCACAAGGCAACTGGAGACCGGGTGCGTTCTACTCCCGGAAGCTCAGCAAGACGGAGCGCAATTATACCATATGGGACAGGGAGTTGTTGGCCATTCATGCAGCTTTCAAAGCGTGGCGACACTTCTTAATAGGAGCCAAGCACACGGTGCAGGTCCGCACGGATCACAAGAACTTAGAGTATTGGCGGACGGCTAAGTTACAGACCCAGCGACACATGCGCTGGGCGGAGTTCTTTGCGGATTTCGACTTCAAAATAGAATACATCCCAGGAGACTCCAATGTTATTGCAGACGCGCTGTCCCGAAAGCCGCAATACTTGGAGGAAGCAGCTCCAATCGCAGCAAAGCACATTTTCGCACCGCAGGCGTGGACGTGCGCTACCATCGCAGTCGACCTGGACGCGGTGCGACGCGCGTTGCAAAGGGATCAGTTTGCACAGTCCAAGATGGAGGAGCTACGCGGAGGGTCGCGAGACAACGATGAGTTCCAATTGCAAGATGGACTTTTGACTCGTAAGGGTGCCCTTTACGTGCCCACCGACGATCTTCGAGCCAAGGTTCTGCAACAATTGCATGACGCCCCTAGTGCAGGCCATTTCGGCAAAGAGAAGACGATGGAGTTGGTGGCTAGAGACTTTTGGTGGCCCCAGATGAGAGGAGAGGTGGCGGACTACGTCGCCAGGTGTGATATCTGCCAGAGGTCCAAACCAGTGCACCAGAAGCAGGCGGGATTGCTAGAACCGCTGGAGACACCGCAGCAACCGTGGGAGAGGGTAGCGTTGGACTTTGTTACGGACCTGCCCAGCTCCAGAGGTAAGACGGCGGTGTTAGTGGTGGTGGACTTGTTCACCAAGATGGCGCATTTCATCCCTTGTGCCAAGGTGGCGACGGCAGAACAGACCGCAAAGCTCTTCATCGATCACGTCTTCAGAGTGCATGGACTTCCGCAGTCCGTCTTGTCCGACAGGGGGCGCCAGTTTGTTTCCACTTTCTGGCGAAAGCTTCTGGGCATCTTGCACGTCAAAATCAACCTGACATCGGCGAGACATCCACAAACCAACGGTCAAGCGGAGAGGGTCAACGCGATCATGCAGCAGTACCTGCGGTGCTACGCCAACCAGCGACCTGCGGCGTGGGTGGACTATCTGCCGATGGCTGAATTCGCCTACAACAACACGAAACACGCATCCACCGGGGTGACGCCTTTCTTCGCGAACAATGGCCGTCATCCCAGAACCTTCCCGAGATTTGCGGCACCAGGAGGGGGGGGGCCTCAAGATGCCGACCAGTTTGCAGCGGAGTTGCAAGAGGTGCACGAGGAGCTGCGGAGACATTTGGAGCTGGCAAAACAGGCGTATAAGGTGCAGGCCGATAAGCACAGGAGGGCGGGAGAGGACATCCAGATTGGGGACTGGGTGTGGTTAGCAGCCCACGCGATGCCGGCCAGGTCATTGGCCAAGAAGAAGTTAGGACACAGGCAGCTAGGGCCATATCAAGTTGAGGCTAAGATCAATCCGGTGGCTTTTCGTCTAGCCCTTCCGGAGGGTTCCAGGGTGCACCCGGTCTTTCATAGGTCGGTGCTCACTCCCTACAAAACCCCACACAGGTTTCAAGAGTCAGGAGCACTCCCAGAGCCACGTAGGAGGGCGCCTGAGGGGGGGGAATCGCCAAGACCAGAACCTCTTAACGAGGTCACAGAGATACTGGACTCGAGATGGGGGGAGGAGGGAGTTGAATATTTTCTAGCCAGGGAAGGCACTCCGGCCTCTGCCAATAGCTGGGTGCCGGGTTACGCGTTGGACGAACCCCTGTTGAAGGAGGAGTTCCATGCACTTTTTCCGCACAAGCCCATGCCCGAGGAGTATTTTGATGATTGGCTTTTCACGCCCACTTTGTCAGACAGCACGTTCGAGGGTTTCTCCTCACCCGAGGGCCATACGCCCGAAACAAGCCCGACCAGGGATCCGAGACTGGGGGGGGAGGAGACAGGCCCTTGTTGGTGGGTGGATCAGCCAAGGGAGGCATGGAGTCAGAGATGGATGGTAGGTCCTTGGCAGGCAGCGCCAGGAGAAGCAGTGATGGAGGAAGAGACTGTAATGTCTGTGGGTGGGGAACCCGAGTTCGAACACACATATACGGAGATGACAGTGGAGAACGTTGAAGTGGACAACTTGTATCCTGAACCGACCCCGGAAGAACCACGTTTTCCTCAACCTGCACCCGGCGAGCGGGAGGGGGGAAGGGGGGGCTTCGAGGGGGGGATGGATGTCAGGGTTTCTGGGAGAGAGGAGGAGATGACAGAGGAGACGGAGAGCGAGTGGGAGGAGGGGCAGAAGGATGAGGAAGAAGATGACGGAATTCTGAGGGAATCCACGAGTCTGAGCAGCGAGTCAGAGGATTCTCAAAAGGGGGTTACCTTAATCAAGCAAAAGGGAGGAGAAGGGAGAAGCGGAGAGGAGCCCAGTGGAAGACAGACGCAGCAAGAGGCGTCTCAGCCGGAACGGAGTAAAGGGGGTGGAGTCGTCAGCCTCTCGGAGGGAGCAGGATTAGGAGAGAACAGAGAAAGGGGGTTGGAGCAAGGTGTTCAGCCGGAAAGGGTGGAGAGCAGAACAAGGGGTGGTGTAGCGGTCGAAAGAAAGGTCAGCAGCAACGTACGCGCGCCAAGTTCAAACGTAGAGGCGCGCGGAAGTGGAGAGAGCTCAGGGGAGGAGCCCGGCCCTAAAGCCAGAAGGAGGGGGGAAGAGGCGGCAGAGGATTCAGCCTCAGGCGAGTCACGGAGAGAGGGAACCCAGGGGGGCAGGAAGACCCTGCGGAAAAGAAAGGAGAGGAAGAGGTGGTCTAGAGCCAGGCTATTAAGTTGGTGTGGAAGAGGGGAGGAGTCAGAGGGGACTTCAGCGGTCTAACGTGACAGACGTACGGCCACGATGCTGAACTGTACGAGAAGCAGAAATCTTCAATAAACTTTTCCTGTAAATAAACTGCAACGGAGTGAGGTCTCTTGTGAGCTGGGACCCGTCCTGGGTGGCCGTGACAATATGCATGCAACAATCTGAAAACCAACCCCACAACCTCTGAAATGAACCTACCTTTATTTCATATAAAAGATGTAATTATTCATACTGGGGTGAGGAACTGGATTCAGCGGGCAGACCAGATCATGACCTTCTCAGTCCCCACAAGCTATTTTGAGGGGTGGGTGGGGCTGTCCACATACCAATCACCTGACATTACCCTGATATCAGGTGACATATTCTCCTTTGTCAGTGTTGTTTGAGTTCAAATTCTGCAGGCAAAGAAAAACACTTCACCAGATGTCCTGGTGAAATCAGATGTTGGACAGGTGGGCAGCCTCTCAAAATGGCCCTGCATGTGTCCCACACCCTCCCCAAATCTGTCCCGGCGGTTTGAGGAAACCCCTAAAACAGATTTAGGGCACACAGGAAAATGAGTTGCAGGGTTGGGGGGCGGAGTCCCATTACATAAGTGGAAATCCTTGCAGAAATAGGATGTGTTAGTTGGATACAGCCCTATTTACCATCAGGTTTAAGATCCAGACTCTAACAATTGTGCTTATGCATAATTTGTTTCAGACAAAGCCATGTTCTGGCAGGCAATCAATAAACTCCAGACATGCACCCCAAATGCTTCCCCCCACTTTAATCCCAAACTGATCAGGCTCTGTCCCCAATCTACATGATGCTCCACTTTTGTTGCTTTTCAGATCGAAAGTTAGCAACTCTGTGAATGATTTGTAATATTTTTTTAGGAAACAATTGTATGTATTTCCAAACTGTCAGCTCTTGCAAGGGGACATGGCCTTGTGAGATTGTCAGCTTGTCTTTCTAGAGCAATCACATTTGCATAAGCTCTCTCAGTTCCTCCATAATCCTCTGAATTTCATTGGCTTATCCTTCCTGAGCTTTTGCTCTCAATCCTTTAAGATTTACCTGTCTTTTCCTATTAGTCTGGCTAAAATAAATGGGAATATTCATGATGGGGTTGAAATATGAAATTCTCTGCATTTATATTCACAGCTCCACCCCACCTTCCCCCTTCACCTACTTTCACCGTGTCAGGCCACATACTGCAGCTTGCATTTTCACTCTTCACCATTATCAAGGCAACTTTAGACAGAAGCACCGCTTCAAAATTGAACAGCGATTCAGAGGGACATACGGTGGAATCACATTATGTTTTCACAGTGTGTGCTGCTATTTGGGTAGTTCATTGATAAGCAGTTTGCTTGTTCCGCCACATTGGGGCATTGTTTGTTGATAAAATATGCCAAAATCCTAATAATGCAGACAGGTGAAGAATATGCATGTAACAAACTGCTCAAGCTTGGGAAGATTTACTTTAGTCTTGATGATCAGTGACAAAGAACTGAATGATGCTTTTGAGGACAACAGCTTCTGCTAGGCTGAATAAGTCAGGGAAGAGGGGAATATTTATGGAAAGCTTTTTTTCTTTCCACCCTAGCATTCTTTCAAAATAGCCTGATGTGTACACTGGATTGTTCCCAGCCAAGAAAGAAAGAAAATTATCCAGTGGGAAGAAACCATGCAGTGATCCTATCACAGTAGTTACTATTAGGGATGAATGGTATTTTCATACCATGTCCTTTTTGCATTCACTTGGTCATAGGTCTGTTTTATTCTGCTTTGTGAAGCTCTTTAAAACACATTTACTTGCCACCCCAATCTCCGAGTGGTGTGAGATTGCCCAGGGGTCATGTTTCCTTCAGAATTAGGGACAGCAGAGACTGTGGTGTCTTTAAGATATGTGGTTTATTTCAACATATATACAACCTGAACCTACAGTGGAGCGATTCACAGCTTTAACACCCCCAAGAAGGCCTTGCTTCTCCCTTAGTCTTGGATTCAAATGGGAATCAGGTATGTTTCTGTCTCCCAGCTGCCCAGCCTGCCAGCTTCTAGCTTCTAGGTCACATAATTCTCTACTCTGCCCTTTGTTTTTCTAACTACCAGCAAGTTGATGAAAAGGAGCAGACCCATTTGCTATCTGACACAGAGACACTTCCTTTGTTACCAGCTGGCGATTCCAGGAATTGAATCCATGCTGGATCCAGGAATTAGAAGGGGGCTCAAGAATACAGCTTACCCCCCGCCCCCAACTCATAGCAATATGCATTTTTGTATGATTTTCAATGCATTTCCATGTCTGTCTGTCTGTTGATCTATCTGTCAACCTATGTATTTGTACACATTTCCTCCCTGTAAAACACATTTTTGAACTGAAATGGCATTGCAAAATTTGGAGAAACACATTATCTGATGACTAGCTTCATGCTAAGTCTGGGAGTGGAGAATTAAGTTTGTTCATTTTAAAATGTGAGCAGACTGAATTTCTTCCCCATCCCTAGTTCCTTTTTAAAAAAATGCTTAATGAAGAGCAATGGGGAAAAAAGACCATGAGGAATATGTGATCATATAAAGGGCTTAGAAAATGGTTGCTTGCACACCAAAGTAATAGTAAAAGTTGTCTATATCTCCCCATTATGATTGCTCCAATATTAAGGTGAATTAAAGATTTCAATCACCCTCCCCAAAAAGTCTCTGAACACATTTCAAAAGTGGTTCTGCTAAAGAAGTATTAGCTAGTTGTTTGTTCCATTTAATGAAAACTCTGGCATAGAAATGGCTAGAAGCAGTGATAGTCCATAGATTGCGGATGCAGTTTTCTTTTTTTATATAAAGGACTTTTATATGGTTTGCCTCCTGTAAATTTTATTTTATAGTCAATAAGTATTCTGTACTATGGAAAGCTTTCATTTTATTTCCTCTTTATATGAAATAACTCGGACTGCTGCACGCCTACATGCCTACCATTCCAATATTCAAACTGCCTATTTTTGATTCTCCATAAATTGAGTCTTTTAACATTTCCCTTCTGGAAAAGAAAATGATTAGCAATTGAGGAGAAGCTATGTTTTAAACTACTCTTAATAGTTAGTTTATTTTCTGCATCACAACCTGCTTCTGTTTTACTTTCACAGCAGACAAAAACAATGCAAGATATGAAGGACTCCAGTCTCATACTTGGTCACATTTGCGTGCAGACCCAATGTTACTAAGTCCTGTCCTATTTTAGCATGGATTTTTAAGCAAAAAGCCTTTAAAACCTGCACAGGAAAAAATATTTTTATTTATTTATTTAAGTTACTTACAGCATAGTTCAACGCCTGCACCACTGACTCCAATCATGTAAAATGTTTTCCTTTCCTTTTTCATTGTATCCATTGACACACAACACAATATACAACATGACACAATATAAGCATATCCAATTATACCAATACAAAACAAACTGAAAATAACAACCAATGGCAACTGTATGCTCCAGGCCAGCTACTGTAAAAATCCCGTATAAGTTTTTTTCTGGTCCAGTATCGCATTTCTCCTTTTCCTTTCTCTTTTCGCAGGAACACAACTGGTCCAAAATAGGGCTTTCAGATTGAATAAACCACCAGTTCAGATGAGGCAGATGTATTAAGCAGAAAGAAAGTGAGTGAGGGGCAACTCCAAGTTAAATTCCATGGGCAGAGGAGTGATGGGATTTGATTGTGTTCTGTTGCTCTACAGGGGAATTGTATGGGGGGGGGGAACATGGCTGCTCCCATGTAGACATCATCAACTTCCACTGCTCCCAGGGGAACCTGTTATATTTGCATTCAAAGCGCATGATGTCAAGGAGACCTGTACATTAGTTGACCCAGGCTGCAGGTGGCTGGATTACTATTTTAAAAAAACAAAAAAATGAAAAGACAGAAAAATATTTTACGGGAATGAAGTCAGTGATGCAGTTCTTGGGCTGCCTAATAAGGGAACCTGGAGGACTTGGGTTTCAGGGCTCATGAACTGATGTGGATCATGATTGAACCAGCTTTGTTCCCTTAGAAATCCAAGTCACTACTTTTTAAACAGAAGTGGGGCCCTCCTACCAGATGTGTGTGTATTTCTGAGTGGCAGCAGGAGCTGGGGCTTTCAAAGCTCTCCCTTCTCAAGCAGAGACATGAGCAAACAGGCACAAGCTGCTAAAAGAGTAACTGAATGGGCAGGTGCCTTTAAATCTATGTACAGTGGTACCTCGGGTTACATACACTTCAGGTTACATATGCTTCGGGTTACAGACTCCGCTAACCCAGAAATAGTACCTTGGGTTAAGAACTTTGCTTCAGGATGAGAACAGAAATCGTGCTCCGGCGGTTGTGGCGGCAGTGGGAGGCCCCATTAGCTAAAGTGGTGTTTCAGGTTAAGAACAGTTTCAGGTTAACAACGGACCTCCGGAACGAATTACCATAAGTTCTTAACCCGAGGTACCACTGTATCTTTCTCTCTCTCTCCCTTTTCTAGCTGCTCTGTTCCATCCACCCTTTTACTCTACTTAGTTTTCTGTTTTTGCTCTCTCAACAACCAGTCAGCATTCCATGGTCAACAGGCACATTCAGTTCTCATTGGACTGGTTTTATGTGTGCATCCTTGCTTATGGTTTCCCCCAGAGATACTTTTTGTAACTCTGCAAATTGTGGAGTTACCCCAAGTCTGTAGGCAATTTTGTGGTGCAATGGGTCAGTGCGCCTGGCTGTTAACCAGAAGGTTGGTGGTTCAAGCCCACCCAGGAATGTCTGTGGACTACATGAACCTTGGGATCTCTTCCAACTCAACAATTCTATTATTCAATATGTAGAATCCTGATTGTATGCGTTCAGTGCCCTGAGATGCATCAAGGTCCCTGAATCTTTGGGAGGGATTGTGCTGTAAATGTTTACACAATAAACATTCATTCATTCATTTGATTTAAACCTCACCCTTCAATTAAGCTATCAGAAATACTTACCATATTTTTAATAAGAAACCCATAAAATCCACAATCAATATTTATGCTAGTATTTTAAGTCCCTCTATTACATCTTCTTAATTATTATTAAAAAATATAAATGAATATTAGATCAATATACTTAAGTGGGCTGATTGTAGTCTATTTATTTAGACAATTACTTGGTAACATAAAAAGACATATGATTGAATGGAATTAAACACAAACCCCACAGTTATATTAGAAATCGTCACAATGAAGTTCTATACAGCTATAGATAATTTTTTGATGACAACAAAAAAAAAGTCCTCACGATATGATGCATAAGATGTCTGTCTGATCTGATAAACTCCAGTGAAGTAATACTTTAATGTCTTTGACCTAAGCATAATTTCAATCAGACATGTCAGCTATACATCTCTGATGAACCTCCATAATGCATCAAAGCTTAATGGTGTTTCCACAGCATTTATTCATATCTTCTACTTCTTTAATCTTTCAGATAGCTTTACATTCAGAATGAATCTCTAAAGAAGCTTCATTAGAGTTATACTCCAGTGAGTTGTGGCCAGGATATTTAGTGTTGCCCTTAGTATGGAATCACAGAGGGCAGCTTGATTTTTGTAGCCAGATATATTTGCTATTGTCAAGCCTCATGCTACCTTCCCGCAGGTCATTTTGTGTAATAAATATGTTTAACCCCCCAGGTGAGACCACTTGGGGAGGGGGACCACCACTGTGTTAAATATCAGCTGTAATGTCTATCACATGCATCAAACCCAAGTGATACAATTACCTTGTTCAAACTTTCAGATACCAGCTTGTTTAAAACTAACTGCAGTCTTGGTTTGGATGCAACAATGAACTGTGGTTGGCATAAACCGGGAAATGGCTGCTTCCAATCTCTTGCTCATGGCCATATTGGCTGAGGATAGGGGAAAGGGAGCATGTAGGTGAAGCCTCTCTCAGGTGGTTCATATAGTGCTAAACTATGGTCATATAGTGCTAAACTATGGTCTGAATTGGACATGCATCTTTTTATATTTTAAAACACAGTACTTTTATGAGACTATATATAGTTTCCAAGAATTAGTTCAAATTTTAATTTTTGTTTTGTTTTTAGGCAGTACATATAAACTTTGGAGTCTGAAATATAGAAACAAAAATATTCACATTTCATCACCATAGTAAAAAAATATGGTGGGAAAGGCTTTTAGCAACTCAGTGTTTTCAGTTTTAATTTTTTTGGGAGCAAAATGTTTGTCATAGCACTTAGCTTCTGTTTTCATGGAAATTGCACAACACATCAAACTATAAATTCTCTAGTGAGCAATTTAAAATGAATATGTACTTTTAAAAGTTCACCCAAAATAGAACAAGTTTCAAGTCTTGTCTAGTATATGGATGAGATTCTGTATCAAACTGTTAATTAGTCCCTTCTCCTGTGGAGTGATTGATGGAATTATGAGTATTTTAAAGAATGGGACTGATAGCAGGAATATGTACTCTTCTTAATAGCTAAATCTTGGTTTGTAAGTTGAGGTGGTATAGTACTGAATCTAGCTGAAGTCCATGGTGGGCAAGGCCAGGGGCAAAAGTGAGTGAAACAACAAATGTACCCCCCCCCCAATTTGTATAGTAGACTAGTTTCTACAAAGACATTCAGGCACACCTCCCAGTTCTCTATCCAGGCAACCAAGAGGCAATATCACTGGCCTGCCAGCCAGTGGGATGAACAGGAGGGTACCAAATAGAGCTGTTGGGAGCTTGGCATGAAGGGAGTGGGCTTGGCTGATGAGGCATTATGGCCTTGGGAGAGTCCTAAGGGTAGATAGGGAGAGGTTCAGAGGGCCATATTTTGCTCTCAGGCCAGTGCATCCCCATCCCTGGTTCTATGAGCTAAAGTAACTTCATGGAGAAGCTATCACTATGCTGTTCATGAAATAGTGTAACCATGCTCGCTACAAGCCAAGATTCCCACACTGCCGCAATATAGAATCAATAATAGCTTTTGAAGAGAAGTGTTGAGAAATGCTGTGTTTGTTCGACACTGCTGTTTTTATCGCTTTGCTGTGCAGAAATCAGGTCCCAGTCCATCTGGAACAAAGCAGGCCTTAAACTGCAGCTCATGTAACAATGATGATAGGATTTCTATGTTTCAATACATGTAGATCTTTGACGTATTTGCTTTAGTTGAGGATATTGTTTTGACCACTAGGTGGAACTCTGTAACCTCATCTAATTTTATGCTCTTTGCAGACATTTGTTTGCCTTGAAATTCAGATTAACCTTTCCAAGGATTTGTATGTCAGATACCAACAGATATATGCAATACATTAATATTTTTCTCCTTTTCATGTGAAACAAACTGATATAAATGCTGAAGCATTGTTCTTGAGCCCAGGGCTTTGTCTGAGCTAGGTCTTAGCAAATCTCAGGTCCAGAACCTGTTTTAATTGTTACAGCTGATCTCTGAACTAGGGATGAGTAAGCCTTTCAATTTTGGTTTTTCTCGGTTTCTCATTTTTCCAATCTTAAGTTCAGTTCCCTACGTTTCTACATGAGTTTGTGATTTTTTTTTAAAAGTCCTCACGAAAATTTATCAGCAAATTCCTCCTAATATACACATGGTTATTTGCAATTCCTCCTAATACACATATTTTTGCAAAGCAATTTCCCATTCTAGAATGAGCAATGTATGTTATTTAATTAATATATATTATATGCACGATTTACCCTTGTAGATTTTTCATGACATTACTTGACTGGAGAACTGCATTGTAAAATTTGGAGAAATTTGAATTTTGAAGGATGGCTGTTTTGGTTTGAATATTGCCTTGGAAAGTGAGAATTAGATCGTTTTCTTTTAAATGCAAACAGAACTAAATTTCTTCCCTATTTGTACTCTGCATAACCACAGCTATTTCTTCCATAATGTGGTTTGTGAGCTGAAGTGGATTGGCTGAAACTGTATGGTTTCAGTTTACTCGAGCCCCAGCAGCTTTTTAAATATAGTACCTAATTATGATTATATTTATATCAGGTCAATAACCACAGGTGAGCTCTGAAGATATGGCAACCTCAGAGAAGTTCCAGCTCCGCTGGATTTTTAAAAACTGCTTTACCCAGTTGTTCAGTAAGAAGTATAGTCATACCTTGGTTTTCAAACAGCTTAGTTCTCGAACGTTTTGGCTCCCAAATGCAAACCCGGAAGTGACTGTTCTGGTTTGTTAACTACCGTATTTTTCGCTCTATAACACGCACCCGACCATAACACGCACGTAGTTTTTAGAGGAGGAAAATCCGTAGGCATGCCACCCGTAGGCATTCCCTCCATAACACGCACAGGCATTTCCCCTTACTTTTTAGGAGGAAAAAAGTGAGTGTTATGGTGCAAAAAATACAGTATTTTTGGAAGCCGAACATCCTACAGGGCTTCTGCAGCTTCTGATTGGCTGCAGGAGCTTCCTGTAGCCAATCAGAAGCTACACTTTGGTTTCCAAACATTTTGGAAGTCAATGCACTTATGGAATGGATTCTGTTCAACTTCCAAGGTACCACTGTATATTGAATCCTCACTTGAGATCAGCACCACATATTTGAGCAAGAGTTCCCCAGCCCAACAATGTGGGCCAAGGGACTCTTTTAAGTGTATTGTTACAGAGTTATGATCTTGTGCATGGAGAATCTGTTGATTCAAATAGGGTTAATTCTCCTTTCTGCCAGAAACGCTGGAATTCTGCTACCTTTTTTTCAGATTTGCATGCCAATAGAGGTATAGGAAATGAGAAAATGGTTGCCTCATTCCCGGCTAATTCATTAAACCATTCTTTGTTTCCCCTGTTGTGATTAGTTTTGCTGAGATCCGGAGGTCGATGTAGCAGCAAAGTACTTTTTTCTTTGATGAACTCAGCAGGTTTTGTTTCATTGTGAAACAATGGCTAGCAGATGGAAAACTGAGCTTGGCTGGCTATTGTGAAACTAATGCATATTGTTTCTTTTAACAACTTGGTTTTTCTTCATCTTTGAGAAATTGCACCATTAAAAAAAATATCTTCCAGTTACTAAAACTGAATTTAATGAACTCTGGAGAACAAATTAAAAACCTACAGTTTATTTAAACTGCCATGATCCAGAAAGATCCTGCTGGTGCCAAGGTTAAAAAGTAAGGAGACCCGTGACCATTAGGTTCAGTCATGGCTGACTCTGGGGTTGCGGCGCTCATCTCGCTTTATTGGCCAAGGGAGCCGGTGTACAGCTTCCAGGTCATGTGGCCAGCATGGCGAACCAGAGCAGCACACGGAAACGCCGTTTACCTTCCCGCTGGAGCGGTACCTATTTATCTACTTGCACTTTTGACATGCTTTCGAACTGCTAGGTTGGCAGGAGCTGGGACTGAGCAACGGGAGGTCACCCCGTCACAGGGATTCGAACCGCCGACCTTCTGATCAGCAAGTCCTAGGTTCTGTGGTTTAACCCACAGCACCACCCGCGTCCCACTGGTGCCAAGGTTAGGTGAATGATAATACAGTCATACCTTGGGTTACAAACGCTTCGGGTTGTGTGATTTTGGGTTGCGCACCGCGCTGAACGTGGAAGTACCAGAATGGATTACTTCCGGGTTTCGGCACTTGTGCATGTGCAGAAGTGGTAAACCGCGCTTTGTGCATGTGCAAAGGCACTGAATCGCGACTCGCGTGTGCACAGGCGCGGCGCGGCAGGTTGCGGACACTGTGGGTTGCGAATGTGCTTCCTGCATGGATCACGTTCACAACCCGAGCGTCCACTGTAATACTAGTTTTTCCTTTTCCTTTTAAAGGATGGCATTTCAGCATTCTTATCTGTTTTCCCTTCAATGTGATCATGAAGTTTCTTTATTATACCCACTAACATGGGCTGCAATGCTGCCAGTGCTTTGATGACAGTTCTGTCGTGCTACCCAGGTGCTTGGTCTCGTTGCCATTCCGAACACGATGCCTTTTAATACCATGAGTCTCTTAGCTTTGCTCTACAAATATCTGTGCAAAGCGTGAGGCTTTGACAAGCATGACAACGGAAGCATACCTTGGCATAAACTAGTTATCTTCATTTATAGGAGAGAAGCTTAATCTTGTTGTCTGTGATGAGCAAGGGCTCCAGATAGATGCAAACGCCTGACTCTGTAGCTGACAAATGCTGGATGAAGCACAGTCTGCAAACATTGTGGGCTTGCTTAATGACCCCAAGAACTTCAAGATACAGCCATGACCTTACGCCCTTGGATAACACTTGGATAATTTGAAGGATGGCCTTACCCCATACATCCACAATTGACAGCTTTAGTCTGCCAAACTAGCCACTTTACAAGTGCCATGTAGTGTTTGTTCCACATCTGCAAGGAATAGTTATTTTCATGTGGTATCAGCTCTGGAACTCCCTACCTACCTAACACCAGGCAGATGGAACTGCTGTACAGTTTAAAACAGTTACCCAGAGAGGTACTTTTAATATGTCTACTTGTTTAAAATGTTGTTGCTTTTATCAGTATTTCTTGATACATATCTGCTACTGTTTTATGTAAATCTCTTAAAGATAGAGGTAAAGGGACCCCTGACCATTAGGTCCAGTCGTGGTCGACTCTGGGGTTGTGGCGCTCATCTCGCTTTATTGGCTGAGGGAGATGGCGTACAGCTTCTGGGTCATGTGGCCAGCATGACTAAGCCTCTTCTGGCAAACCAGAGCAGTGCACGGAAATGCCATTTACCTTCCCACCAGAGCGGTGCCTTTTTATCTACTTGCACTTTGACGTGCTTTCGAACTGCTAGGTTGGCAGGAGCAGGGACTGAGCAATTTGAGCTCACCCCATTGTGGGGATTCGAACCTCCGATCTTCAGCAGGTCCTAGGCTCTGTGGTTTAACCCACAGCGCCACCCATGTCCCTCCGTAAATCTCTTAGATCTATTTTATTATTAAAGTGGTGGACTCTCCTTCCTTAGAGGTTTTTAAGCAGAGGTTGGATATCCATCTGTCATGTATAATCTAGTGAGATTCCTGCATTGCAGAGGGTTGGACTAGATGGCCCTTGAGGTCTCTTTCAACTCTAAGATTCTATGGCCAGTTTTGATAAATAAAATAATTATTTTAAGTATGGGCAGAAAATACAGCCCTCTCTGTTCTACTCAGTTGATTGTAATATGAATTGCAGCTAATATGGCTTCTCTCAAATTGTCCTTTTCATTCTGGGGAAACCCAGCCAGATGGGTGGGGTATAAATAATAAATTATATTATTATTGGCATTGCAAATTTTGGAGAAGTGCACATTTTGAAGGATGGCTGTGTTTTAATTTGTGCATATTCAGAAAGTGTGAATTTGAAAGCTTCACCTTTAAATGTGACCTGAATCGAATTGCTTCTCCCTCCTTACATAGGGCATTCAACTTCTGGATAAAGGCAATCACAGAACACTTCCAGTTATGCTATATAGAATGCATATTTCAAGTGTTCACAGGAGAGATTATACGGATTGACAATGAAATGAAAGCCATGAGAGTGCTATCAGTGTTTTGCATTTTCTTTTGATACATGTTTTTAGATTTCCCTATTCAGTGTGTATATCTGTGTGTGTTGATGCAAGAGTTTGGGAAAACTGCTATCAAAGGAAACAGGCGTAATAGATGTGATAATACGTTCACTCTTCAAACGCTAGGTTCTCAAACTCTGTTGAGGGTACTTTGGGTGATTCTACTTTGCGAAGGAAACCTCAAAGTCCTATTGTTACAAATTTACCAATTAACAGATGATTCTTTGCGGGGGGGGGGGGAGATACCCAGAATCACAAGGTTTATAAAGTTTTATTTCCTACCAATTATAATAGTAAACGAAACTTCCTTTATTCCCAGTAAGAAATCTACTGGTTACCACACTTAAATAGAGCTCCCATTCTGAAACACATACCCTCCAACTTGTTAATAGTAATAATAATAATAATAATAATAATAATAATAATAATAATAATAATAATACCTCGCCAATCTGACTGGGTTGCCTCAGCCACTCAGCACAGCTTCCAACACTTATAAAAACATACTAAAACATTAAACACCTTAAAAAGCTTCCCTGTACAGTATAGGGCTGCCTTCAGATGTCTTCTAAGGGTTGTACAGTTACTCATCTCCTTGGTTCAGGGGTCACATAACTGCATACCCTCCAACATTTATCCAGTGGAAATAGGGATGCTCTAAGGAAAAGCGGGGCATTCTGGGATCAGATCAGAAACTGGGATAGTTTCTGTGAATCCAGGACTGTCCCTGGAAAAAAGGGACACTTGGAGGGTCTAGAAAGAGAGTTTGAATTTTAAATTGACAGGCCTTATGCCTACTTTCTCAAGAACACACATGTTGGCATGACCAGGCCCAGTAGTAGCTTAGGTGATTCAAGGATGGAGTTCTGGTTTGCACAACACTGCTCTTTCTTTGTTGATCTCTGATTTGCTGTGAAGTGGCGGGGTGTGTGTCAAATCTGTGTATACTTCAAGAGTCTGATGGTCCTAACTACGTCTTGGTCAATCTTTTTGGCATGCCCTCCTTCTTCTACTCTGCAATCACTCTTTTTGCTCCCTTCCTCTGCCAGGTGCTGCCATGGTCAAAACAAAACACCTAAATACACAAAAGCATAGGAGCAAGGTTAACAGTTTAATAGCATTAAAATTGCATGTACAAAGCTCAGGAAGGAAAAAAAAGTTTTTGTCTTGTGCTGAAAGGTCATTAAGCTAGGTGCCAGGCAAATTTCTCAGGCAGAAGTTCCGTAACTGGGGTCACCACGGAGAAGGCCTCTCTCTAATAGCCAGGTGCCTCCCTTCAGATTGCAAGGGTACCTTCAGGAGACCTGCCCTTGAAGATTATAGAGGAAAGGTAGGTACATATGGAGGCAGTTGGTCCTTCAAATATTCTAGTCATAAATTTGGAGGACTTAAAAGGTTAACACCAGAACCTTGAATTAGGCCTAGAAACTGTGTGCCAATGAGGGTGGCACAGCACAGACATAATATGATCATAATGCTTAATTCAGTTAGCAATCTAGCAGCTTATATTTTTCATTAACTGCAGCTTTTAAGCAGTCTTTTAGGTCAAGTGTGTATAGTTTGGCCCTTTCAGATCTCCTTTCAAAACTCAGAGCAGCTATAACCTCATTTGCCTAAGCTTTGTTTCTCTATGAATGGAAGGAAAGTTGCACTCACAGGAAGGTCTGCTCATGAACTCTCCTTTCATGAATGGAGAATTCATGGAGTGACAGTGTTAGATATACAATCCTGTGCCTCTGTGACAGTTGTAGTAATGGAAGAGTTTATGAAGATAAATATTTGAAAGGACATTAACTATGTAAGACTGTTATAGGCGGAACTACTAACTAGACATGCTAGCTGCCTGCTAACTTGGTTAGTGAATTGGGAGCAAGCCTTGGGTGACTGCTCTTGGATAAGAGCAACCCCCCCCCCCCTTTTAGCACATTTTAAAAGTGGAAAAGAAGTGAAAGCCTGCTTAACCCCTTACAGATGTTAAGAGTGGCTACAGGAAGGAATAGCACTGTGGCAGCAAACACTGCCTCAAGATGCATGAATTAATTTATAGGGCTAAAGCAGGCATAGGCAAACTCAGCCCTCCAGATGTTTTGGGACTACAACTCCCATTCTCCCTAGCTAACAGGACCAGTGGTCAGGGATGATGGGAGTTGTAGTCCCAAAACATCTGGAGGGCTGAGTTTGCCTATGCCTGGGCTAAAGAGAGCCCAAAAATGTCTGTTTGAAACCCCAATACCTTTGTGGGAGTTTTGCACTGTAATTTCACATGGTGAAATCTGGGGTACAATCCTAGCGGACGGTTCTTTCCCACTGTTTAAAATTTCATGTGACATGATGGCATATCAATAAAAAAGCTGCTGCTCCATAATGTAACAAGTAAAAGGTAAAGGTAAAGGGACCCCTGACCATTAGGTCCAGTCGTGACCGACTCTGGGGTTGCGGCGCTCATCTCGCTTTATTGGCCGAGGGAGCCGGTGTACAGCTTCCAGGTCATGTGGCCAGCATGACGAAGCCGCTTCTGGCGAACCAGAGCAGCTCACGGAAATGCCGTTTACAGTGCCACCTGTAAAAGGAACATTAGTAATTGGGACAGAAGCTCTATTATTAAAACCAGGAAAACAAATGCAATGAACCCCATGTCTGAATACATCATACATGTACGACGTCTTTTCAGATGTTTAAAAGGAACATCTGTAGGGCATTGTTTTGTCTCTTTCCCAATGTACTTTCTTTGTACCCACTTTGAATATCTACAAAGGACTGTGGGGAAAGTATGCATTCCTCAGGTTGAGTCCCAATTTACTAGCCAAATTAAGTAGGGACACAGCGTTGCACTGCAGTGTGCCCAGCGCTTCTGAATGTGTTGTATGATTCTGTCGGTGGATTTTAAAAATTAACTGAAAAGCTAATAGTAGATTCTTGTTACTGTTGTGTTAAATAGAAAGATCAAAACTGGGTATTCTATCCTTCAAATAGAAAATATGTTTCAGTTAATATAAAAGCAAATGGCACACTGTGTTTTTAAGTTCTAACAGTGTACTATCAAAATTTTTCTTTTAATGGTTTGAATATAGCCTGCAAAGGCTCATGAGATGAAATTTTTACAATGCTAGGCTTGTGCTTAATTTATATGAAACAATCAATTGCGTTTAAAGAATATTCAGGCATAAAAAGTTGGCTTGTAGGTAAATGATTCAGCTTCTCCCTTTCCTCTGTCAAACTGTAATCATCCTAGAGTGAGAAGCATTACATTGTTTTGGCGTTCTCACTGATTAGGGATATCTTGCAAGTGATTTGATTAAATATTGTCAGATTAAGCAAATGGAAAGCTGGAAAAGAAAACCCTAACCAAATGGTAGACTCTATTCACATATAATTTAATGAGAATTGTTAGTTTATGCACTGCCATACCTTTTCATTTATTTGAAATTTTGGGCAGCTGTTTATTTTTCCCCTCATGGCGATCGCAAGCTAGAGGAACATTCAAACAAAAAGGAGAAGAATCCTTTAGCTGATGTAATAAGTATTGCTTAGTTTCAGTCCCTCTGGCATTGCCAGCCTGCAGATCATTAAGGATGTCCCAATTTCCATGTAGATGTGACCATGGATCTCTTGAATGGGTTGGCTGATTTCAATGAAAGATGTGCATTTTCCCATTCAAGACATGATAGAGCACGTCTCTTTGTTGAACTGAATGGGGCAATTCTGAGCACAGATCAGAACTTTAGTGTTCCCATGCAGTTTGTGAATTAGGACACCAATCTTCAAATGCCCCACAGTTGACATTCATGCTGAAAACAAATCCCAAGCCTCAGCCTTACATTTTAGGGCTACACAGACCACAATCCAAAAGTTTAGTTTGGGAGAGGTATTAGCAGAGTTCTACTTGTGGAAATCAAACACGGGGCAGGAGGCAATTTCCTCCCCAGTTCTTCCTTTGCCCAAAGCTAATTTAGCCTTCAAAATCTGCTCTACAGGTTTGACAGAGTCCCTGCAGAACAGCATGGTGAAAATTGCACCTTGCATTTATGAAAACTTCAATTGAATTGCAGCTCCTTTTACAATTGAAAGAGGCCTTTCTGTTTACAGGACTCCTTTCTCTCATAAAATGTCCCAGCCTTCTCCAACCTCATGCCCTCCAGATGTTGTAACTGAAATTCTTATCAGCCAAAGCCATCATGACCAAGAGCCAGGAATTAGGGAGCCTGCAGTCCAAACTGTCCGTCCCCTACCAGGTTAGGGGACGGCTGACATTAGGAAAGCCACACTAAAGTCTCATTGAAATGAATGAACATACATTTGTCACAACTAGGGATGAAAGGAGGAAGCAACTTCTAGCCTGTCCCATATTCATAATAACCAACTCTGCTTTTGTTCTGCTACTCTTTGACCTCTGCTAGCTAATGTAACTAGTTATGTAATGAATTTCAATGGAATGGCAACATTACAAACAATTCAGAAAATAATGTAATTATTTTGTAAGGTTTACAAACTGAAAGGAATCCCATAATGAATACTACTTTTATTCACTTGTGTGATTTTTGTTTGACCTTGGATCAACATGTGACTTGTGGCAAATTTCCATTTCTGATGCAATTCTCCAACATCCTTAGTCAAAACTAAGTCATTATATTGATTTTAGTGGGGCATGAGGAGATTTTGGTCATATAGTTAATTTTGAATTTCCCTTAAGTTCCCCTCAAAAATGTATTTTAAAGGCCTAGCTCATGCTCACTGAAAAAAAGGGGAATTAAATGTGTTTAACTCTAGGAATGTGCCCAGGATCATGTTAGCAAACCAGGTCTCCGAAGCTGCATTGTATGATTTGTGTGATTCACACGCATTGTCTGTGAGGAGCGTGAGAATGGAAGACAGGCTTATCTTTCTTCCGGTATGAGACTAAAATTGTACCTTCACTTTTACGCTTTGGATTCTTCTTCTCTCGGATCTGAGAGCGAGCACCATGATTGCTTGTCTGTATATTCTGTAAATAAATTAGTAGTTTAGAACTACAATGTCTCTAACTTCTTGCTGGGTTAAGCCAGAAGGATAGTGTGCTTACACCAACTGGTGTAGGTCGCTGGGAGTGCCCTGGAGAAGAAGGGGATCCCTTTTCCAGAGCTACGCTCTCCGGAGTATGTCCAGAGGAATGGGGGCTGCAGACACCCTAGGACATTTTCTCCCAACAGATCATGCCCAACATTTGCCCACCTCATCTTTGCAATCTGAATAATAATCCTAACTGGCTTATTTTCCAGAGGGAAGTATTCATATAAACATGAATAATTGTGGCATACAAAATCAAATTGCATTTCTGGCACCATTATCTGAAATACATTTACTTCTGAGGAGGTCAAATTGCATTTCATGATGATTCTTTCAGGTAAGTGTGCTTAAAGTCTCACTCTGATCATTTCTCCCTTAAAGTTCCCGCCTGATAAGGCTACCAGTCCCTGGCCAGGTTTAGAATGTACTAAGGTAGGCAAAAGAAAAGATGAGGAAGCAGGGGCGGAGGAAGGGGGGTGCGGTGGGTGCGGGCCGCCCAAGGTGTCACCACCGGGGGGGGGGGGGAATGACAAAATGCCATGTGGCACTCACCGTGGGGCGTGCAGTGCACCCAAGCCACACATCTCTCCTGGGAGAGACGCGGTAGCTTGGGCGCGTGCAGGCTCCGTGCGCCGGTCTGCCCGCTGCCTCCCCAGCTGTAGAGCGGCTGATTGGGAGGAGGCAGGCAGACCCTGGAGGCCCCGCGGTGTGCCCCACCCCATCCCTATGGGTGGCTCGCCCCGCCCCTGGCTGCGCCGCCCCAGGCGCCCAAGTAGCTTCCTCCACAGCTGTGAGGAAGTTCTGTAAACAACAACAACAACAATTTATTATTTATACCCCGCCCATCTGGCTGGGCCTCCCCAGCCACTCTGGGCGGCTTCCCAAAAAATATTAAAATACTGTAATACATCAAACATTAAAAGCTTCCCTAAACAGGGCTGCCTTCAGATGTCTTCTAAAAGTCTGGTAGTAGTTGTTCTCTTTGACATCTGGTGGGAGGGCAGGCCTGGCAAAATCTGTGATCAGGCAACCTCCTAGGTTTGTTTCAAATTCCTGTAACATTTGTTGTGTGAGTGATCCCTTTGCCCCAATGCTTTGTCATAAAGGGTAATGTGTTTCTGCCTGCAAGCCCTTCCTTAGTTTTTATCAAACTTTTCCTTTTTGTTCAGCAGTTGACCTTATTTTGCACAGACCTTAGTTCCTCGTGTTCTTACCGTAGGTGAGTTCAGGCACTGCAACTCAGAATGTCAGCAGCCTGAGAGACAGGCTATCATTATAAGTCAGCCAGTCTACAATCTCACCCATGTGTTGCATGGGGTGTAAATATTGGATGATTGTATTTCAGAAGCCTACTCACCTATCTCAGTGAGAAAATTCAGGCAGTCGTGATATTTTTTGAGCTATGTTTCTAATTTTGTATAGATACATATTTACAAATCTGCCAGTTTAGCGTGAAACATTCTCACATTAAGAGGTGATTAATGGCTACTTAGACTGGCATAGTTCCCCTGGCTGTAGTTTTTTTAATTACTACCTTAAATATAGGACTGCCAACTGATTACATTTTAAAAACCGTATTAGCTATCAGACTTTTAACTGATTCATTGACTTATACTTTTAAAATTTGTATGCTTCAGAACTTCATTGAAATCTCTCCTTTGAAGATCAAGAAATAAAGGTTTCTCTTCAGTATGAGAAAAAAGCAAAAGCTGTAATCCTCAACCCACAGACCTGTGACTAAGTCCCATTGAATTATATAAAACTAGAATAGTCATGGTTAGGGTTGTGCTGTTAGTGACCAAACCTACCACTCTTTGTTAAAACATTTTTAATGAACATATGGAATCTTCTCTATGACATTAAGGCACCTAAGCAGAAGAGGAAAGACTTCAAAAATAAATGAGTACAAAGCACCATTTGACATTGATTTCAGTGGATTCATGATTGAAGTACGGTAGTTGAATGATTTGTATTGTTAGAAGGAAAAAAGTAAAGAACAAACCCAAATTCTCTGATAACAATGGCTTGGGAGATCAGGGGGGAGTTCGTAGGATAGTGTGTCAGTGCTTCTCTGCTGACCTCTGCTAGTGACACGGGGCGGGGGGGGGGGACGGGACTCCACTGTAGCAGAGGTGGAGTATTGATGGTTTTGAATCCACTGGATCTGAAGTCCAACAGATTCCTAGAGAGTCTTTACTATTGGGCCCTTCATCTACTCCAGCCTGGAGCGTGTGTAGTGAAAAGCAGGAAAGAAACCATCCTTTACTAGGCTGTGGGATGCCCTCCCACCAGATGTTAAGCAGATGAGTAATTATATAACATTTAGGAAACACCTGAATGCAGCCCTGTATAGGGAAGCTTTTTAATGTTTAATGTTTTACTTTGTTTTTATTTGTGCTGGAAGCAGCCCAGAGTGGTTAGGGCAACCCAGTCAGATGGGCAGGGTACAAATGTTGTTGTTGTTCTCCTCCTCCTCCTCCACACCTTCCTCCTCCTCCTCCTCCTCCTCCTCTTCTTCTTCTTCTTCTTCTTCTTCTTCTTCTTCTTCTTCTTCTTCTTCTTCTTCTCCCCCCCCCCACTTCTGCCCTGATATGTGGAAGCCAATGGACCTATGGACCTTTTGATGTGGCTGTAGATTTCACACGTTGTTCCCCTCCATACTTTGCCCACATTGTTCCTGTAAAGCAGGAGGGCCAGATTTGATGAAGTGAACATGCATGAGCTTTTTGTTATTGAGCATTTTTAGGATTAGGCCCCCAAAACGGACTTTGGACATGCCTGCTGTAAAGAATGAGCAATTTATTTGCCTAGCATCCATAACATTTAAGAAGATACCTGGAGGATCAGAAGGGGATCCTAATATATTCCCAATGTTCAACCATAAACCTACAGATTTTCCAGTTTGCTATAAGTGGAAGGAAATCAGGGCATCTGCATGTCACTGAACGCTTAAGAGTCCATATCATTCAAATCCTTCTTTATGGACAGACTCCTTCACCATGAGGGACATATCCTGATGGTTACAAACATTTTAGTACATGAATTTCACTGTTTATTTATTAATGCTGCTTAAACTGTTTCTGCCTCAGCAGTCTGAGCCATCCTTGCCTATCTTAATCCAAATATTTAGTAGCATATCTGCTTTTCTCATCATTAGGTACATCAGAATGTGCACTGATATATGTCATGAACAGGGATGGAGTGAAATAATTATTTCTCTGGAAAAATTCCACTGCTGTACTGGTAGTGTGCTGGCAGCTGGATGTGACCCTGGAATTTGTGTTGCATGAACAAAGGTAGAGAGGAATCAAGGTCAGTGAATTCATTGCTATTAATTTGCAAGCTCATTTTTGACCTTGTTGCAACATCGGATCTTTGAAGATGGATGGTATTAAATATTATATTTTATGTAGGCTACAATCTTCTTAATTGTTTTATTACTATATTTCGCCAAAAGCAGTTTAAAAGTCATGAGCTTTAACAAGCTCCTTTTATACCATTCACTGCCTCTGAGTATTTTGCAACTTTGTTCCTTGGGAGGTGTTACCAAAGCACTATGACTTTTGCTCTTTTTCCTCCTGAAAAAAGGGAAGTTGACAATTAATCCTCAGTAATAATCCAAGAAGGGACACAGGTGGCGCTGTGGGTTAAAGCCTCAGCGCCTAGGACTTGCCGATCGAAAGGTCGGCGGTTCGAATCCCTGCGGCGGGGTGCGCTCCCGCTGCTCGGTCCCAGCGCCTGCCAACCTAGCAGTTCGAAAGCACCTCCGGGTGCAAGTAGATAAATAGGGACCGCTTACCAGCGGGAAGGTAAACGGCGTTTCCGTGTGCAGCTCTGGCTCGCCAGAGCAGCGATGTCACGCTGGCCATGTGACCCGGAAGTGTCTCCGGACAGCGCTGGCCCCTGGCCTCTTGAGTGAGATGGGCGCACAACCCCAGAGTCTGACAAGACTGGCCCGTACGGGCAGGGGTACCTTTACCTTAATAATCCAAGAATGTGAGAAGTGGGGATGATCCTCAATAGTGGGCTGGCGTGCGTTGCTGTTCTTGTTTAATTGCTAGTTAGCCCCGTTCCCGAATGTTTTCACTTTGCCTTTTTTGTGGGGTTTTTTTTTTGCCTTTCCGCTCTGAACCCAGAGTGCTCAAGGCAGCGAATTTCATTAAAACAACAGAAACTCCAATACACATTACACAATGAAAACAATTAAAAATCGCAAAAGTATCGCTCAGTAAAACAAACCATCAGAAAACGCACAAAATCAGATTCAAGGGAGGCCAGTAAGGTCTACTGAATACCCTCCAAGTGTCCTGATTTTCCAGGGACAGTCCTGGAATTACGAAAGCCATCCTGGCTTCTGGTTTGGTCCCGGAATGCCCCTATTTAACCCACCAGTGATTCCACTGCTGAACTTGAGGAAGAAGATGAGCTGGCTCTTGTCTCGAGCGATGGCAGCTGCAGATGCAGAGGCTGTGAGTGAGCACCATGTTGCCTCTCCATGGCTGCTGCTGGCCTCTTCCTTTGGCAGCTCGTAGTGGCTGCTGGAAGGCAGGCAAGGAGGAGGAGAGGCTGCCACCCAGCCCCAAATGATGCGCTGGCTCTGAGGGGCAGGCAGAGGGCAGAAGCACCCTGGGTGGGAAGAAAGGGAGAGTCAAGGAATCTTTATTTTATTTTTTATTTTTTAAAAATGCTTTGTGCATGTAATCTTAAAAGGTAAAGGTAAAGAACCCCTAACAGTTAAGTCCAGTCTGGGGTTGTGGCGCTCTTCTCGCTTTACTAGCTGAGGGAGCCAGCATTTGTCCGCAGACAGTTTTTCCAGGTCATGTGGCTAGCATAACTAAGCCACTTCTGGCAAAACCAGAGCAGCACATGGAAACACCATTTACCTTCCCACTGGAGCAGTACCTATTTATCTACTTGCACTTTGACATGCTTTTGAACAGCTAGGTTGGCAGGAGCAGGGACCGAGCAACATGAGCTCACCCCGTTGTGGGGATTTGAACCGACAACCTTCCAGTCAGCAAGCCCAGGCTCGATGGTTTAGACCACGGCGCCACCCGCGTCCCTACATCTAATCTTACCCCTTTCTAAAATTTATTTATTGGTGTGTATTTTTCTTTTTGTAAATCTGCCAAAGAATAAAATTAAATAAAATTGGGATTATGGGATTTTCTAAGGACGGTGGAGGGTGTGTGTCCGGTGTCCTGTTGGTGTAAGTGGTGTTGGCCCTTCTCATATGTAGCATAATCCTGCTGCTGCTGCTGCATCGGACAATTATTTCCGATTGCTAATTTTCAAGGAGTGTGTGTCCTTTACGTTCACACTGATAGTCCCATTTCAACATTAGCAAAGACAAACATTTATTTTTTTCTTTCCCCAACAATTGGGTTATTTCAACATAATAGTGCACACACACACACAAACACACACACGTAGATGGGCAGAAAATTTCCCACAGATAGCTTACAAAAATACCTTTATTAATAATGATGGCAAATGACATCTTCAAACCAATTATTCTTGCCCCATGCAGCAACCTTCACCAGCTGCTTTTGAAACAGCTAACATACCATTCCTTGTTTATGTAGATTTGACCTGTCTCATAATAATTAGCAGGTATTTCCATTAAAAAAGCAGAAGAGTGCCCTTATGTTCACTGTCATCATAGCATTGCAGCAGGTGTTCTAATGCAAATATTTAGGATTAAAATGCCAGTGCTGTAATTGAATAGTCTCTGTTAAATGAATCAGAGCTTTCGACCAGCCTGAGTGCTGGGATCGCTAAGCACTGTGGCTTGATAGCAATGTAGCTTGCAGTGGTTATACATCATGGCTACATATACTGTGGACATTGGTTGATACAATGGTGGCCGTTGAGGAAGGTTGTTGTGCAGTGATGGGTTCTAATCTGGCATTTCACATGGTTTTATTTCTATGGATCATGGCATCAGTGCAGCTGGCACAAGTCGAAACTAAAATGTACCCTTCCTGAAAAGCTCCTCTCTCAGATGTGCCTTGGAAAGAACAGCTAACATCCTGACCTTAATTGTTGCAGAAAATATCAGAGCACTAATCTTTATATTTCCCAGAAATATCTCGTTATCACCCTGCTGTATGCAGGAACCGGCCTTCACACAGTCAATGTAATTCTCTTGTAAAGTAAATTTACGACTCAGAAAATGTAAAGATAAAGATGTGGTCTTCCCAAAATTAAGGTTGTGTCCTCTGCACTTCAAACTTATCTCGCAAAGCCCAGTGGTACACTAGAGAGAGCAAACAACAGTTCAAAGGACTTGATGTTGTGCTATTTACTCACCAAGGAAGCCCCCTGCCCTCTCTATAGCCGTTAGCTAGAGTCAAAGTATACTTAAACCCATGGTTTTCAATGGTTTGTTAGCTCACCGCTCCAACAGGACCCCTTCTTTACTTCTCAGTGATCTCAGGGATCAAGCCTCTTAGGCTTCACTGGACTACAGACCAAGAAACGGTGTGAGGTTGTTGTGCTGCTGGCGTAGGATTTGAAGGGGAGCGCTTAACTCTTGCAGAAGGCACAGAGCTCGGCTCCTTGACTTTGTGCTCCTCTATTTTCCCTCTCGTAGTGTGAATACTGTGGCACATTGCTGTATTCCCTTTTTCTAGTCTTTGGGTAGTTAGGGACTTTTTAACTCTTATACCTTTTTTATTACAATGGTGTTGTATGTACTGAATGATTATTTGCTGCCTGTATATCAAGAGAGTTTGTTGGATCTATACACATGTGGGCTCAGATGTTTGCCTCTTAACCGTTGGGAATTCCTTGCTGTCATCTTGGGGTAATCAGGTGGTGAGGAGAGCACAGAGCCTTACCCAGCAACTATCAGGGAATGATGGTGGTAAAGGCAGTGTCATCCAGCTGTGTGGTTGCAGATTGGATATATGATGTATCAGCCTCTGTTTGCTAATTAATTCATTGGATGCCAAAGAAATTTGCAGCTGATTCAAAATTTTGTGTATTTACATAGCTTCACAAAGCACAGGATCAGAAAATGTTAGCAACAAACAAAACACAGAAACACTGGACTTATCCATTGTTCCAGACTGTATTTCGATTTTCTTGGCTGGCTGGTGCTTTCACCTCCAGGAACAGAGAACAAAGACAGAGGAAGGCATCGTGCTTGAGTGTGTACAGTTTGTCTCTTTACATGATGGAGTCCCCCTCCCCCCAGAACTTGACCACCTCTTTTCACTCTGAATTGGAATCCTTCAAAGGTTGTTTCTTCATAGAAAAGGAACTACAATCCAGCTTTATATGCATCTCTTTTAAGGTCAGAGGTGATTCTTCCTCCCATCACATTTTTACAAGTGGCTTGGGCAGATATTGCAGCCTTCCAACAACATTATGAGTGGCCATTATATCACATTTGATTGTTTCCATGCATGTTGCCCGAAGCCTGTTTTCCCTTTTTGCAATGCATCAATTTTTCCAAGGCCAGTTCAATACATTTTGCTGCTTGAGACAGCTGGATTTAATTTCAGTATGTCGTGTTCTCCACTATCCCTGAAATTTGGATTGCATTTATATCCCCCCTTTTTCTCCAAGGAGCTCAAGGTAGCATACATGGTTCTTCCTGCCTTCTCAAAATAATCCACACAACAACTCTGTCAGGTAGGTTAGGCTGAGAGGCAGTGGCTAGCCCAAGATCACCCAGCAAGCTTCATGGCCAAATGGGGAATTTGACCCCTGGTTTCCTGGGTCCTAGTCTGACACTCACCACCCCACTGCACTGATTCTTATTTAGGGGACTGAGGAAAGACACCTTGTCCCTGTTTCCTGACCTCTAGTATCTGCAGTATCAGGCAGCTGCTTCTCTCTGTCTAATGTTTGGACTAGCCCTTTACTAGAAAGAGCCTGAATGAGCTCTTCCTCTTTAGCTCATGCTGTGGAGCCCAGAGGGACAGAAGTATGCAAGCAGGATTTCCTAACTAAGCTTTGCTCCACTTAAAGAAGCCCAGCATGCTCACCTTCCCTAAAGGCCGTTCTTGCCACACAGGCTGCTAGAAATGTTTATGCCTTGTGACTTTCTAACATGTTCTTCTGATTCCATTGTTTAGCTTCCTTTCCTAAATTTGGGAATCACTCCAGGATCTAGATCTAGAGGTTTTACTATAGACAGTATGGATGTACGCTGTGGCTATCATCAGCATGGGTATCTAACACAGCTGTCCCTGATGACTATAGATAAAAGAACCTGCATTCTCCTCCGCTGTCAATTGCCCTGCAACAGCAGTGCCTCTTGTGTAATATGTTCCTAGCAGCTAGAACATGGCTGGGGTGGCTAACCTCTACTGGTTGTTGGGCTCAGCTCCTATCAGGCCCAGCCAGCATGGCCAATGGTCAAGGTTGATGGGATCTAGAGCAGGGGTCAGCAAACTTTTTCAGCAGGGGGCCAGTCTACTGTCCCTCAGACCTTGTGGGGAGCTGGACTATATTTTGAAAAATAATAATGAATTCCTATGCCCCACAAATAACCCAGAGATGCATTTTAAATAAAAGGACACATTCTACTCATGTAAAAACACGCTGATTCCCGGACCATCCGTGGGCCAGATTTAGAAGGCGATTGGGCCGGATCCGAGCCCTGAGCCTTAGTTTGCCTACCCATGATCTAGAGTGATCTACAAAAATCTCAAACTCTGACATAAATGATGGATAGAACCAGGGCCATCTTTAACATATGTGCCGCTGGGGTGCAAAGATCCGTCCAGTGCCCCCAAATTTAGTTTAGCTCCCCAATTAACTTTTATTATGCTTATGTCAGACACCACGCTTATGCCTTATCTCTTGTCTACGAAAGAAGGGAGGAAAAAGAAACTTTTTTATTTGCTCATTTATTTACAGTACACTTATACTTAAGTATACAACACCACCACACTTAAACTTATAAGTATTGTTTAGGCACCTATAGTAACACCAGCTGTGTCAAAGGTGCTGCTGACCCCGCTGCCGCATAGCAGCTCAATATAATACGTAACAATATTTTGATGTAAGAGTTAATTTCGCATGCACGGCGCCGCTGAGAATGACAAGAGCTGTTGTTGAGTCTGACAAGCATCGCCGTTGTGAATGATGTCACGAGTGTCTTTGGTAAATGAGCGCACAAAGTCAAAGTCCTTTAGTTAAACAGTAGATATACATTTCGGTAATACTTAGGTCTATATGTATTTTGTTTTTCTAGCTTGATCAAAATTATTTATTATTTCATAATAGGTAGATAGTTAAGAGCTTAGGCAGCTTCAGCGGCAGGCGCCTGCCCCCACAAATCCGGCGCCTGGGTGCCCTGCACCCCTTGCACCCCTGGGTAAAGACGGCCCTGGATAGAACTATACCAGGGATGGGGAACTTCAGGCTTTGGAGTCCCTCTGACTAATTCTTGGGACTCTCCCAAAACCACATCCCATCCCCAGCTAACCTCCCCCCATCTCAGGTCACGCCCCTCATCAGTCCTGTTTTTCACCTGGCTAGAAAGCATCCTTGAGCTCTGATAATGCCTCTTGCTGCATAGATAAGGACATTTGAGTGTGAGTAGAAACAAGATGTTTATGGGTGGAATGATGCCTACTGTACAAAGGTAGAACTAACATTTGTGGCTCTACTCATGTCATACCCCTCAACTGTCCTGATAAAACTGGGGCATTGTTTTTGTGTGTGCACAACATGCATTTTTGGGTGCCAGGATCTTGCATTGCGATCTTACCCCCCCCTCAAAAAAGCACTTCTTGTGGGCCTTCTCCTGCGGGGCCCAAAATACACTTTTTAGGCACTGGGGGAGCACGGGCCCCAAAAAGTACATCTTTGGGAGCTGCGACCTCACACATGCCACGTGACTCGTGTGGAAACACAGCCCTGGAAGACACACATCCCGGTTTTTGACTTCAGTGTTTTGGAAAGCATGTCATGTTGGGTCTGCCCACTAACTGGCATTTGGCCTCTAGCAGGGAACAGGTCCCTCAGGCTGAAAAAGGTTCCCCAATTCTGGGCTAGATTAAAGGGCTTCTGAGTATCATTATTTTTCCAGAGTCAGCTCCAGATCTGAGGTGTCCTTAGCAATGAGCCTTCTGGTAGGGTTCTCTCCTCTATTGGTAGGCCTCAGAGGTGGCAGCCACCATTTTCATGCCCTAGAATTCCCCATTGGGAGAACAGTGGTATTTAGACCCAGCCATCAGGTGATCCCTGGACTGTGTGGCAGAACACTGGATCACAGGAAGCTGCCTTATGTCAAGTCCATTGATCTCATTATTGTCTACCAAGACTGAGAGCGGCTTTCTAGGTTTCTGGCAGGGATCTCTCCCAGCCCTGTCTGAAGAGATGGAGGATTGAACCTTGAGCCTCCTGCATGCACACAGATGCTCTACCACTGAGCTATGGCCCTTCAGCTAATGCCAGGTGTTGATGCTGGCCCCAGTTCATTTGAAAGACTGGATCTATTGATCATGAAGACATTTTGTGAAATGGTTTTCCTTCCATGCTATGTCATGTCTGAGAACAGATGTCTTTTTATGCCACAGACAATGGATAGGAGTGTCTATTCCAGCAGCCTGCACGTTTCCAATACGGAACATTAGCTCCCAAAATGATTTCAGAAGTCTGAAGCTGCTGGCTGTCGATAGAGAAACATCCATGAGTGGTAATGATTTAAAAGGCTGTCTTATGGGAATTTTTTTGTGATTCAACATTAGGCTATTTTTTAAAAGAAGAGGAAGAAGAAGAAGAAGGATGTTTATAATGATGATAGGAAACCTTCACTAAGAAAATCTGCAGGTAACTCAAAGGAGATGAGACAAATAAGTAAGAAAGTGTGCATAGTTCGACTGCAGAAAAGTCAAAAGGTCCTGAGTATAATATATTAGAAAATAGCTAAATGTGGGGTTGCATTTCTGAGATAAACATTATGTGCCAAATTGGCTGCCTTGGGAAAAGCAGCAGTTTGAAAAAGGATACTGGAGTATGTTGGTGGCAAATTAATAATAGGTATATTAAAAGGAGACTTTCTGGATACCAAGGTCCAGGTTTGGGGCAAGTACTCTTTGGTGAGAGAACCTCAGCAGAGATATAAAATCACAAAACAGCATGCAGCAAAGTAAAGTGTGGAAATATAGGCTGTTGGATTTTAAAAATATGCCCTTGTGAGTTCCAAAAATTTGCTCTCTCCCAGCATAGGAAAAGGTAAATATGGCTAGTTAAAAATTGGTTTACTTACAAACTCTCAAAAAGTTAGGTTCATACATCAGTCAGAAAGGTTGCACAGCCTGTAAAACTTAGTTTAGTTTCAAAGTGGTCAAAGTTTCTAAATTGTTGGTATTATTGGAGCAAACAGCTTAGACCTCCTCACAAATTTAGCTTCCTCAGTAGACTGGACGTTGAATAATAGGCTTGATTAGCTTCCTCCCAAGGTGAAGGGGAGTGACCTAGCTAAGCCTGGTGGGACAGCTTACTCTATGGCATTAACCCCTTCATGCATTAATTAGACTTAAGCATGTTGGTTATATGAAGCTGGTTATCCCACAGAGTACAGTAATGGTATTTGGCTGTTTCAACAGAAGCATATCAGTGTGTCACCCAGTGCTCTGATCAAAAGAACCAGACCTAAAGGGAAAATATTGATGAAAGGCAAATGGGAATGGATTTATGTGTAACCTATTTCCTTGAGTAATTTCTAGCATATTAGTCTTAGCAGTGCCCATAGGTAAGGTATGGGCCACATATAAACATATGGGTGATGTGGAATATACCGGTACCTCAACTTTCTTATCTCTCTCTCTTTCTCTTTTTTTTTTTTAAAAGACAAACCAGAAACAGCTATCAAAGATGAGAATCAGTCCCACAATTTTAGTCAAATGCCCTAACCCTCCATTGCATCATACAGTTTTTAGAAGAAGTGTTCAGATCCATATGTATATTTTTCTCTTCTTGAAACTTCTTCATTAAGTTACCAGTGCTTACATACTATCTTTTTAGTATATGCATTATAGATGGATGCTCCAGTTTTACAAAGACTGCCAAGTTAACAGCCTTCAATTAGTCAAAAAGATAGTCCTCCTCTAATCACAAACTCAGCAGGCAATTGAATCAAAGGATTTAAAATCTATTTCAGCAGTGCCTCCCAGATAACAGCATTGATCTGGATTGTCCCCTTTCACATTTTCTTGTCTGGCAAAGTAAAGTTTAATAGAACCCGAGATGCAGGATGGCGGCTGTACTGCAGAATATATGTAATTAAATGTCTTTCAAAGACACAAGCTTAAGCAGATCCAACATAGGTAAAGGTAATAGGTTCTTTTAAATTATTGAATGTAAATGATGTGCAGGGGCAGGCTGAACAGCTGATTCCATCCAGTTTGGGTCACTGGTACTCAATCATACATCCATTCCACGCAGCTCCATCTGTTGTGTGACATTGCTTTTCAATTCATCCCATTCTATCCTGTCCCATCTGTCCCGTCCCATCACGCACCTTTTGTAAACATTTTTTATGTACACGTTTTTGTATACACATTTTTGTGTGTACTTCTTATGTAGAATGCACACTTGTCGATGCTTTCACCAGTAAAATTTGCATTATGTATACATCTTTTATGCAAGATGTGATGGTATTTTTGAGCTAACCTTTTGCACACTGAAAATGCATTGCAAAACTGGGAGAAGGGTATAATCTGAATGGGAGTTGTGTTCTGATCCACAGGCAAGTTCAGGAGCATCATGTCAGGTCAATCAGCTGTAAAAAAAAAAATGGGCCAAACAAATCAAACTTCCTCCTCTCCCTACTAGTACGGGTGTATGTAACATAAACACCAATCTACTTGATTTCTCATCTACCTAAAGGAGGGAATCCAAGTTGAAATAGCAGATGGGACTTAATGTGTTCATTAGTACAATATTGATTTGTACTAAGATGCCATAACAAACAAGGAAGTGCTTTTAACTCAGAGCTACTCCTTTAATAATCAGCCACTACCCCTGTGTTTTCCCTGCCTTTGAAGCTGGAAGAGCTTCAGAGCTATGAAATTTTCTGAGAGCAGTAGGGAGGTAATACTTCTCAATCCTGTTGGTCACTCCCAGCCACACTCAATGCTTTTATTCCCAATCATCTTTCCTTAAACATATATACAATCATGGGGTTGTAACCTGAGGGTGGACACCTGAATAGTGCTACACTGAATGTGCTTTCACCTGTGATATGCGAGAGACCTGCCTATTCCCATTGTGTATAGCTGCAGTAGTGCTGCATTTTTCAATATTCTCGGATCAATAAGGATCAAATGTTAAAGAACAGTTTCACAGCACACACCTAGACACATTTACTTTGGAGTGAGTCCTGTTGAAAACAGTGGGAATTACTTTCAAGAAAACATATAAGCCATGGTGCTGTAATTCACTTGCTTTTATGGCATTTCCTAAATTCTGTGCTACTTGTACTATAAATAGGTATCACACACACAATGGAGAAAAGCTAATATGAGTTCTAGAGAGTCTCTCTCTCTCGTTCATTTGCTTTATTTTCTCCTCTTTAATCAGTTTCATTCAATCACCCATCACTGTGAAGAGAATAAAGCAATTAACACCAGAGCAGTCACTATAACTATGTATGCACTAGTGTCTTAAAATGCAGTGAGGCCATTTCCCTTTGCTGTGTTTCAGGTCACATTTGCACATTGTTGAACACACTAGAGAGGAAGTGGGGGGATGCTTGCACATGACCTGCTTGGTTTCCCTTGGTCCTGTAACCTCAGCAACTCCTGTTCATGAAGCTATCATCTGCACATGTGCTGTAATCTGCACAGACGCAACAATCTCAAGTGTACACACCTCAGCTCATCTGTGAAGTGAATTTGGCTTCAGTTTAGTTGATGCAGGCTTGAGGAGAAATGCCTCAAAGAAACTACAGGCAAGTACTGCATTGGGGGTAGCATTGTGTATACACTGATTCAAACCCAGCGGTGGGAGCACACTAGAGCCAGAATAAATGGTAATGTGTACACAGCCTATGATTACATATAACCCAGACTCTATAATCAGAAAAACAGGTCTTTCAGAACGGACAGTAATGGAATTCATAAAGCAGACCCAAACCTTGGCCCATTTCCCATCCATTTGATACTCACACAACAGCAACATCCCTCCCTCCGGCATTATTTCCTTCTCTTTTTAGCTGATGGCAACAGTCTATAAATGCTGAGTAAAAGCTATTTAATCAGATCCCTTTTTTGCCGTGTGCTGTATTATAAATGAAAACAAATCTATCACAATTTTGACTGGGATACAGAGACAGGTGGATTACTGAGGTGCAAAACTTATGAAGTGATTCTTTATCTTGTTCCCTGTAGCACAACTTAAGCATTTACAGAGAATAATAATAATAATAATAATAATAATAATAATAATAATAATATTTATATTCCACCCATCCACGGCTTCCAACAATACAATAGTTCTCCAGCTATTAAAAGCTTCCGCTCGGGGGTCGCATAACTAGTTAGCATGCCAGAGTCTCATTCGTTATCGGAATTAACCAGACAAATTGCTCCACCAACTAAGAACGGCCATGCACCACCACCCACAGAATCGAGAAAGAGCTATCAATCTGTTATTGTCAGCACTAGAACTGGACACTACCCCTCTCCCCTTGTCCAGGCACTGCAGGGGTTCCACTATGGTGGAGGTGCCCCTGTCCCAGGGGAGTCTGATGGAGAAGATCTGATACACCATCCAGCTAACAGCAGCAGTGTGTTACTTTTTCACTTTTAGTTCAGTTTATTAATCAAAGAAACAAGTCACATTGAATTAAATGGGGAAGTGTGTATGGGACATAGAAGTCTCATGGAAATGAAAAATAAATCAAGCTATAAAAAGGTAAAGGCAAAGGACCCCTGACAGCTAAGTCCTGTCACGAATGACTCTGGGGTTGTGGTGCTCATCTCGCTTTGCTGGCCAAGGGAGCCAACGTTTGTCCACAGACAGTTTTTCTGGGTCATGTGGCCAGCATGGCAAAAGCTGCTTCTGGCGAAACCAGAGCACGGAAACGCACCTTACTGTCTTAAGCAAAATAATGGGCTATAGACTTGGCTTAAATTATGCAGCTGTTTAAACTTTTCATTCTGAAAAGCTGTGTTCTGAAGAGGTGGCAAATAGCTTATAATATCCTACCACTTTTGAAATGGGAAAAAACCCAACTTTTTGGATTATGAAATTTATAATTGAAAAACCTTGTTCCCTTGCAACCACAATTTTTTCAGAAAAGAGCTATCAGCTTCTTACTTCCATCTTGACTGGTCTGATTGCAATCTTTTCTATTTGTGTTATGAATTATGCTGTAGTGTCAAAACAGAATATAGTCTAATTTTTCACACTATTTTTTATCGTACTTCTGTCCAGATCCTCATCCAAGGAGCTCTGGGAAGCTAACATGAGCCTTTTTGCTTTTTGTGTGTGTTATTATTTCACAGCACCCTCTCATAGAACTTGGTATCAGTTGGTCAAACTGATTGACACTAGTTTTGGTAGGACACACAAAAAAGAAGATGCTTTTTTTTACACAACACATAATTAATTTACAGAATTACATGCTACAGGATGTGAATATGTCTTAGGTAGCTTTAAAATGTCTAGACCAATTTATGGAGGACAGGACTATTGATGGGGCTTCACTGCACTATCATTGTTGTTAAGCCACCCTTCTAAAACTCTGATAGATTTTTTAAAATCCATTTTTTAGATATGTTTCAAGAAGAGTCCATCGGGATCAGGCCAAAGGCCCAATAAATGCACCATCCGGTTTTCACAATGGCCAGGCAGATGCCCATGGCAAGCTTGCAAGCAGGTGCTCAGTGAAGCAGCATTCTCTTTCTTGTGCTTGCCAGAAACTGGCATTCAGAGATATGTAGCCTCTGATAGTGGAGGCAGTACATAGGTATCATGGTTACTTTTTTATGACTATGAGACTCTTATTTCCATGAAAAATTGTTGACTAGTAGCAGTGATGTCACTTGCAAGATTTTGGGACCTATAACACTTGAATAAGGATTTACAAATATTTCTGTACTGCATGTTACTGGTAAATCTCCAAGTTAAGTGTTACTGATTCATTTTTTTATATATTTACATTCAAAAAAGGTGCTAATTATGTCTTTCGTGTGGAGCCAATTAAAGGTGCTACATACATTTAGTCATATCCCCAGACAGTGCCAGCCCTGAATTTCAAAAAGTGTGTGCAATTTGCCTTTAGTGATAGCAGTGCTGGATAGGGGGCGGTGTGGGCAGCCCCCCTCCCAGTGTGCTGAGCCAAGGGGGCACAAGACATAGCACATTTTGAGAGCATGTGCAGAATAGAAGGTGAGATTGGGGAGGGCACCAACTTTTGTCCTCGCTCAGGGCACTGTATTACCAAAGTCCACCCCTGGTGACAGCATTGTTCAACTCTCCTTATTCTATTGTTCATAATCAATTCAGAGGGCATTTTACTATGGCCCTTCTCTTTACAGCATAGCAGGATACTAAGAACTGTATTGTCAGCTGGGGGTCGGATGCAGAGGACAGTCTTCTTTCTTCTCTCTGCTCTGTGTCCAGCCTTGAATTTCTGAGCTCTCGAGAAAGGATTTCTCTATGTCCTCCAACTTCTGGGCTCTGAAACAGCTGGCTGCAGCACTGACAGCCACCCCATCCTTCTCCCTTATTTTGCGAGATGCCTGAGCTCCTCAGAATGGAAGAAGCACCCACGTTGTGCAGGCAACAAAATGACCTCTTACCTTGCCACTTCTTCCCTTTGCTGTGGGTGAATTGTTGATGCTGTCAGGCAGGCACTGTTCTTCTCAGGGCAAAGTGTGCACAGGGCTGACTTCCTTGGCCTTGGCATGCTGTGGGAATGCTGCTGCCAAGCAGATGCCTGGCAAATTGCCATTGTTTGCTTCTTCTGGGGGGGGGGAATGACAATGAACCAAATTGAGAGGGGAGCCTATTCTGCTCATTTTAACTTGCCCCTGTGCGGTGACTTTGACTGTGCAGTGACCATAGTGGTGGACTTGGGTACTAATAGCACCCTGTGCAAGGCCAAAATTCCACCCCCTCTCATCTCTTGTGCTGCAACCAAGGCACCCGACTTTAGCAAGGAAGCACTGCCTTCTCAAAGGCGGGTAAGAAAAACGCTAGGGAAGAAGACAGGAGGACTCTTGGACCTTGTCAGAGCTTCATGCCTCCTTCTGAAAGCCCAGCACCTTGGCTCAGCACCCAGTGCATGTGTGCTACTCTCCCAGCGCTAAATCGACCCCCACAATACATCAGTTATACAGCTTGTAAGTATTATGTCTAAATTCTGTATTCTGTCAAATAACATAATTAACAGATTTTCTTTTCAATATTCTTTATTTTATTTTCAGATGGTTGATATATTAACCAGCAGCAATCCTATCACTTAGGATGGGTAACAACACTTAACAGGAACAAAAGGGGCAGAGCACAGATTTATTTTTCAAAATGTTTCAAATATCTCTTCCCCTTCATCCCTGCATTTAGTACTTTCCTTTCTTCCCCGAAAAGCCAGTTCTGATTTTTCAAATATGTGCGTGTGTATATGTGTCCTGTGTACACACTGAATGTTAAATTAAAAGTAGACTATAGCTGTTTCATGACAGTGATTAAAAGTCCATTCCAGTGCAAAAGTCCTTTAAAGTTAGACTTTAAATATTATCCGGGGCTGGGCTTTCTAAACTACCAGCTCTGGCAGTAGATGCAGGAGGGTCAAGTGGTCGCAAGTTGTTGGAAGCCAGAAAACCTGATTGCCATTTGCTCTGATTAAGTGATAAAATGTGGGTTTATCTAGAGAAAGTGACAGAAGGGAAAAAAAAGGTCAGACATGAACATGGAAATCATAGACCTGTGCCTGGAAACTCAACACAAAAAGAAGTGTATATCAGACGTCTTGCGAGCACACTTTTATTTTCAGAACCTGCTGAAGACATTCTTATTTAGACAGGCCTACCCAGATGCTTAGAAAGTATGCATGAGTTTTAATTTCTTTTAGCCTGTTCTATTGTGGTTTTCACTTTCAGTATGTTTTAAATTATGGTTGTAAATTTTTAGTGATACCTTTCCTGTTTTATCTTTTTGTAAACCACTTTGAGCCTTTTTTCCACAATCAAGTGGTATATAAATTTTATGAAATGAATGAATAAATGAAACGCTATAGCCAATAGGATGGCTAGTGGCTGTGGAGTGATGAAATAAAGAGAAATGCTTCTAGCCTGTAACACTATAGTCAATGACATTAGTTAGTAGCAAGTTCATGACTCACACAATAAAGTGCTATCATGTAACATAACATTTGGAATTAATAACCACAAGAGGTGGTAATAGCCTTTAGCTCCAGTGGCTTTTAAAAGGTTAGACAAATTCATAACACAGAGTCATATCAAGCGACAGCTATGTGACCTCTATATTCAGACACATTATCCCTCTGATAATTTGGGGGAAAGGAGCAAGAGATGTCAATCTCTGTTTTGCTTTGTTTGAGCTTCCTAAGTGCCATGTGGTTGGCCAGTGATGATGGAAGAAAGCTGATGAACTAGATCACATCTTACAGTGGAAAATTTCGCATGCTTACTCAGAAACAAGCCCCGCTATGTTCGGTGGGGCTTACTCCTAGGTAAATGTGTATAGTATTGCAGCCCTTGTCTGATCCAGCATAGACAATTCTTATGTTCCTATTGAGTCAATTAAGGTCCAGCAGCCATGTGTGACCCAGTAGTTGCAATTTTCAATTTACTATGACATTTTCCTGAAAAAAACCCATTAATTACTGGAAATCATTTTTTAACCATGATCTAGAGATGAATTGCAGAATGCAGAATTTCTACTGAGCAACTTAAAAACGGGAATTTGTAATGGAAGCGTCAACATGACATTAACTTCAACTGTACAAGTTGCAGTAATGAAGGGTTTGATAATGTGCCCGATAATGACTTAACTATTTTTTTTTGTTTGCAGCAGGAATAAGAGTGAGACTCATTTAACTCCTGTAACCATACATTACCACACACATTTATTCAGCTGTTAAAGTTCACTTACAATTGTGTTAGCCTTCTGCAATAAAGTATGTTTCTATTCCAAGGTTATAATGGACTTGCTAATGGGGTATTGACTACAGTTTCTTATCATCCATCTTCCGATGGCAAGGTGTTCATTACTGTTCACTTAATAATTCCCAGTTTTCTTCACATCCACATAAAATTGCTTTTATTATGAATCCATTCAAGTCTCACTCCCCAGTAGTCACAGCAGCAGTCAGTGTTTAATGAAGTTGGGTTTCAGTGTATCGCTCAAAACAGTAATTTCACATGCTTCCAAGCTCCGAGGCTGTGTGTTCTTCCCCTTTTGCTTTTGACAAACATGTGCACATAATGATGCCTTTAAAACAGGGTGAAATTTGTGCACTGTCATTTCGGTTGATGTGGAAGTTAAACATAAAACTGACTTTGTAAAAGGGTTTGTCACAGGCTTGCTGTGCTAACCGCACTGTGTAGGCGGAGGGACGGAGTAGGTCTTCAGACTCTTTAAGCATGGGTATCACTGGCAATTACCCAGGGCTAGCAATAAACAGAGTGTTTATCTGAGAAATGGTGAAAACAAACACACCATTTCCAGTTGGACAATTTCTTTACAAAATATACAATCAAATGAAATATGAGATGCGTGTGATTACAACTAGTAATCTCCTAAACTGATTCCTCCCCACTGAATTCCATCCTCCTCTTCTTCTAAACTATTAATTTACAAAATCCCCATACAGAAAGATTTGCATCCCCAGAGCCATAAATGTCTGGGACCCAAGTCCCTGTATCTGTTGCCTGAGGCATCTACTTCACTCTGTCTAACATTAGAGCCAGCCCTGATTGTAGTCATTCAGGTTTTAATTATTTTTTGTCTATTTATATTTTATTAGGATTAGGATTATTTACTGGTTTGTATACTGGTTTTAAACTGTAAGTAGTGTGCAAATTAGTTTTGCACTTTTGTACACTGTCCTGAAATCTCTTGATGAAGGGCAATTGACAAATAAAAAATAAAAAATGAGGTGAGATTACTCTTAACCTTACAGTAATTGGGACACATTGTCCCACTGTTTTCCCTTTAGATTAACGACATTTAAAATATGCTTTAGCGGAGGTACCCTTGATTTTAATAGGAGAACATTTAAACAGGTGCCTAATTCCTCCATTAAAATAAATGGGGCCTAGAGCATCATTTACTTTGGCTGGGTCATGCCCAACCATTGCAAAATAATTAGATAGGTGTTCACACATTAGAGGAAAGGGAGGAGAGGTTTCAACATCATTAATCTATAAATTTTAAAGGATACACACTTGGGCCTTTGGGACAGTGTAGCAAGCTAAAATACAAAGTAGGAAACAGTCAACCTACTACTCCCAAAGCTTCTTTCACAGATTTCCTATAGTGTATACTATGTCCAAAAATGTGATCCTGTACAACTAACATAGATCAAAACTGGGATGTGTTTGATCACTGTTTTGCCAGTGGCAGACTAAGACTCTGCTTTGAAATGCAGAGTTTGTTGTACTACAAAGCAATATTATCTAAAACCTTAACACTGTTCCACTACACATAGTATCTTTCTAAGTTTAATATTACTGTTTCACATCTATAATACAAACGAGGAGGTAAAGTGTTGGTTCCCCAGCTAAATATATGAAGTTTGAGCTTTTCATTTAAACTTATTTTTTAAAAATAAAAATGAAAATGAAAGTGCCTACATTAAGCTTCTTAAGTCTGTATTTCCTTTTCTGTTTCAGATGGCCAAGTTGTCATTGTAACTGTGCAGTTGGGCTTATTGCCTCTTGGTAATCTAAGTAATATGGCTGTATCAAGGAGGAACTAGATTTACATTGTATGTAGGATACACTTTGTAGTTATGAAACCTTTCAAATTGAAGATTTTTTGTCTCAACTGAAAAGTTTGCAGAAAAGTTCAGTCCTTTATTTTAATGGAGCAGCTATATATTTGAATTGTTAATTAAGGGCCATATGGTTTGGTACATTCACACAGGGCAGAGGGATGATCAGATGACCAGATTTGAAGAGAAGAGCCAGGAGGTAGCTGTCGAGGAGGAAAGTCAGCTATAAAGTCAGCTCCCACGCCATATGCCAGTTTAGGCATGCCGTAATGACATGAGGGCGGCAGGTAGGGAAACCATCTCTGTGTGAATACAGAAGCAGGGTCAGGCTCTAGTCAGCGATTCTGTGCAGTTCATTCTTTTGAGCAACCAAAATTACAATGTAAAAGAAATTTCAAGTCAATACTAGGATCGGAAGGTTCTGAAAATTTTTGTTTGCTTGGATTCTCTTTTTTTCCGTTTCAATTTAGTACTCCACATTTCTGCAAAAAAATAAAATAAAATAATCATGAAATATTTCTCCTAAGCAGCACATTTTGTATGCAGTTTAAGTAATGCACACATTTTTTGCAAGCAATTTCTCCTAATATTATTCACTTTTATATTTCCCCCTACTAATATATTCATTTTTATGCACACGTTTCTCCAATGTATGCATTTTTGTAAACACTGGTTGGAGAACTGCATTGCAAAATTTGAATAAGTGCAAGTTTTGAAGAAGGGCTATGGTCTGGTTCTCATTGTATAAAGTTTGATATACTGCCAGAGACATCTGGTAGTATATAACAGTTGACATGCAATGTCAACAGTCACTAGTGTTAACTGAAAGCTATATTCAATGGTATATATTACAAGGATACATGCCTGTCAAAGAACTTTTACATGCCTTAAAGATTCCTGAGACTTGCTCTGCTGTGCCTGGTTAGTTCACACAAAGCCTTCCAGTGGCATGTTGCGATTTGACAGTTGCTTGGATATCTGATGTTTTTCCCCTGTGGGAGAATAATCTTCTGAAGAAGACTGGTGTTCATGGAAAGATTTCTTCTGGTCAAGGAAAGATACCTTCTGTGAATAGAACTCTCATTCTATCCCATCTCTCCCTCTCCCCCCAGTAGCAAGTTTGTCCTAAAACACTCCCAATATTCTCTTGCTGCTGCACATTGCATAGGAACATCAGCAGATATTTGATATGTAATGGCCTGTTTCATCTTATAGCATTTGATAGATAGCTTTCAATTATATCTAGTATCTAATGACAATTGACAGATTACATTAAATAGTAATTTGTATTTCACACTTGATAGCTAAAATTTGCCTTTCCTGGTCTTTGGATCTCCAAGAGGTCCTTGGCCATGTCATTGGTTGATTTTCTGCAGTCTTATTGGTTTGGAGGCTGGGCCCGAAACCAATGGCTTCAAGTTACAAGAAAGGAGATTCCAACTAAACACCAGGAAGAACTTTCTGACGTTAAGAGGTGTTTGACCGTGGAACGGACTCCATTGGAAGGTGGTGGACTCTCCTTCCTTGTAGGCTTTCAAGCTGAGCTTGGATGGCCATCTGTTATGGATGCTTTAGTTGAGATTCCTGCATTGCAGGAGGTTGGAGTAGATGACCCACGGGGTCTCTTCCAGTTATACAATTCTATTGTTCTATGATATGGTAGTGTGATTTGTTTCTACTGATGTTGTACTGTTGAGTATATTGGGACAGGGGGTTAATTACATTTGTTAACTCCATATTTTCATTTTATGTTTTCTTTGATATATATATATTTGTACAAAGAGTGGTACAGAGAGTAAATAATCAGGAAGCATTTGGATTTGAAACTTGTGAAATAAAAAACAACAACCAAGATGTGCTAAGAAGTTTAATTCATTCAAATTTTGAATTGAAGCTTGACAAGCAAATAGTGTTTGCATTTTGCTCTGTCAATTTGGAAAATTCACTAAATTTTGACTTTTAACTTTTGCTGTAGTTGGGTTGCTTTCAATATCTTTAATTCAGTGGTATAGAATTTGCCTCCTGATAAAGAGATGCAACAAAGACCTAGAGATGGACAAAGGCATTTAATTTCCTGTGACTAAAAAATCATTAAGTGGTAAAATAATAAACCAAACAATGAAAGAGTTGCTGCCTTTTAGTGGTTATAATCTGCTGCCTGAGTTGCCCCGGCTGGTAGTTTTAAAGGAGATAAAATGACATTTCAGAAATCAGTTTCTCAATCTATCTTTCAAGGTATGAAGATGCATTCGGGGCAGCCTGAAAAATGATTTGAAATATTGTTGACTGATAAATTGACAGCAAAATGTGCTGTCTTTTCTACTGTGTTCTGCAGTAGACCTGGCATAAAAGAGTGTAAAGTTTTGTTTGTTTGTTTGTTTGTTTTGCTTTAATGCCCAAGAATGTGATTAACTGGAGGTGAGCCATGGTTTACCTTCCTTTGGCACTCAGGGGGATATCTACCTGATACATTTCAAGCAACAAGGAAAGAAGAACAATATAAAACTGACATGTATTAACTCCAGTAGAAAGCAGTGTGCCTGTGTTAGAAGAAATAACACCTTGAGTTGCAATTATTTTTTGCAATGGGGAGAATAGTATACAGGTTCTGAACTATAACATGCCATAAAAACATTATATTGCTGCAATTGGGGGAAATAAATAATGCATGTCGCCAGGCTGCGTGAAGCACAGCCTAGATGAATAGAGGCACTGCGTTAGCCTTCTGCTAAATGCTGAATTCTCCATATTCTGATAACTCTTCCTTTGCCTATAGCATTTTTCTCTGGTTCTGATCATCCATCCTCTTGAGGGGATTTAAATCATATCCTAGATATAAATATTTGCATAGGGAGAAATTGCTGGAAATCTGCAACAATAAAGCTATTTTTATTTACAAATTGTCTTTCATAAATTATCTGCTGTTCAAGTGATTCAGATCATGCAATGTGCTTGTGCAAACAGATGGGGGAAGGCATACTTATTTGACATTTGCAACCACCCACCCACACAAATGTTTTCAACATGATTTAAACTGACAGGGAGAATCTGCGATTTACATATGGAATGGTTAGGGCCGGATTAGAGGATTTGAAAGCTGGTGTCAAAAGAAAATTCTACTGCCTTTTTTCCCTTTTCTTGTTCCCGTTCCCTTTTCTGTTTCAGAGGCATGAAGTTCAGTATCACTAAGCCCCCACAAGGGTATGCAATTGACTGTAGTTTCAGGCTATAACCCTGGTGGTTGTGGTGGCAGAATCTGCAATATATGCGTTGGTCCTGACCTTATTCTTCTTTACGCTGTTGCAATCTGGCCTGGCTTTTAGACTTTAATACTCCAGGTTCTGTGCAATACTAGCTCATAAACTTTAAAAAATTGCTGCTCACTGATAGCTACAAGGCTTTGGGATCCTTTTCGAAAAAGCTCCCATATGCAAGAAAGACTCAGGAGCTGTTGACTCAGCTCGGATTTCCCCTTGAATATACCTGCAAGATTAAAGTGTTCTTGTTATTTCATTATGGGTGATTGTGGAAACAAGCTCAGAGTAGTCTAGATACTCATTCTTTCATAGCCAGATAATTACATTGTTGTTTTGCCCTTCTGTCCACCCTTTCTGGTAGAGATGTAGCATGTAAAAGGTCCCAGATTCAATCCCTGGTAGCTCCATGTGGGACTAGGAGAGACCTCTTCCTGCATATTGCAGATATTAGTACAGTGGTAACTCAGGTTATAAATGCTTCGGGTTACAAACACTTTGGGTTACAAACTCCGCTAACCCGGAAGTAGTACCTAAGGTTGAGAACTTTGCCCCAGGATGAGAATGGAAATCACTAGGCGGCAGCAGGAGGCCCCATTAGTGAAAGTGCTCCTCAGATTGAGAACGGTTTTGGGTTAAGAATGGACCTCCGGAACTAATTAAGTTAGTAACCCGAGGTACCACTGTATTGTGCAGCTTGAAGCAACTGGATGCATAAAAACTGACTCCTTTTGGAATGAAAGATTGCCGAGATCCACATCCAAATAATTCCATACAACATATGCTTATCCAAGCCTAGGCTCAGCATCATCTTAGAAATAATTTTAAACAGGATTGAGATCAAAACTCTCTCCCTTCCCCCCATTCCAGCCGCCATTCCAGTTTGAGGCTGTGTGCTCCTGGAGTGAGCTCCATTATCACCCTTCCAAGATGGCGAATTTGCAATTCAATAGCCTCTCATGTGATCTAAGGTGAAACACCTTGTCAGAGCTACCAGAGAACAACAGTTAATTATCAACCCATCAAAGAGCTCAGAGAGCTCTTCTTGGCTTTTCTTTATCTTCAATGGAATCTTCCAGTTAAACTCTTTCAGCAATGCACATAGGCATTCTCCATTTCAGTGTAAATTAAACAATTATACTTAACTCTGGAATCCTGGAGAACCACTGCCAGTTAGTGAAGAATCTAGGCTATACTGAGCTAGAGGAAACAATGGTCTGATGAAGTATAAGGCTCCCAGACTTGCTGTGCTCCCTTGTTCCTGTGACCATGCTTCGAACTTTCAATTTCTTTTGGTTTCCTGTCTTGGAATTTTAATTTGTCTCATGCTGTGTTGCCTTTGGGCCTAGTGAAATAACTGTGAACTGTTTTCTTAAGAACAGCCTAGCCCCAGAATTCCCCACCAGCCTGTTTTCCCTCGGTCTATGTGAAACCTTGCTGCAGGTCTGCATAAGAGCTCTGTTAAGGAGCTGAATATAACCCTGTTAGCAACCAACATCTCTGTGAAGCCTGAATTCTATAGATAATGGCTTAACAGACAATGCACACTCCTTTCATTGCTCAAACAGCTCAGCGTATAAAGACAGAAAATACATATTTTTTCCTTTCTGTTGAGGCAGGCTAGAAAATCCCTCTGTTTACTAACTATGTTTGTCCTTCTGAGAGATTTCCAGTGATGTGTGATGAAAGTGATTTCAAAGCTTCAAATAGACTAGGGGTTGTCACTTTAGCATACATTGTGGGTAATTCCAGTTCAGTTAGATCAAATTACACTGACTTGTGCACCAGGTTTTCAGTACTTAAACTATGACATGACAGTCTACAATACAGTGAAGTGCATGATAATCTGCATATCACTTACAAGAACTAGAGACATGTTTTCTTTTTCTTGTTGCTTTATCATCGGAAGAACTGTCACCTCCAGTCTCCAAAGTGCTGAATGACATAGGCACACAGGTACACAGTCTAGCCCTTTATATGTACACGTGAGCCAAAGATTTGGGCGTTTAGAAGATTTCACCACCCCAGGGATACATATGTTAGCAACAACAACTATGTGAACCTTACCCAACCTGAAGATAATGGGCACCATATATAAAACCATACAGCAGGGAATGGGAGACTTGTGGTCCTCCAGATATTGTTGGATTCCAACTCCCATCGCTTCCAGTCATCATGGCCAATGGTCAAACATTACAGGAGTTGGAATCCCACAGCATCTGGAGGGTACCAGGTTGGAGAAGTCTGGCCCAAGGGAACACATTTTGATTCTTAGTTTTGTGCTCATTTTTATTTGTGCTTTTAGAGTACCACTGGTGAAAAGTACATTGGATGCAAGAAGGAACATACTTTGACTGCAACCAAAACAAGTCAGAGCAAGTCACCAAGCCAATGCACAGAGTGGATATTATTCCCAACATGTGTTCAAAGAATACAGAGAGAAGGAGCCAGGCCATGGATCCCACTGTTGCCCTAAACATGTCCAAACCTGCTGGTTCCATCTCCAACCTTTGTGCCTTGAGTGGGAAGGTCTGAAGGATGATTCTTCTCATGTTCAGCTGAACATGTTTAGAATCGTCTCCACATTCAGGAAGCCTACATGGTCAGGGTTTCTGATCAAAGGGAAGCTTCAGACACTCTTCAAGTTGAATGTACAATGCTCTTTACAACTTCTATGGCAGGCACCCCCAAACTTGTTTTGGGACTACAACTCCCATCATCCCTAGCTAACAGGACCAGTGGTCAGGGATGATGGGAGTTGTAGTCCCAGAACATCTGGAGTGCCAAGTTTGGGGATGCCTGTTTTATGGATTTACCAATTGCTAGATTTGTGTAGCCATGGTGAAAAGAAGTTGAATACATCTGTTTCACCTGTTAAAGTGTGAATTCATATCTCTTCTTCTTCTTCTTCTTCTTCTTCTTCTTCTTCTTCTTCTTCTTCTTCTTCTTCAGTTTAGATTTTTGCTGCTGGCTATTAGGAAATGAGTTAAGGTAGACAAATTCCCATCCCAACCAATCACCCTTTGTATTTCTACCCTCTGAGATGCCTGGTGTATTTCTGATCCTCAGAATGCCTGTAGATTTCAGCATTGTGCATTATCTTAAAAAAGGGAATGTGGGGAAAAACAAGCCACATAATATTTTTTAATAATACTAAGAAATTAAGAAATAGAAATCAAATTAGCCTTACAGATCCTATCATTTATTGGTGCTAATACAGAGAAGAGAATTCTTATTAACATATTATATTCCAGGCTATTGGAAGCCAATACGTAAGAAACAAAGCACCTGAATAGTTAAAAAGGGAAGGCAAATCCTTGTGTCCAAATATAACAATTTTCCTGAGATGACATATTTATGTAGAAAGAATAGTTGTGCTCATTAACCATATCAGATTGCCACAAATATGTCGGATGTGATATAGCTGAGAAATCATTTGAAGGCAATTTCAGAGAAGCTGATTTGTTCAATGTTATCACTAGGCTGGAACAGAAAATGTAGAAAGCAAGGTTCCCCAATACTTGCAAGCTGATCCTATCCATGATTACTTAGAGGTAAGTGATATTATTAAATAACACTTACTCTCATGTAAGTCTGTATAGGATTGCATTCTCCCTGTATTAATTCATGCAGATAATAAATAAGTAGTATATTTGCATTTTTTTCAACTGAAGAAGGATATGAATTTCTACCTGACTTGTTTAAATTAATTTTCTTTACTGAGAATGCCATCCATTATTCTGACATGCTTTATAGCAAGTGCAAATTCTTGATTGCTGTTGCATACCAAAGGAAAGGTTTTTGCTATCTATACCCCCACCAAAGCCTACCTTTAAATATGTCAGAGGTAATTTAAATGCCATTGCCTTAGCAAGTATTCCAAGAATGTATCCAAATGAGTTTTTGGGGGGTTGCGTGTCAATGTGATGGATATGTTTATGGTGTTAATAATGGGTTTGTGCCCCCCCCCAGATATAAAAGCCTCCTTGGCCGGATTCGGAAAATATCCCTTCTGTTGTTCTCTTCACATATCTTTCTGTTAGCAGCAGTACTACAGCAGTGGAAATGCATAACTTATTACCCAGGAAGTACTGCATAGTTTCTTTATACTGTACCTTTGAGTACTCTTTGAGTACTAATCCAGCTAGTAGACATGTCCAATTGAAAACTTGATAAAATCATGTTTTCTTGGTGAAAATCTTTTTTTTCTGGTACAAAATCAAAGTTACATGGAAGCTTATCTTGCAAATAAGGAGCCATGACTTGTTGTTTGGAAATCCACAATTATCATTGTGATAATACTGAGACTTCTCTTGAGAGCCAAGAAAGACATTTCCTATTACTCAAGAAATGCAATAACTTAATTGTAGATGGTATGGGGACATTCTGCCTCTGCCTCTCTCCTTTTAGACTTTCATGCTCCTAATGGCATCTTGGTATGGTTTCTAGCAGGCCGGTGTATTCCTATCTTAATATCCCTTCCCTTGCACCTGGTTAGGCAAATGGACTGGAAGGAGACATTGTGTCCTGTCCTTTAGAAAATGAAGCATTGGTGTGGTATGTGGGCACACATTACATTGGCACATTGGCTGACATGGTGCCAGGCCACTACTCTTTTAAGTCCAGCCCACCCTAACCTGGCCCTTTTCAGAACTTTGTAGCTCTACCTGCCTATCCTATATGTTTTGCTGGTCATGTGGGAGCCCTCTATTAGCCTAATTCAGTGGAAGATTTATGATGTGGGGGGCCCCATCCACTCACCTAAATAAATATGTCTATGTAAAAATCAGGGGTATATGAGAATATGTTTCTGTGTTTGCAGTGTGCTCCCCACTCCCCAACAATCCCCACTCTAGGTCAGGCAGGAAGAAAAGGTGATGATAATAATGATAACTGTGTCCACCCCACAGAAAATGATCAGGGAACAATAAGGGAAAATATGATTAAAAATTGTGGTGATACAAATGAAGATGATAATGCTTCTGCACTGATCCACCCCACAACCAGACAAATTGGGAACAATCCAGGAAAAGATTATGCTGATGTTGCCTCAGCACTGGGTTTCATCACCCATTGAACGATGGCAATTCATATATATTTTTTATACTCCTTTTTCTCCATTAACAATTTATACTAATAACTTGGGAACCCTCAGCCTCAAGGGATCCCAATCCTGCACATAGCTAGAAATCCCTCACTGGTCTGACTACCCCGGTTGATTCCCCACTCCCTTTGGCCAACTCTGCACAGCTTCTAGAAGGGTTCTGGAAATATAGGCATGGGTGGAGATCAGTTAAATAAGTTGATCAAAGCTATAGGGCAGCGTGAACAATTAGAGGAAAAGTTAAACATTGGCAAGCATGCTGAGGCAGCTGTATGATGAAAGGAGGATCCCTAGACTTGTCATAAAGGGCTGTGTGATGCTGGTGGGGAAAGCAGATGAGACTTGCTGAGAGCACATTTCTAAAGACCTGGGGCTCCAGGAGTTAGTGAGTCAGGAAGGCCTCCCTCAACAAAAAGGTAGCCAGCTGGGCAGAACTAGGCTTTGTTGTTGTTGTTGTTTAGTCGTTTAGTCGTGTCCGACTCTTCGTGACCCCATGGACCAGAGCACGCCAGGCACTCCTGTCTTCCACTGCCTCCTGCAGTTTGGTCAAATGTCTGGCTTATTATGCCCCACCCTGCGATAGGCTCACTCATGATACACAGGTGAGTAAGAGGTGGCAAGGCTACCCCTGCCTTAAGCTATTCTGACACAGCTAGTCAGCTTATAATGTGGAGTTCAGCCTTTGCATTTGTTTGTTTGTCTGAAAACAGACAAACTAAAGTGTGTCGAAAGTGGGTTGAATGGATCTTTTGTTTCCAGGGCAGCAAAACATTCCCTCTGCCAATGCAACCCAGTCCCATCCATGTTTGCCCAGGAGAAGCTTATTCCTAAGTAAGCACCCATGGGGTTGCATCCTTGGAATTGTATGCCTGTTTCACTTAAGCTCCTTTTCTGCCCCATGACAATCTCTCCCTACACTATCCCTAATCTGAAAGTAATTATCGCAGTCATATCTTAGGCCTCTGAGCTGCTTGAATAATAATGAAAGGATCAATGTTGGCAGCGGTACCTCAGATTAAGAGGCTGATTGAGGCTTAGTTTTTCTTAATTATTGACCCAGGTTCTATAACTTGTTTCCCCCAGGTCTGAGTGGAGAAGTCCACCAGATCAGACTGGGCCTATTGGATTAAAAAAAGAAAAAGTGTGTGCTACAAAAGAAGCATATCTATTAATATGTGCAGGCAGACATACATCGTTCTCAATTTTCAAGGCTTGGCAAATGAGACTGGAAGTAATTCAATTTTTCCTGTAGCAGACAAATTAATGTTTTTAACATTCAGCTCAAGTGTAAAGCTTGCCCAATAAATAGTACAGATTGGTTCTTTATGGCTTGTTTGTTGCAGCGTTTATTGATCCTTTTTTTTTAAACCACCATACATATTCAAGGACAACATTAACAAATTAGGAAGGAGAAATATAAGTGAAAAAGTAGATCATCACTTAGCTTGTGAGTTCTTCTAATTCTTTAATATTGGTTTCTGGCTTTGTGTGACTGATTACTGTGAAAGAACCCATCAACATGGCTTTGCCTGAAGGTATTGTCTGATTAGAGTCTGGGATCTGACAAAAACGGTGTTAATGTTAGTTCCTTCATTGGCTGTGGTAGATAATTTCCTATAGTGATGGGATCCAAGATGAGTGCTTGCCAGATTGTGTGTCAGATACAGCAGTTTTCTATTTATGGGGCACTCCCACCAGCAGAAGTGGTCAACTTTCTTCTTTCACCAACAGCTGCTTGTGTGCCTCAAAATATTTTCTGGAGGATTGGGGCATGAGGAATCGTGTGACAATAGGATTTTGCTACAAAATGTATAGCATAGTTCCTGGAACTTCTCATTCCTTGGAAAAGAGGGAAGCATACTCTTAATAAACATATAAGAAGGAAATTGTTGCCACAAAAACACTGTGGCTTAAAGCTAGAACAAGTTACCAGTACAGTGGTGCCTCAGGTTACATATGCTTCAGGTTACATACACTTCAGGTTACAGACTCCGCTAACCCAGAAATAGTGCTTCAGGTTAAGAACTTTGCTTCAGGATGAGAACAGAAATCATGCTCCTGCGGTGCGGTGGCAGCAGGAGGCCTCATTAGCTAATGTGGTGCTTCAGGTTAAGAACAGTTTCAGGTTAAGTATGGACCTCCAGAACGAATTAAGTACTTAACCTGAGGTACCACGGTAGTTATGTTTAACTCCTGCCAAAATAAAGAGTAAGTTATTTGCATGACTAATTTAATCTGGGTATAATCAGAGTGCCATATGCTGTCAGAGATTGCTTGAGAAGAAGGAATATGTTTAGCAAGACACTTTCAGATGTTCTGCAAAGCAAGCTGTGCCAGATCAACAGGAAACAAAAAGCACCCATTGTAAGCTACAGAGCACTCCTATCAGTTCCCAATTTAGATACACTACAGCAGACTGTGGATGATTTAGAGCAGTATAACTGTACAATATTGTCCAAGAAGAGTCGCTGCTGTACAAAAATAAGAATTGGTTTGATGATGAATTGTACTTGTTCCACCATTTTTGCTCTATACTTTTTGCACTTTAGTGTAAAAAGAGAAAACTGGTAGGGATGCAAAAACTTTCCATCAGTTTTCATCATGGCTTCCATCTCACTTCTAAAGTGAGAATGTATGAGAAGTGATTTGACTTCTCCACCTATAAGAGAACATCTGTATTCATCCCATGCTGCTAGTGGTTTACAGTATAATAGCCCTCAGGTAACACATCATAAGCTGATTGGGTTTAGTCTGGGTCTCTCAATTACTTGCTTCATACCCTTTGAGCTTCTTCTGACAGGAAAATTTGCACCTTTGAATCTGTGGAATCATATAGCTAGATTGTCTCCATTTTCCAGAAAGCTTTGATGCTAACTTTGATAACACTATTCTCCATTATTGAAATCACATGGAAGCAGTTATATGTACACATGCTCCTGTGTGTGGCTGAGCCAGTGAATTATAGCTAGTCAAATATTTAGCTAAGACTCTGCATACTGGTGCTTGGAAAGAAGCATTGACACATTTTTGCCTATACAAATTTACACATAAAGGGAAAAAATGTAGAAGATAAGCATCAGAAACAGTGAGGTCAGTGATAGCCAAACATTCCTGCTATTGGGTAGTGGCTTTTCTCACATAGGTCTGAACATGCTGACATTTTAGGCATGCGAAAAGTCTTCTGCTTGCAGAATTCACATGTTTCTGATGATTTTCACTACATATTCTTCCATAGGGATTACTTGAGGAATAATTGCAGTGTTACACAACCTGATCCCACCTCGTGTAAACCAAGAGTACACAGATAGCATGACAAAGTGGGTTAAAATCTGTCTCAATGTTTTTTCTTGGACTGCTGATCTATAATTACTTACTTGCAAGTAGTCTCAGTACAGTGAACAGGATGATTTGTGACTTCAATCTGTGAGAAAGAGATGCACACATAAATAGCCAGATGTCAAGTAAGGATGCGTTAATCTCTGCCAGGGTCATTGCCTGACTGATGACAGGATGCTGCATGACTCATTAATGCTGTTAATAAACTATAATGTATTATCTTTGTTATCGGAGTGCATCGCATTCTGGTCTGTCTTTCCACCTTGCTGATAATGTCAGCTCTGACATTGTTCCTCATTTACATGTCACTTTCTATTCTGTTCTTCAGCTCTGACTTGATTTATAATTAAAACAATGTCATTAAGATCAACAGACTTATTGATCTTTTCACCAAATAGTTCACATGAAGTAATTATTTCATTGATTGTGATGTCCTTTCTATGTATGTTTGGCTTTCATGGAGATGCTGCCACTTTAATTTTCCCTTAGAGGGTGTTATACCATTTTTTTTTAAAACTTATCAGTATTTGGTTGTATCAAATGGTGTCACTCAGCTGACTGTAAGGCTTCCGTAAGCAAAACAGGGAAGGAAGCAGTTTTCAGTAATTCTCCCCTCCCCTGCAGCCATCCCATGCCCCATAGGAGTTAATTCCCAGGGGCTGTGGGGACTTTGGCCTCTACTATAAAATATTTGAGGGGGCTTGGCCCCCACAAAGTTGATGGGTATTCCCATTCAAATGGTGTGTGCGCACTGTATCATGGGCTCCCACAATATTTTATTCAAGTTGGCACTCCTGCCATACCCCACTAAAAGTGCTTTAGATGTCTCCCTCAAACCTGTGGAGCGGATATGGAAGTTGTGAAAGGGCTGCAGGAAAATGGGTGAGTCACTGAAAATTGCTCCTTTGTGATGACGGAAGCCTTACTACCACTTTTAGGATTCAATCCATTAGGAAGTAATTATGCGATTGCTATCTTCTTTCAAGGTCTTTTTGTAGACAGTGCAGTACGTTAATGCAACATGACTTCATTTAAACTCATTTTCACTTTGGTAAATTGGTTTTTGTTTTGTTTCACATCTAAAATTGTTTTCTCACTCCCTCAAATTTTCTTGAAAAGCCTCATTTCTGAATTTTGATAGTGAATAGTCTCAAAACTTTACCTACATATTTGGACATCTGTATTCAGCAAAATTTTAATTCAAGGATTTTGTATCAGCTAACATTTGACAATTATCTTAGATGTAGTCATTGACATTTGACAGTATTTGACAAAGTATATTCCTTGGTATAGGATTTAGTAAGTTTTATCTTAGGTTCACTCAGATTCTAATCTATAAACCCCAATTTTCACTTGAAATTTTGTAAAATAATGGGCAGAATCTAGCGTTGCATGAGCCATCATGAAGGGGAAGATACCACCTTATTTTGCTCTGCTTGCAAGGTGCTTTCCACTCAGTCTTCAAAGATTTCTATTTTCTACTGCAGCCGCAAGGGGGAAAAAATAGATTGACTTGAAGCTATAGCCCAGGAGGCTGAAATGGGGAGGAGATGGCAGGAAATCCCCATTGCATGAGTTAATTTCCATTCATAGAACTCGGGGCCATATTGGCTGTAAGTCCTGGAAGACCTCTTCCTTGCCTTGCAGGTCTTTTTTCATCTAGCCTGGGAAGGCAGGGCCCTGAATGGCTTGAGCTACATATGCTGAGGCTGCTGAACAGACTCTTGGGCTGGGATGTTGTATTGGGGGTTTTGTTGGTGGGAGTTGTTGCTGTTGTTGTTTTTGTTTTAGATATTGCCATTTATGTCGAAATTGTTCAGTTTGGTTGTGCATTTGTTGTTGTTTTATTTATTGCTTTATGCCTACTTTCGTTCCGTTGCCATTATGTATTATTTTCATGTTGTAAGCTATCTTGAGCATGGTTTGAACTGTGGAAAGGCAGCATGCAAATGAACTTACATATGAATGGATCAAATCCCTTGTTTTAGCTAATTGGGCTAATTGTCAGGTTCCATGGTAGCTATGCACTTGTCAAAGAATGGTAGAGCTTTCATGTTGATGATTCTGCTGAGAGCACCATTTGAGAATAAATGCTTTCAAAAACTTCCCATACTTCAGAGGCATCTTCTGTCACTGGAGTATCATTTCTCTAAAAAAGAAAATGAATTTGGAGAAGGGAAAGGTGTTTTTATTTTTGAATGGAAACCATAGCTTTTATTTGCTTTTCTTATTTCTCAGCAACGCATTTGACAAACACTTCTTTTGCAGGCTTTTGTCAGTAGCAAGCAGAAGGCATGCCATATTCCACTGCGCACAAGAATAGGGTTGGTCTTTTCATTAGTATTCCTGGAACAGGTCAGTGTAAATATGTCAAGATGTTGTTGTAGTCTAATCAAATGATCATGCTGCACTAGCAGAACTGCTGAAGGGTCAAAAATGTACATATAGCCAACTCTACAAATGTCATCTTTACAAAGCAGCTGCAGGACATGTTGTGTATCTTTCTGTTCCTGTTCCTGCCCCCCCTTTTATTTTCTTTAACTCTCCACCAGTTCTATTCATTGGCTTGGATCTTAAGATTCTTTTGCATGAATGAGAGGTACTTCTGTTCACATAGGAATGGTTGATTTTCACATATCCCCCCCTTATCTGCAGTCCTCCCAACACAAAAGTTGAATTTTGGGAGCTGAGAAAACCCTGCTTTGCAAGTGTTAAACCATTTGATAAGTAGAACAAGTGTTAGGATCCAAGACAATTCATTTTTTTAAAAAATGAATATATGCTCTAACAACAAACAAAAGGTTAGGGAAAGTTAATCTCAAATGGCTTAGAGAAACTGCCATCATATTATGATCATTTTGTCTTTTGACAATATGCATGTCCCATTTAAGGTTGTGATATATTATATTATATGACAATGCACAGAACTTAAGGTTGGATGTAATACAAGAATTCTACAACAGAAACAGCAAAAAAGTGCAATGCTGGATAAAGTGCAAATTCTGTTAATATATATATATGCTCAACCCATGTCAAATACTGTACATGACTTCTTACTGCTAGACTGCTAAGGGGCTTTTATACTTGCTTCTACACCGATTGGAATACATGTAAAATGCCCATCCATGTTATTCTTCCTTACAGTGTTTTCCTTATCACCACCTTATCAAGTATTTGGATCAGAGTAGGAGCAGCCATGGAAGTAGCAGCAGGCCTACCAGTCTAGGGACAAGGGTGGCTTGTGTTCAACATGTGTTGAACTGATCCAGTTTGAGTGTCACAAATCTGATCCCACCATTGCCAGTCAAATAGAAAACTTCTGTAACAGCCCTGGAGTTTTGCTTTGAGAAACAGGAGCAGCAATATTGTTGTGGGTTTCTGGTGTGCTGATTCATATTCTATTTTTATATATATATAGTGCAATAAAGTGAAGTTGGTATTAAACTGGATTCCTGATCACTGCAGAAGCAACTTCCTAATGCTTCACTTTAAAGCAAAAGAGCAGGTACAGTGTTTGCTCTAAGCCCATCTTTAGACACTTAATTGACTATGATGAACCTTGTTCTAAATTTTGTTCAATTTTTTTTAAAAAAATCACAACCTTTTTATTGGCATCAAAATTAAAAACACATAATTTTAGCAAATGGCAGTGTATACAGTGTATACAAGCTACCCTTGTTTTTTGTAGGAATGGTCCTCATATCGGGGTTTCACTCTGGGGCTGGATCCAGAGAGATTTAAGGGGAGCATCATGGAGACAGTAGGGCCCACCAAGCTGGATCTGTCTGTGTGGCTGGATCTGTCAGTCTTTTCTGAATTTCCCACAATGCCACTTTACTTAATGCTCGCTCTGGGACATTGTGGAAAATTTAAATGGTTGCTTCCAGCCATCATTTGCAGTTCTGCCACAACCACTACTGCTGATTAAACTCATGTTTTAAACTGGTCTTGAAGAAAAACCACTAAGACATCACCATAAGTAGCCTGTGATTTGCATTTTCAAAAATTACACATGCTATTATCAAATTGCTGAAATTGGCACCTTTCCATTTCTCTCTCAGTCTCAAGAGGATAATGAGGATCCTATGATTAGACAGTTCAATTGGAAAACATACTTTCACTGAACAATAGGTTTGCATTCGAACAATGTTTCCTCGCTGTGATCTTACTACAAAGGAGTTTGAGACTTTGCATCTTATACAGCTTTACAAGATAGCTTTGCATCTTATACTGCTTTAACCCTAATCTGGCATTTGATCTGCATCTTGTTTCTTCCATTATTTGCCTTCTCAATGTGGAGCTAATGGCTGTAAGCCATTACTGTAGCTACTTTCTCTGTCTTTCAGATTACAGAATGTATGTGCCTATGGGCTTTTCCTAGGTATGTTGAGAAACAAATAGAAACAAAAGGTATACTTATTAGAGCTCATGTCGTCAACCTTTTTGGACTGGTGAGCAAATTTCAGATTTTGAAAGAGCACTGTGGGTGCCATATACAACATGGCTGCCGTGGAGATCTGGCATAACTCAAAATGGCTTCCATGGAAGCATGATAAAATTAGAGTGAGTATGATACCTAATTTCAGATTTCAACAAGGCTCTTAAACTTGTTTAGTCAATCAGGTAATTTCATTTATATTTTAACATTGATTCCGTTAACATTTGTTCGGTGGCACAAATGCGTTGGGCATTCTCTGAACCTATGGCCTTTGTCCTCATTGTTCCTACAACATATTTGCACAGGAACCTGATGGAGGAGTAGTTGCCAGCTGCTGGGAAAAATATGTATCAGCTAGTTCTGTTTCTCAGATCCACACTTACTTTTCTTCTGCTCTTTCCAGGTACTTTAAAGCTCTGTGGCCAAGTGCCCTGTTTTGTTTTTTGCTCTGGTGCTTTCCCAGAAAAACCCACTCTTTGAAGCTCAGTTGGAGCAAATGACAATCTATGGAAACCCCTAATTAATATTTGTTCCAGTTGAACGCTAAAGAGAGGGTTTTCATGGGAAAGGCTCTGCGGCAGCAAAACAAACAAACAAATACAAGCTGTTTTAAGCACAGACCTGGTCCTGGAAAGATTGGGGCAAAAGGTATGTATGGATAAGCCCTCAGGGTATATGTGAACAGACATCAGTATGCATCTACAAGTCAGCCTCCAATAACTTTGTACCCTCCCAATGATTTGGACTATAACTTTCATCACCCCTGACATTTGGCCATAGTAGCTAGATTGGGAAAGGCTGCAGTATGTGAATGGCATGGAGTAAAGTTTAAGTGTATTGGTACTGGAGGGAATGCATGTGTGCATAGTAGCATAGAGTCCCCTTTCAACACAATCTAGCCTAGTAAAGGTTCCCATATAGCCTGGTTCAATTCTTGGAGTGTTGAATACGGAAAGTTCCTACCAAAGTGTTTCTGCTAAATATCTAACTTAGAAATTGTACGTTTGTTTGCTTCTTCCACATGTTTCCAGCTATTGCCATGAGGCTAGTGGAAAGCAAACAGTTCTCAGGAAGAATTCCACCGCACACACAAGCCAGTCAATTTTAAGACTATATCTCTAGGCACTTGAAGTGCCACTGTGTGTTTTTCAGGGAAGTAAATGAAGCCTGTTTCCTGATTACCCTAAGGTAATTTTGATGCACTGTCCAGGTTAGCTGTATTTCAGTACCAATCCAACACTACTTGTTTGTTTGGTTACTGTGTGAAATTTATTTACCTAATGAAATCCCACTCCTATTCAGCATGTTTCCCCCTCTAGTATAGTGCTTCTTTGCTCAAGGTAATAGAATGAATGAGTGGTTCAGAGTAAGGATTAGCATTCAGAGCCTTCCCAGCCCTCTGTTCTCTTCTGTAATCATTCTACAGCCACATTGACTTCTGGTCCTAATAGCACTTTGAATATTTTTCTCTGTAGGTATGCCTCAAGTGGCATAACTTTGCACTGAAACAACACTCTAATGAACAGAAAGTCAATGAAGGAACAAAGGAGTAATATGTAATGCAGTGCTTGGACCAGCTTATACTGGTGTAAGGGAATATGAGTTGGCCATTTTTATTGCCTTGCTTAACTTCTCATATTGTTCACTGTAAGATAAGGATAGAGAACTTTTGGCCTCCAGATGTTGGACATCAACTACCATCAGCATGGCCAGGGGTCAGGGAAGATGGGTGTTGTAGTCCGACACCATCTGGAGGGACAGTTTCCCCATCCCTGCAGCAAGAAATTGTGTTGATGTATACAGGAAGAGGTGCTTATTGGTAGAGGTGTCAACAAAATGCAGTGGTGAAAATGTCATCCTAACCTACTTCACAAGGCCATAGCAAGCATAAAGTGTGGGAAAACCCATAAAGCACAGAACCCTGGATTTCTTGGAAGAAGGTAGGGTCAGAAAAGTAACCAAGAATAACACATCCTGCCACTTGGCACCACAGTAAAATGGCCCTCTTCCAACTGGGAAAAGTAAGTTGATTCTGAGAAATAATATACGTTTTGCCTCAGCCTAATATTTTACTTTCCAATTGAAGCTTAATATATCAAAATGGAATCTCAGAGAAAAGCAGCTGCCCATGCAGTCCTCCTTAAGAGAATGGGATCCAATGATTCTTAAAAGCCTGTAGGGAGGCTAGAGAATAAGCAATAAAACTTAAAAGCAAGCTCCACAATAATAATTCTTAACAAAGGATAGAGGGCCAAACAGAACAGTTAAGATAATTTATGGCACAAATGTCTATAAAAAAGCCATTAAAGACAGATAAAGAATTCAAGGCAGTGACTCAGAGCTATCCTAACAGAAACATTAAATAATTGCCTCCTCTGCAAGAGACGATATGAACTTCTGGAAGTGAAACAGTGTAAGCATTAAATCCTAAGCTAGAACATGTTAATATTGAGAGCCCCTAAAAGCATTCCTTCAAATATTAATGCTGGTGTAGAGAAATCAGGATTGGGACACCATAAACTCAAAGACCAAATTCACCAAATATATTCATATAAAATGCAACAAACAAGAGGTAAGACTAAAGCAGGTCTAAACAGTGGCGTAGCGTGGGTTGTCAGCACCCAGGGCAAGGCAAGTAATTTGCGCCCCCTAACCCGGTAGGGGCAGAGAGCTGCGAGTGCGAGCACGCCCCCCCCTGATGTTGCGCCCGGTGCGGCCGGCCCCCCCCCTGCACCCCCCACGCTACGCCACTGGGTCTAAACCTTCATTACTTATTAAACTGCTTATTTATTATTATTTCTTTATAACATTTGTACCTTGGTCTTCAGCTGCAAAGTGGCTTTACACAAAATCAGTTAAAATTGTCCTACAGGTTTACAATCTAAAGGACATGGCACAGAACGGAAAGCAACCAGGGAGGGATGAGGAAAAATGCCAATTTAGAAACAATTCTTAAAATTAAATAGCAGTTCTTAAGGACTAGCATGGAATGGGAACTGTTCAGAGGCTGATGGAGCAGGTCTGTCAGCAGAATGGGTAGAATGGACCTTCTTCCCATCTCTCTCACTGAGGCAGCTCTTCTGTGTTTCTTCATGTGGAGGCTGCCATTGTGTGGTAAGCTGGTCATGTGATGTGGTTTCCTACGCCTATTGGATTCTTTCCCCCAAATCTTTTTTTTTATAATAATATTTATTAAAGTTTTGTTTAAACAATAAAAAACATACAAAGTACCATACAAATTTCCAATATCCACATTTCATTCTCTTCATTGGACTTCCTCACAGCTCTTGTTCCTGCATTCCAAACTCTTAAATTTTACCAGCAATTTATTAACTTGTTTCAATTCATATAATGTAATTTTCCAATATTAAATCTCAAATTTTAGAAAATTTAAATCACACTTTTTAAGACTTAGTTTTAACATAGTATTTATCCAAAATTTGTCTTTACTTTTAATTGCATTTAGATTCATGTTCCTTATAACTAATTTGTTGGAGCCATGTTGTTACTAGTCTTACATCCTTCTTAACATTCATACAATTTACAATGTTTTTGTAGATAGTCCTTAAATTTCTTCCAGCCCTCCTCCACCAGTTCTTCTCCCAGGTCTCGAATTCTGCCAGTCATTTCCGCCAGTTCCATATAGTCCATCAGTTGCATCTGCCATTCTTCCAATGTGGGCAAATCTTGGGTTTTCCAGTATTTAGCAATAAGTATCCTTGCTTCTTTCCCCCAAATCAATGCAAAGCTTACTTTTAAGATGTTTGCACTGCCATTGAGAGAAATGCTGCATTCATATGGATGGTGACCCCATGCTTCAAAAATAGGGAGCAATGTGTTTGCTGTATCACGTATGAATAAGGGTTCCATGTTCAACAACTAGCTTGGTGTTCATACCTCAATACAATCTACACTTAATGCCTCTCTTGTAAGCCCATCTGAGTTAGTGTCTGGATAGCTCACTTTCCTAACTAAAAGGGTGGGAAAACTGTAGTTTTCTGGTGGTTGTTTGAATAAAACTCCCATTATGCCTGTCCACTGGCCATGCTGGCTGGGACTGGTGAAAATTGAAACCCAACAACCAATGGAGGGTCACAGGTTCCCATGTGCCTTATTAGAATTATTCTCCTGCTTTGTTTGTGTTGCTTAGGGTCTTGTGTGGAATTCAGATATTAACACTTTATTTGGTTCTCTATCCATATAAATATTTTTCTCCTTTTCCATTCCAATTGTATATTTTTTTGTAAACACAGAGAGAATCATATTCACATGCATCTCACAAATCTAGAATTTGCTATATAGGTATATGAATTTTACCAAACGTTTAGGAGATGCGTACATAGCTTTAAGTGGGTTGTATAAGTAGATGCATTCTCAGCATTTTCCTGATATATGAATATATGCTGGGACTGAACTTGACTTTCAGAACAAGCCTTGTAATTTATATGCTCACAATTTTCAACTTGACTATGGTTCAGCTCTGATTTCACGCTGCCACGGCCGTGTGCTTAATGTGAAATTTATGGCTTTAAGCATACTTGACTGTGTGCCTGATTGTGGCCTATGTGCTCCTTTATACTGAGGTGGGGAACCTGTGGTCCTTCAGATGTTGATGGAGCTCAGCACCAATCAGCCTCCTTAGTCAGCATGACTAATGATCAGGAATGGTCCGAGCTGTAGTCTTGCAATACCCAGAGGTTCCCCACTCCTGCTTTATATAATGTTATCTTCAACCACAGATAAAGTCTGAAGATTTGTGCTGCTCTGGATTGCACAACTGGGGACCCACTAAGCTGAATGCTGCCCACCAGCTACAAACTGCGTCCTGCCAGTTGCTTGACAACACTCTCCTGTTCCATTTTTGCAGCCCTAGGCAAGCACCCAAACCAAGAAGGTCTGCCTGCAGCCAGTGGAACAGTATTCAGCTGGCATACCCGATGAAAATAGGGACATCCCATTCCATAATGATAATTTTACTATTTATACTGCACACATCTTACTGGGTTGCCCCAGCCACTCTGGGCAGCTTCCAACATATATAAAAACATAATAAAACATAAAACATTTTTTTTAAAAAACTTCCCTATACAGGATTGCCTTCAGATGGCTTAGGGGTTGGATAACTCCATACCCTACAACATTTTCCAATGAAAATAGGGACATCCTCAAGAAAAGCGGGACATTCTGGGATCAAAACAGAAACCACGACGGCTTCTCTAAATCAGGGACATCCTTGGAAAATAGGGACACTTGGAGGGTCTGAGCTGGGTGTGTCAGAAGTGGTTCAGAACACAAAAAGAGCTTGCTGGATCAGGCATTCTGCTCTCATGGTGGCCACCCAGATGCCAAACCCTTAAGCAGGACCTGAACACAAGAGAACTCTTCCCTCTTGTGCTTTCCAGCAACTGATATTCAGAGCACTGTGCCCTCTGATTTTGGAGTCAGGACATAGCTATCAAGGCTAGTAACCATTGACAGTCTTCTCTTCCATAAATTTCTCCAATCCTCTTCTACTGCCATCCAAGTTGGTTGCCATCACTGTCTCCTGTAGGAACAAGTTCCATAGTTTAACTATGTGCTATATGAAGAAGTACTTTCTTTTACCTGTCCTGAATTTTCGAGCATTCAGCTTCATTTTATATCCATGAATTCTAGTGTGCTGAGAGAGACAGAATAACTTTCCTCTGTCTTCTTTCTGCACCCCAGGCATAATTTCATAAACATCATTGATTATTTAATTTCTATACTGCCTAATATATTAAAACTATCTCTAAGTGGTTGTACAGAAAACTGGAGCAACAGCAGACGACTTAAACAAAATATTATAAAAATACACCAATGCTCCATAAATGCAAAGTTACCAATATCTAAAAATCAATTATTTTCCTTCTGGCACACCCTCCCTCTCAGCCTCTGGGTTCTCACGCAGGGTCCAAACAAACTCTCAGCTCACCCACAAAAATCTCACAATGAGAAGAGTTCCTGGAAACAGCAGATAACACCCACGTCTCTCACTCTAGACTTGCTTGTTATAGGCAGGGGTGGGTGGTATGTCCCCATGCTGTGTTCCATTCAGCTGAACTCTCCACACCTAGTTACAAGTACAGAAGGTTTGTTGAGTTTCCCAGAGTGTACAAAGGATGGGGAAAAGGCCTGCCTCCACTCACAGGTCTTCCTTCAGTCTCTGTCCTCTCCACCTCCTCTAGGTACTTCTATCACATCATCTCTCACTAGCCATTTCTCTACAACAGAATGGTTTAGACCCGTGGTTCCCAACATGAGGCACATGCTCCACAGGGAGGCAATTTGATTTTTAAGGTGGGCAATTTGGAAGTTTGTTTAGACTAAGTTACCGTATTTTTCCCTCTATAACACGCAGATTTTTTCTCCTAAAAAGGAAGGGGAAATGTCTGTGCGTGTTATAGAGCGAATGTGTGGTCCCTGGAGCCGAAAAATCATGCAAAAATCAAATCGCGGCGCTTCACGGAGAAGGGAAAACTGAAAAGAGGAAGTGGCTGCTTTCCTGCATTCTGCCTCAGGGTCTTACTGCCCACCCTCCTCTGTTTCGTTGCTGTGTTTGCTGAAAAGGAACAAAGAGCAGGGAAAGCCCCTCCCCTCCAGGCAAGCTCCGGTGCTGCTGGGGGAGAGGGAGAGAGAGGGGGGAAGGGAGAGAGAGGGGGGAGGGGGAGGGAGAGAGAGGGAGGGAGGGAGGGAGGGAGAGAGAGAGAGAGAGAGAGAGAGAGAGAGAGGGAGAGAGAGAGAGATGGCTGGCTTGGGTGGGGGGAAACTTTTGCCTTTCTTTCCTCCAACCCGTTAAATCCCTCTCCTGCATTCCTCCCCTCCAGGCAAGAAGAGGGGAAAGTGTCGTCTCTGTGCTCCGGTACTGCTGGGGGAGAGGGAGAGAGAGGGGGAGGGGGAGAGAGGGAGGGAGGGAGGGAGGGGGAGAGAGAGAGAGAGAGAGAGATGGCTGGCTTGGGTGGGGGAAAACTTTTGCCTTTCTTTCCTCCAACCCGTTAAATCCCTCTCCTGCATTCTTAGCCAGCTGCTTCTCTGCACACCCCTCTAATGTCCCTTCTTTGTTTTTCCTTCGCTCCCCACTTAAAATGTGGTTACAAAGCATAGATCCACATGGATCCTCAGGATCCTTGCATTGGGTCACCCCAAATTCACCATCAGATCACATAGCATGTCCATGGCTACAGCCTGCCCCCCCCCAAAAAAATCACGCACCCACTGTTGCCTGGGGCTGCAATGGTGCAAAAACATGGTTAAAAAGCATGGATCCACATGGATCCTCAGGATCTTTGCATTGGGTCACCCCAAATTCACCATCAGATCACATAGCATGTCCATGGCTACAGCCTGCACCAAAAAAATCATGCACCCACTGTTGCCTGGGGCTGCAATGGTGCAAAAATGTGGTTACAAAGCATGGATCCACAGGGATTCTCAGGATCCTTGCATTGAATCACTCCCAAATTCACCATCAGATCACATAGCATGTCCATGGCTACAGTCTGCACCAAAAAAATCACGCACCCACTGTTGCCTGGGGCTGCAATGGTGCAAAAACGTGGTTACAAAGCATGGATCCACAGGAATTCTCAGGATTTTGGCATTGGGTCACCCCAAATTCACCATCAGATCACATGTCTGTGGCCACAGCATGAAGCCCAAAAATGATACATCCACTGTTTCATTCAGAATGTTTTTTCCCTTGTTTTCCTCCTCTAAAAACAATGTGCGTGTTATAGTCAGGTGCGTGTTATAGAGCGAAAAATACGGTAATGGCCTTTTAGGCTTCCTCCACATGAATAGAAGTTCACCTTTTGAATAATAAGAATTGCATGTCACAGGGGGGCATCAGGATTTTAGAGATTCTTAGGTGGGCCATGGTCAAAAGAAGGTTGGGAACCACTGGTCTAGACTTATTTCAAGTGAACCTTATGGCCAGCAGCAAATGAACATTTGGTTTTACCTTAGCTTACTCTCACACGTTTGTAACATTTGAAAAAAAACAATGAAAAGGGACCCATATGCATAATCAGTTTGCTTCCAAGCTTATCTTGCCATTATGAAAGGAAAATAAAATTGCCTTTCTTTGCTGTCACATTTTCCCCACCCTTCACGTCAAACTCCAAATACTTTCCCCCACAGATGAAGGTTGCAATTGTATGCACTATAAATTACTGTAGTCAATCTGCCTGGAAATTCTGTTAGAAAGGTGCAGAACAAGGTTAGAGGTTCTGCCTAGCTGTCACAGTGTAATCATTTCAAAAGAAAACTCAGACACGTTATTAGCAATGATCTGCCTTCAGCTGATCAAACATCATGACATTGTATCACAACTTTAACATAGTTTTATAGTTTGTAAATCATATCTTATCCACCTCGTGATTGTATTTCAGGCAGCCTAATCCTATGGATCAACTTCAGCTGCAAAAGCACCCGCTATACTTTAAACGGCAAAAGATGCACTCACAACTATTTCGCAGGATGCTAAACACTTTACACTCATAATAAAGCATAGCTATACAGCTATGCCTTGAGGCTGAAGAGTAGACCCTTTAGCACACAAGGCTCGGATTGTGTCCAGTCACCAGTGTCCAAAATGTGGAAAAGAGCACTGTGAAATAAGCTTGAGACAGACACATTGTGCACAAATGCATAACAGCAGTAGATTTCTAAACCAGTCGCCTTAGGAGCTGAGTAAGAATTTTCTGCCTGCTAAGCAGTCAAAACAAAAAAAAATTCTTCCAGTAGCACCTTAAAGACCAACTAAGTTAGTTCTTGGTATGAGCTTTCGTGTGCATGCACACTTCTTCAGATGCTAAGCAGTGTGTCACAGATTTTTTTTTTTTAGTTTTTCTCCACCTACTCTGCACCGTTTCTGTTCAGTTGTTGGTTTCATTAGTGAGGGTTGTTGTTAAATAGGTCAATAGGCCACATTTTGGCAGGTATGTGTGGGAATCCAACAAGAAGGGTAAGTTTAAGTGAGCACCCTTGGGTGCCTTTAGGGTGAAATGTGAGTCCTAAGAGTTGCCTGTTGATATAGTAAGGATCACTTTTGGAGCCAATTTGTGAGGCCCCTGGCATGGAGGGGATGGGTCAGGAAGGCCTCTCTGCTCACCCAAATGTGTGGGGGGTAAGAGGGAGGGATGGAGCAGGTGCCCCCCTTTTTTCAGAGCAAGGTTAGGGTTTGCCCAGATTGACATTTTACTAGATGCTTTGCACAGAGTGTCATTTAACAGATCCTCAGTTACAATTTGAATAAAAGTGCTCTATGTTTAAACCCACTTCACCTTGTGTCACATCTTCTTTCCATTGCTTTGGTCACATTGGGGGGATTTATAGAGCTTCTTATCCGACAGAGATTATTGCAACAGTGCAAGCTCATTTGCATGATCAGAGCAATGAAGTTGAGCCTTAGCCCAAGTTGAGTTATTTCTCCCAGTTTTTAATTATTTATTCATTTGATGACATTTGTCTTCTTCTTCTTCTTCTTCTCTCACGTAAAATCTCTAAATGCTTTACATAGTAATAAGGATCTAAATTTCATTTTAGTTCAGGGTCTATTTAGAAGCTCCAGAGTCCATAGGTTTCATGTTTGGGTTGCAAAAGTGTACACATTTACCTAGGAGTAGGTCCTACTGTATCCATTGGAACTTATTTCTCAGTAGATATGTATAGGATTGCTTCTTTAGTTGGGCTTGTAAAAAGCACACCCTATTTTGAAACTCCCCTGAGCTGTCAAAGGTTGTGCAGTGTTAAGAGATATAATACCCCAAGGGCCTTATTTACATGCTGAGTTTGGCATAGGAACCTCTGGATCACAGCCTACAGTTCACATCCCTAAAATAATTTATGTTTTTATAATCACCATTTATTTTTATGGCTGCTTGATACTAGGGCCTAATCATCTGAGCAGAGTGAAGACGATGAACAGCTTTGTGACGGTTTATACTGAAAATCTGCTAATTTATTCTCTGTATGGGTTTTGCTTCCAAAAAGTGTCTTTTCACATAAGATTAACACTTCTGAATTCTTTGGGAGAACAGGTGTTGGGATTCACTTATAACTTTGCAAACTTGGTGTGATGCTTCCAATGCTACAGGCTTGGCAACTTTGCCTTGTGAAGAAAAGAAACCAAGGCACACAGTGCCACATAATTACACAATCGTTTACAATGCGATGTAAAACCTGACAAACAAACATAGATGCACACTTGGAAGGGGAAGATAGAAATCCAGCAAGTTAATTTATGGAACCCAGTATTGGAATCCAGCGATACCATTTTCACCAGTACAAACCTCATTGCCTCTGGATAAGAGCAGGATGGTGTAAGCAATATGGTTGCTGGTTACCAGCTATACCAATATTTTCTCCCTAGTATAAACAATTAATTGATCACAACCATCATGTTTGTGTTGCTTCCACAAGCAAAATATGAATTAGTAAGAACAGAAGAACAGCTCTGCTGGATCAAGGCAAAAGGCCTAATTCAGCACCCTGTACTTACAACAGCCAAGTAGATGCAAATGGAAAGCCCACAAGAATGACCTAAGTGCAACAGCATTGGCCCCTCTGTGGTTTCTAGCAACTGTTATTTGGAGGCATGCTGCTTCTGACAGTAAAGAGAAAACCTGGCCATTATGACTAGTATTCATTGACAGCCTTACCATGTGGCTTATGTCTCAGAGGACAATGTTTCTTGTTGCTGTGCTTCATAGCCACACATTAGCCATGCAAAAGAGTTCAGAAACATTTCCTTATGTTTTAATTTAACCATAGCTTATTGTGTCATATGAACCCAACAAACTGACCAGCCTTAACTATGATGTGTTGAAGCAAGCCAACTTCAAACCATAATTTAAGAAGCTGGTGTGTTTCAACAAAACAAAGGTAAGATTTACCACCATTTAGGGTTATGCTGGCCACATGACCCAGAAACTATATGCCGGCTCCCTCAGCCAATAAAGCGAGATGAGCGCCGCAACCCCAGAGTCATCCGTGACTGGACCTAACGGTCAGGGGTCCCTTTACCCTTTACCTTTAGGGTTATGAAGTAATGCTAAACCATGGTTAATCTAAGATGGAAGTGGAAGCTTCTGATCTCCTCATGGCTGCATCTGCACTAGATAAGGAGAGGGGAGGAGAGCATGCAAGCCCAAAGCAGTATGCTTGCATGTATGAAACAGACCTCATCTTTTTTTTATCACTATTTGGTTTAGGAGCTGATTAGATTGTAGCAGGCAAAATTAACAGCCATAATTCTAACATGGTGCAGCTGTGCCTCAAAGCACCACGCTAAAAATATTTAATGGTGTAACTATTTTAGGTAAAGGTACCCCTGCCCATACGGGCCAGTCTTGCCAGACTCTAGGGTTGTGCGCTCATCTCACTCTATAGGCTGGGAGCCAGCGCTGTCCGCAGACACTTCCAGGTCACTTGGCCAGCGTGACAAGCTGCATCTGGCGAGTCAGCGCAGCACACAGAACGCCGTTTACCTTCCCGCTGGTAAGCGGTCCCTATTTATCTACTTGCACCCGGGGGTGCTTTTGAACTGCTAGGTTGGCAGGCGCTGGGACCGAACGACGGGAGCGCACCCCGCCGCGGGGATTCGAACCGCCGACCATGCGATCGGCAAGTCCTAGGCGCTAAGGTTTTACCCACAGCGCGCCACCCGTGTCCCTGTAACTATTTTAAAGAGGCTCAAATATCTTTTTTCCATTCCATAGAAGCATGCATTTTGTTTTTGCCATGATGAAGTTTTGTTCATTTAACTTCCTCTAACATACCACTCCATTTAGCAATTGGAGAAATATATAAATCACATTCACTCTAGGTGAATTCTTTTAATAACTGTGATGATCTTATCTTGTACACGTGTCTAGGAGTGGACTTTTCTCCTAGCCACTGCAAAATTACTATTGTCAGTGTTGTTAATATTTGTTGGGTTTTCCAATAAGGGAGGCATGATAAAAAGCATTCTGAAAGGATACTATTTCGTTTCTTGTATCTTTCTCCACTACTGCAGGTTTTAAAATATGCCGACATTAAGAAGATTAAGTATAGAAAGTGAAAGCTAACTAACCGAAAATTAATTGAACATTTATAAGATGCACACTTCTTCATTTGTGCTTCAGTGGTGGAAGATTGGTGGCTTGTTCCTTCAACAGTGAGATGGGAAAATAAATCACATAATTTTCAGAACATTTTGATTTTATCGTTTGGGGAATTATCAGCGTCATTTATAGGATGCCTCTGGCATGATTTATTATATGATTCTACAAATAATGTTTAACAGAGCAATAAAATCACATAGTTTAACACTAAGGTGACCTTCATTTAGAATGTGCAAGTGAAAAAAGAAATCCATTCTTCTTGCTATTAAGGTTCATGTACATCATCATAATCATTTTCATTTAACAGTTGTGCCTTGTCTCAAAACAATGCTTCAAATGCAGTGTCATATATCTGGAACAACTAGCCTCTGGAAATATTTCAAGAGATGTGACAGTAGTATTTGGGTGCATCTACTATATTAGACTGCTGCATATCCTATACACACAGACACCCCAACCGCCAGGAAGGATGCGATAAAAAGCAGGTAAGAGCCTTTGGGATATGGTGGATGGCATATCAGACTAGGACTAGGAAGAAATCCCTGCTAAGTGTTGAAGATCACAATATGACCTTGGGCCAGTCTCTTCCTAAGCTCCCTGACAGGAATATTGTCACTCTGAGCATTTTGGAATAGGGTTTGTCAGAGTTTGGTACACACATTGAAGCTCTATGCAGAAAGAAATAGCTTGTTAAGACTCCTGCTTGATAGTATAAGGAAAACCTAAGGATTATTACTCATGACAAACAAAGCCATTTTAAGTGTAGGTTTTACATGTGGCCAACATGGAGCCAAGATGTTAACACTATCACATGCTAGCTCATGCTGACTAATCTTGGAGGAAAAGCAAGAAGGAAGAAAAGCCTGTGTAAAGAATCTAGTAATCAACAAATAGTTATGGAGGAATTAGCAAGGAGGAAAAACAGGTTGCTGTTCTGTCTATCACCACTCACTGTTTCAGGTAGCTCAATTGTTGTTTTACTCCCAACACCATTGAAGGTATTTTGAGTGAGACACATTGCATAGATCATCCACAAACCATTGTAAAAGAGGTAGAGACAACACTAGTGGAAGCAATCCATCCAGTTCTGGGTTAGAAGGAGATCTTGCTTACATGGAGATGACAGCACAACCCGCCCCCCGGAAAGTATTTCTTTAATGAGGTGCTTTCTGCTTTGAGGACTTGTTATTTTCCCCAGTAATGATTAGGCATAACTTTTCTATATGTTGATTATGTTAAGCCACGTGGAGAAGCAGCAGTTAAAATGAAAATTGCTCACTTTCCTCCTCCTAAATATGCAAATTATGGATCATTGGTGTTCTGAATTGGTACAGTAGGATACAGGAGAAAGGTGCATCACTGTGGACATTTGAATGCAACACCAAACCACAGTTTGGTGCTATATGAACAAGTTTTTCCTTCCTCCCACTCCTTGTCTTGTGTGGTCACACAACATGCAGTTGTATTGGGGGCTAACCTCAGTGTACTGTTTTAAAATCAGGACAAATGGTCATTAGTTTAACTATGTTGCTGTATAGCTTAGTTGGTTAGAGCACGGTGCTGAGAACACCAACGACACAGGTTTGATCCCCTGATGGGGCAGCTGCATATTCCTGTATTGCAGGGAGTTGGTCTAGATGATCCTCACCATCCATTTCAACTCTATCATTCTGTGACTCTATGGATTAAATTGTGGCTCCTGATCTTGGCAGGTTTGATAAACCAGAGTTAAAATGAGCCACAGTTTCTGGCTTTCGAATCCCCTCTTTGTGGCCATGCTGGAGAAGGGGGGCAGGGGAGCAAGCTCATGCATATAACTATGGTTTAGCAATATATCTTATAAGCTATGGTCTAGCATTATAGCCAAACCAGCCCATTGTATCCATGAAACCAGGAGCTATGTGGCATGCACTGACCTGGTCAGTGCAATTGTGGTTGCTTACGCAGACTCTTGACTTTAAACTGACAACGTGTACTAGTGCAGAAGTTTCTTCCTCTATAAGAATGCCCACCGTCTTTGCAAAAGGAATAGTGTTAGGAATATATTACATGGACTTGACCTAGCTGATCCCCACTCTCAGTTATAAAAGGCACTTAAGGCATGAATCTTAGAAGATTTAGCACAGATTCAAATAGAACTGTTTTTAGAAGCTAAGCTACTGCCTGGAATAGAGGAGGGAAGTCCATAGGAATGACAAATGCACACCATGGCGATAGGTTCTATGCAAAACCAGGCACTGCAGTAATTAGAGAGAGGAGGGGGGATCCATTAAATAAAAGGATTGTCTTGTGCGCTCTGATACTGCAGGAACCTCCATATGTTATATTTTTGACATGCTCATAATTTAAGTCCTTCATTTTCTTCTTGTAATCTTGTAATGCCTTATGTGCTCATCTTTGCCTTTTAATTCATTCCATTTGGGTTATAGCTTAATGGTAATAAGTAGATAGCAAGTAACATGGAACTAGAGTCATTATATCGTTTCCCATTTTGAATGTTTAGTGGTTGCTGGCTTTCGGGCTTTCTGCCAAATGCAAGTTTCCATTCTTATTTTAATTAATTTAGAACTTCTCGGTCTTTATATGGGGGAGGAAGGAAAAAAAGCATTTAAAAAGGGATTTTTCCAGTGCCAAAGCATAGGATTCGCCTCACCTTTTGAAACTTCTCATTTAGTAGTAGTCATATCTCAGCACATGTAATTAATCATGTCGGGTATTTAGGCTCAGATCCAACATTCTGCAAATTAGCTTGGTTGTTGTTCCCAAAATAATTAGGGGGGAAATGACTCCAAATAAACCTCTCTGTTGTTGGTCACCTTTCTTGCTGTTTTCTCTGGTGATGTCTTTAAAAATGCATGACCGCATGTAAGAAGACATTGTTCCATATGAACACACTTCAAGGTGCAGCAAGTGCAGATTTATCGATCACATGTGGACATCTCCAATTAAGAAAGTGCTTGTTTTCATGCTTATCACATTTGTGTAGTAGTCAGGTGGCTATATATAGTTGCTGAGGGCACTGGCTGGACCCACATGTTTTCCCAGGACTTCCTTTAATGAGGCTGTGCATTAGCCAGCTATTGGTTATCTATGACATCATTTAGGAACTTTACCCCATGGGTCATCTGTTCCGACCGCCTGCAATGCAGGAATCTCAACTAGATCATACATGACAGGTGGCCATCCAACCTCTGCTTAAAAACTTCCAAGGAAGAAGAATCCACCACCTCTTCTGGGAGTCTGTTGCACCAGCAAACGGTCCTAGCCTCTGGAGCAGGAGAAGATAAGCTTGCTCCATTCTCCACATGACAGCCCTTTAGATGTTTGAAGATGACTCTCATATATCCTTTCAGACTCCTCTTTACCAGGCTAAAACATTCCCAACTCTCTCAACCATTCCTCATAAGACTTGGTTTGCAGACCCTTGGTCATCTTGGTTGCCCTCGCCTGCACATGTTCCAGCCAGTCATTATCTTCCTTAAATTGTGGGGCCCAGGCAGAATAGAGCAGGAATATTACTTCCCTTTATCTCCCTAGTCCATGATACTCTCTGTAGGCTGTATCTTTCATCAACTTGGCAATGATGATGAAGAGTGGGCTGTGAGTTTTTCTCAGTCAACAAACACCCCAGTCATTTTGTACTCTACGTACTCCTATTATCATATGCTCATTTTACCAGTGTAGCATTTTATGGAAGACAAGTGGGACTTGTCCATCATGCTGCTTATATGATATGCAAATCCACTGTATGATGTTAACAATAGCAATTTGCATCATGGCAGCCAAAATGACATCTGAGTGGATTTATTATACATCACCATACTAATCAAGGAAAGGATTGTACAGTGTATCACTGCATAGCATCCTAAGGGCCCTCTGAACTTCCAGAAGAAATTGTCAGGCCTATTAAAAGTTTGGTCCCCAGGCCATGACACACCAGCCATTTGCTGCACAACAACTCACCACCTGCTTGATAAATCCCTAGTTTGTGAAGCCTGGTGAGTTCTTCCAGCATCTGGCAGTCTTCAGAGCAAGACTTTTGCACTGCAATACGTGGACTGAGGATCACAGGTTGTGTAGGCTTATGATAGATAATTGTGCACTTGGCACCACACATGCAATCTGTATCAGGGATGGCGGAAATTGCCACTTTCTGCTATGCTGGTACATAGGCAATGGAGCTGAACTCAGCAGTACTTACTTCTGAGTAAACATATTTGGGATCAGGCTTCTTGACTGGAGGACCAGCAGTGCACTGCATCTCCAAGGATCAAGCCATTGTTTTGATGATTAGAACATACGAAGCTGCCTTCTGCCATTTGTCCATTGAGCTCAGTATTGCCTACACAGACTGGCAGCAGGTCTCTAAGGTTTCAAGCAGTAGCCCTTTCCAGCCCTACCTGGAGATGCCTGGAATTGAACCCAAGACCTTCTGCACACAGGAGAGATACTCTACCACTGAGCTTTGGTCCTCCCCATTTACTAAGTTTCTGTCAACACTGGAACTCATAAAGCTGGAGTCAGAATTCCAGAGTATGAACAATTTCACTACGGAACCATTATTCTCTGTTTCTTTTTTACACACACGCAAAGATTTAGAATGCTTCAGAATATGTTGGCATTTGGTTTGCGAATCAATAATGTGCAGATTTGATTCTGATCAGAACTGTCAGGTACAGAAAGCTCTCCACCGGCAAAAGCGGCAATACTTTACATGAAATCTTGGCATTGCTCTTGGCAATGATTCTTCAAACACATGTGTGTTGCACTGAAAGCTGTCGGGCAGGTTTGAGGCTTTTGCAAATGGTAGCCGCAACAAAATGTTACAATATGCAGTGCTCTCTGATCAGGATTCTAGCTGCTTCATTCAATTCTGGTTTTCCATTCCTCCCCACACATACCCAATGGAATAATCAGGCCTCGTGCCCTCTAGGGGTCTTCCTATACAGTGGTACCTTGGGTTACAGGCGCTTCAGGTTACAGACTCCGCTAACCCAGAAGTAGTACCTTGGGTTAAGAACTTTGCTTCAGGATGAGAATATAAATCACACAGCAGCAGCGGCGCTCCATTAGCTAAAGTGGTACCTCAGGTTAAGAACAGTTTCAGGTTAAGAATGGACCTCCAGAACGAATTAAGTTCTTAACCCGAGGTACCACTGTAGATTTTTCAGAACTTCTGCAAACCTGCTGGAACCTCTCCCTTGTGCAAGAGTGTTGTTGTTTTGGCTACATAAGCAATGGCACTCAGAGGCTGAAAATAGGGAAGAATTCAATAAGTTTCAAAGGGCCTACAAGCAGGTAAAGAATCCCTTTGGTTCTTATTTTTGTGTGGTGATCTGGGCTTTTAAAAGTCTCATAAAAAAGGACCCAAGCAGTTTCTGTTTCAGCTAAAGGTTTACCTTTGTGAAAATATAAATGATGAAATCATGTCAAGAAGCCTAATCCCAAATATGTTTACTCAGAAGTAAGTACTGCTGAATGCAGTGAATTTCTTTGCTGTGCATGTTTACAATTGCAACCCTCATAATAAAAAATATTTTACTATAAAAAGTACCTGGATTTTTAAAACACATGCAAGCTGAAAACACCTGCCCCTGGTCTTTAAAAAAGGAGTGTATTTCATAAAAGGGTACTAACGATGTATTTTTGCCAGCATAAAGTATGCACAGAATAAAACAAAGGGAAATGCAATGATTTCTTCTTTGTTTACAAGTTGTGCTTGTGTTGCAATTTTACCGCATAGACTCTTGCTTGATTTATTAGCTTTCAGAGTCGAGCTCTGCTGTGCTGTTACGTTCTTTTGCCATGTAAAGCACCTCCAAAGACCTCCTGCTGCGAAACTCTATTTATTATTCATAGGATTCACTGGGAAAAGCAGAAGACGAATAAGACCAGAGCAGTCACTGCAACCTTCTCAGGTCAAACATTTTGGCTTCTAGACTCCCAAAGGTGATATCCTTCCTGCTTTTCCCACAAATTACTGGAAAATAGAACATAAAATGCTAATGATTTTTGTTGAAATACTAGGTGAAACACAACCAGAGAGGAGGCTAGCCTTTCATGGAACGAAACGAGTAATTTTAAAGGCTGTTCAGTCTCCTTGTCAGGGCCTTGGGGTCTTGAACGAAGGTCTGCTGTAGTACAGGCACACAAATACTAGGGAAAACATAAGCAGAGAGGAAGTTGGCCTTTCATTGAAAGTAATAAGTAATTTTAAACACTGCTCAGTCTCCTCATCTGGGCCTTTGGGTCAGGCACAGAGCACTACCTCACCAAGGGGCTTCTCCAAGCCATAGTTTACTGTGCGCTTGCCACTGTTCATGTTCCCATTTAATTTATGTAGTACACATGACATTACCCTCAAGCACCTTGTAAATTTGGGTTAACCCAATGCAAGGAGAATCTGATAAGCTGGGGGGAAATCAGGCTCCAAACTGCTCTACTCAGGGTCACAATTTGCTTTGGTGTTTGGGGGTGGGATCAGTTGTTACTCTCTGCTATTCCCCCTTTCATCCCTGCTACTTCTTCGGTGGTTTCATTTCTTTTACAGTTGTGTTTGTTTCTAGTGTGCTCCTGGATGGTGTGCTCCTGGATTTCTGGTGTGCTCCTGGATGGAGATACTTATTTCTTATGATCCCTCAGATTTGCACAAACCAGAAAACAGTGCAAGAAAACCACACTGAAAAATTCTACACCAGATATTGGCAGCAATCTGAAAAGTGTGTGAAGAGAATTTACAACTGTGTTCATCTTTTCTGACTGTGCTCTTAACCTCTGGTGCCCTCCTCCTGAATATGTGTGTGTGTGTTCTTTTGATCCCTTAGATTTGCACAAAATCAGAAAACTGAAAAAGTGTCTGCTGAGAATTTACAATTGCCTGACTTAAGTGCTTTTGCACACTTCTTGGGTGCCACAGCTGTTGGAGTGTGTGCCCAGTCAGTACTTAATCAGCATAATAGAATCAACAAACTATAAAATGGGATAAAGACCAAAGGCAACACCAACTGGTGTGAACAGAAAAGACGAAAGTTGTTGTTCACATACAAATGCAAATAAAGCCTGGTGTGGACTACTCTGATCTGACTCAAATGGGGAATAAGTGGATTAACAGGTAAAGAATGCTCAGATATCGACAAACCCTATATCTGTTTGAGCTTTCACCCACTTTCCAGATTAGGTGTTCCCTGGGCACTACTGTGAAGCAAAACCTCCTTCTCACTTCAATGTAAGCACAACTGCTTCACAAGCAAGATGTCCCACAGACTCTGTTCTGTCGCCTCTGCCAAGACTACCTTCACATAAAGCATCAGAAGGATGCGGTTATTTGAAGCAGATACACTTTTACATGCAAATTACAACTGTGCAATAAACAAGAAATTAAAATAAGGGTACAATCCAAAGCATACTTTCCTGAGAGTTAACTCAATCAAAAACTATAGCAGTAATGGCTCCTTGTGGTGGAGCAGAGTCACAGAGCCAACAGCCTTGCCCTTGTAGCTGACTCGATCTAGGTAAGCAGCAGCAATGTCCGTGTTGGAAGGGTGGCTCCATGCTTCTGCACAACCACACACACACATTGCTACTAATCGGTAGTAATTGCAGCAAGTCTGTAATGGGATGGGGAAATTGTGTGAAAGAAACCATTTCTCTTCCAGAAATCAAAGAAGTAGGGCACAGATTGGTCTCTCCCTCCCAAGATCCATCTTCTTTTATGCTCCCCCCACAATATATTTTTTTCTGGTGGGGCTGCTGCTGCTACTCCATCTGTTCCTTCATAATGTGTCTTCTTAGATTCAACATATACCTAGGTTATGTTTACCTAGCCCTTTTGGCCAAAGCCAGACTGCTTTCGAATGGCCAAATCAAAGAGCTCCCAGCTATCACTATTCATGAGACCATGTATTATGCTTCATGCTGGTGGCAATTTAATGTGATCCATGTCCAACGAGATCGTGCCACAATGAGCGTACCATGAAATTGTATTTGGCCATTATCCTTCTATTATTGGACTGTTTATAAGTAGTGGAATCAAATCTCTCAGAGGACAATGGTGACACCAGTAGGGATGCTCTTAATCTGGTGGCTCTTTGAAGCACCTTAATGACTATAGCGGTGTATTCTTTGTTTCGAGCTGAAAATCTCTCTGGATGTTTTATCCAGTCAATGGTATAAGCTGGTTGCCCTTATAACAATTTATGCTGACTCTTTGGTTGGAAGCCAGTAGATGCATTCAATTACTAGGGATACAATGAAAGTGAGAGAGGTGGGATGAATCTCAAACATGTGGAGAAAATGAGGAGTCAAAAGGATAATAATTGGGATGGCGACATTTTCCTGAAAAATTCAAGATTCAGTCATTCAAATGGGAAGAGTGGTGTTGGGGAACAGCATTGAGGTTTTGAAGGGAGAATAATTAGCCAACTTGATACTGGCATACTCCGGATTTCTTTAAAAGTAAACACACTTGCTAAAAATGGACAGCTTTCAGGAGCCCAGTAAACAGCCTCTCCAGCTCCTCACACTTAAAAGGATGGCATGCTACTTTCAGAAAATGCAGGTAACTGGAAAGGCAACAGAACTCAGACTACATGAGGCGATTTGCATGAAAGAGAGGCAATGTGCACACTATACCTCATTTGAAGCACATTTTCCCCCTCAAATAATTCTGGACACTGTTGTTTGCCCCACACAGTTACAATTCACAGCAACCCTTAATGAACTACAGTTTTCTGAATTCTTTGGGGTGGCGGGGAATGTGCTTTGAATGTGCTTTAAAGTGTCACAAAACCCCTTGGGTGCCTTGAAAGTAAGGTAAGCTCATCAAAAAATCTCAGAGCCCATCCATGATAATTTAACCAGCATTTCCTCCCCACCCCCCCGCCATGACCTGGCGTGCTCTGGTCCATAGGGTCACGAAGAGTTGGACACGATTAAACAACAACAATAATGACCATTTTTGAATGCAATTTCTTTTCTCATTAATTGATTGAGAATGGTCAGTGGAAGGAACAGAACTTTAGTGTATGCCCTTATTTTGAGATAGGCTGTAGGAGAGAAGTGCAAGTTTTTCAGCCCCTGCAATGCTGTGATGATAAAAACTGCAATTTTGGGACTTCCATGGCAGCTTGCCATTTGGAAAATCAACTCACACTGCAGCCTTTTTGGGTCCAAATTTAGTAAAAACAACAACGAACAAATAAGCCCCTAACTAATGGCAGGACAGACTGTCTAAGTGGCATGTCCCTTTTCTATATCCTCAGTTACATGCTTTTTTATGTATGCTCAGTGTGGGTGTACATTTCATTACATTAACAAAAGAAGAAAAAATACTACTGTAACGCCACAAAAGCATGAAATATATTTGTTGCTTCTGAACATTCCTATAAAATAACTGTCTAAACACATTAAGGCTCAACATTAGCACAGAAGCTGCAGACTTGAAGTGGAAAAAAAACACCACAAGTGTGCTTTATTCATCCTTCTCCCCTCATCCAGCTTTGTGGACCGTACATTTTTAATATAGCAAAGCAGTAAGATGGCTGCTAGCTCTCTTAAGACCCAGACAGCTGTGGTTTGTTCTTTAGAGTTACAATGGAATACAGTTCAGCACCAGAATACATTTCTATTTTTCTGGAATGGAATATAACCTATAGAGAGATGGGAGAGGTACTGAATTCCAAAGTGCAATAAAACTCAAAACACTTCAGCAGAGTGGTTAACTAAGCACAAAGCAAAAACTTTCTACAACCCTCTTGAAATTGAACTGCTTGCTTAAAAAGGAATATGTCCTTAGTATCTTATAAAGCCTTTATTTTTAGTGGGATTCTTTTTGGAGGTTCTTGAGATGGTGTGTGAGAGAGAGATGGCAGGAGATGGGATATGAGGCCCATTTTGGGTCAGGTCCAGTTTGAGGGAGACTGAATCAACCACCAAATGGGGCCAGCCAATTTGAGTGGGGTGAGTTTGCTTTTTGAGCTACCCTCCCTTAGACTATTTATCCAATCACTGCCCAAATCAGGTCAGAAAAAAACAACAAGAACACAGAAGACACTGGAATCCAGCAGACCGGTAAATAACTTTGTCTGGATTTTCTACATAAAGTGAGAGAATGAAGTACTGCGGTTTGAGATGAATTGACTAATGTAGAAGCTAGACGGCTCTGTTTCCTATTGACACATATTTTAAGCAAAGCTTTGTGCCAAGGTTGTTGTGGTGCATTTATAGATCACCTGCCTCTGACAGACAGATGCCAACAACATCTCTCTGTAAACATCTTCTCCCCTCTTTCATTATACAACTGCATATAGCTCTTGTTGGAAAGTTAGACGTCCTTTGGAAAGTTAGACCATCCTTTAAACAATGCAGATTGGTTTTTTCCTCACACGGGTAAAATTCAGCTGGTGCTGCAGATACAGTCCTTCACATTAATAAAAGAACGTGAGCTGTGCATGTGTTCTTCACCACAAAAGCTGATAAACTCAAGGAAGCTGATCATTGATTAGCTAACCCTTAAATAAACATAAACTGCCAATTCCATTGACCAGAGTGGAGTGAAATTTGTGAATGTTTTAGTTGTTAAAAGGACAACACAGAGCTCAGAGGCTAGCAAGATAAAGAGGGAGCTCATTAGATTCATCTGTAATATTGAACTTTCTGGGAAGATCTATGGGGCATTTGCTTTGCTTTGACCCTGACAGTTCCTAGCTTTATTTTAAAACAGCAAAGACTTTTCAGATACCTTAAAGACTGTGAGAGTCAACATTGTGCAGAACTTAGAGCCATGGATACTGAAGGGGGAACAGGGGGCCAGCCCCTGATATTTCCAATGAAAGGCCTCCCCCCAATTTCACAGCAGCTGTACACACATGCCGTTGGGTGTGCTGACAGTGCACGGCCCTGGCCCCACTCAACTGCAGGCTCAAGGCAACACACATGCTTCAGCAGCCTTGGGGTGCCTCTAGACCTTCCCATTTCACCTGTGAGTCACCACCAGCTGAATTTTACCTGTGTGATCAAAAAAACGATCTGCATTGTTTAAAGGATGGCCTAACTTGTCAGAGTTTCAGACAAGTGACATTCCTTACCTAGAAATGTCAGAAATTGGCACTGGAAGTTCTGCATGTCAGTTAGTTGCAGTATACTGAGCTACAACAGCATTGTACCTCTGTTTCATACAAGAGATTGCCTAGATTGCTTGCTTGCGCACTTTCGTAAAAAGATTGTCTATCTCTGATTGGCTAATTAACAAATAGTCCTTGCCCATAGCAAGAAAGTTTATGCATCTTATAATTTTGTTGTTGAGTGTAGTTTATTCTCTATATGTAAGCCGCTTGGGATATTTTACTAGAAAATAGGTTATAATAAAACTGCATAGACTGAGCACTTTACTCCCATGATGCAACCAATAATGGGGCAATTAAAGACAGTTTTTTTTAAAAAAAAAAATTGTTATAAATCATTATAGTTGCTTAGGTGGCAGCATTGCAAATGAGTTCTTAAGGCTCCTGGAGAGTCACGGCTACAGTACTGGGACTGAGGAAGTTTTTTGTATGATTCCATATAAAGCAGCTTTTATATCTTTGCTGAAAGCTAGATCAACTCAGTTCATGCCAATGAGGGCTTTTAGAGACCTTGTGAAAGGTCCCAGAGAAGAATGAAGGCCAGGTCTGTACTTCGGCAGTATAAATTGATTTTCTAATCTACAGAGCGTAAAATATAAAAACATCAAAACGTTCCTTATTTCACATTGATCTCTTTGTCAAAATGTGTTCAGCTGATTGTGTAGAAAGATAGTTTTCCCAATGACATTGCTAGACTCAGCTTGCTTCTTAGGACTAAAGACAGGCTTCCTTCCCTCTCTTATGTGTTATCAATGGTAATAAATAATCTAAATTAGTTATGCAGTAATACTTGGGCAGTCTCGCTATTTAGTTGAGAATGGTAACAAAATGCTTTCTTTGATATGAAAGTTGGTCATGTATGGTACTCTGCAGATGGCAGTCCTCTCTCTCACAAATATTCTGATTTCATTTTGGTCCTGTTTTTTTTGTACTATGGTGCCCTGGGAATGTGCCAAATTAACTTTGCCTCTATGTGACATACTTTCTATTGATGTTGCTTGTGAGCATTCTTGTGGGGCTGTTTTTTGTGGGTTTATTTATTTTTATTTTTTTGGAAATGAATGAAGATCTAGCACAGCAATCGTAGCATTTAAAAGACTAAAACTTGAAAAGTTTAAGAGGGGTGGCATTGTGTCGTAGTCCAAATAACTGCATTTGAAGGGGTGGAAAGAAGGAGAAGCTTGTGCTAGGCAGTATTGGCAATTTATTCAGTTGAAATTGCTTCCTGCTGGGTTTTTGCAAAGAAAAGGGGGGCAGCAGGAGGTGTGTGCATGCATATGCAGGCTCTCAGCTGGCTCTTTCTGTTATGAACTGAAGTTCTCACCCTGGGCCAGCAGGGGAATACTGTAGATAGTTTTCACTCAGGTCCACATATGCAAATAAGAGATTGAAAGTGACGTTCAGTGATTGGATAGTTACAGAAAGTGGTTGCTGTTGCGTTGTAGTGGAGCTTTATATAAGCAGGCTTGCTGAACTCTTCAGTTCAGTTCTGTTCTGGCCTGTTAATAAACAAGAGCTGTTTGAAGAATCGCTGTGTCGTCTGATATGTTCACCTACAACTTAACACTTCCCATTGCCTGCTTTTCCATCTATCTGGTCCATGACTACTGGCTCATTGTCGCTTGCTTGCTTCCCTTCTCTGCTTTCACCCTCTGATTTGTATGGATTTGCTTTTCTCCACCTGTCCATTTGTTGTACCGCCTTCCTATCTTCTCCAGTCTTGCCTGGGAGCCATTCTGCGGCTTCCACTCTGTGGGCACAGGCATGACATCATAGCGCAACTACCTTCCAGCTTGAAAAAAAGAGGGCAGTAATTGTGTGAATTACTTTTGCAGCTGGGCATGCTAACAATTAACAGGGGTGGTGGAGAAAGACACTCTGGTGCAGGGTCCCAATCATTCCTTTCAGGCAGGTGATGGAATTGAGGCAGGAAGACCTCACAAACAGCCTTGGCCCAATATACCTGAAGGAGTGTCCCCATCCCCATCATTCAGCCCGGACACTGAGGTCCAGTGCTGAGGGCCTTCTGACTGTTCCCTCACTGTGAGAAGTGAGGTTACAGGGAACCAAGCAGAGGTCCTTCTCAGTAGTGGCACCCGCCCTGTGGAACGTCCTCCCATCAGATGTCAAGGAAATAAACAACTGACTTTTAGAAGACTTCTGAAGGCAGCCCTGTTTAGGGAAGTTTTTAATATTTGAAGTTTTATTCTGTTTTAGTGTTCTGTTGGGAGCTGCCCAGAGTGGCTGGGGAAACCCAGCCAGATGGGTAGGGTATAAATATCACCATCACCATCATCTAAATAATACATCTTATCCTGGGAGGGGGCATGTCTTCAGCGTTACAACTCACCTTCCCCTCCTCCTCCTCTGACAAAACATGCAGGCTTATTGGGGGAAACATCACCAAACAAATTATGCAGCAGACAGTTCAGTGCAAATTCTCCTCTTAATTCACTATCAATGTGTCAGTGCCACATTGCAGAAAACACCCACAGCAGAAGACCCATCTGAAAATGCCCTTCCTCTTTTGCAGACATCCAAAATATCATGGAGCACAGAGGACTGTGAGACAAATATTACACTGCTATGCAGAACAGGATGGAAGGGAAAGAATTAGCAGTGATTGCCTACTGTTGTACCAAAACAAGGATCTTCCACAATATATTAGAATGAAAATCAATAGAACAGAATAGTGAGCATTTGTCATTCTAGCAGGAAAAAAAGACTTTGCAGAACTGAGCAATCATTCAAGCGATGTGTTCTTTGAACTGAATGGGCAACTGCTTGCATACCATCAGTGCAATCTCTTTGCTAACTGATAAGTATTATCTCACTACTGCACCTCAATTTGTGCTAACAGTGGTTGTAAATTCTTAATTAGTGGGAATCCGTCAAAAGCATTTTACTTCCACATTAAATATTAAAGTACTTTTGGCTACTTCACCAATAATCTTCCATATTTCTAATCACCATAATCTAAATCTGGCAACGTTCCATTTGCCATTTGTTTTACCTATTTGTTATACTGTTATTCTCTGTTCTTCATGCACATCATAAAAAAGCAATTTTCAAATGGAGGTTCATTAATAATTGTGATCATAATGCTCCCAGTTCTTATTTCTTAAGAATGGAATGAATCGAAGCTATATTACTTTTTAATTAACAAGCTGGAAAAACTGAATGCGCAAGGAGGTAAGATGTTTTTTATAGCTCACTTATGAACACAAGGTTCCTGGGTACAACATTAATGTGAAGGAAGGGATTAATTAATCAGATGTGGTACAATTAAAAATCTTTTAAGTGTCATCTAAGGATACGAAAGATGCTGTGTTTAGTGATTGTCTAAGGACACAAGGTAGAAAACAATCATTTTCAGGCACACAACATGTCCTTGTGAATCTCCCATGGAAGGCCTTGGATATATGTACAAAAACAAATTGCAAACAGAAGGACTTTTAAATATCTTCTACACAAGCACCTGCATAGTTCTAGCATTTCAGTAAAATACTTCTGCAGACAAATGTTTTAAAAATCCCCACAAAAAACCCTGAATGTGGAAATTTACAATTTTTATTATTTTAAAGAGGACATTTGAAAATACAGGACTATCTTAGATCAGCATAGAGACAGGCTGTCAACCAAGGGTCCCCCATCCACACACCAATACATCACCTATTTGATGGCAAAAAGTTTAAAACTCTCTGCCACCCAAGTGCCCTGATAGAGAAGTACCGGTAAATGGTCCCATTCTTAGTCATCAGATTGATAATTTGTTGTGTGTGGCCTGCACCACCTCTGTTGTGTGGCCCCCAGATGGCTGGCTAAGGGTAAATGTGACCGCTGTACCAAAAACACAATGTTTACCATAACTGTTTACTAAATGTAAACTGTTTACTAAATGTAAATGTTTACTAAACAATCCCATACAATTCCCACATCCTAAACCAGGCTTCCTCAAACTCAGCCCTCCAGATGTGTTTGGCCTACAACTCCCATGATCCCTAGCTAGCAGGACCAGTAGTCAGGGATGGTGGGAATTGTAGTCTAAAAACATCTGGAGGGCTGAGTTTGAGGAAGCCTGCCCTAAACTATATACACAACTATGGATTATTATTTATTTTTTGTGGGGTCCCATTTGTCTAAATCTTGTTTCTCTACAATTAACCTGCAATTGTGTGGCTTCTGGGAGGCTCCCTGCCCTCCAGGCCACACTTCTTCCCAGGCCTTATCCATTCTTCTAAGTCCACTTCCCTCATGGGCCTTACTTCACACCTCCCAATTCTTTTATTAGGTGGAATGTGTCCTTCAGCTGTAACAAGGCCTCATGTTTGTTTGATGAAGATAAGTAGAAATCTCTCATGTTTGTGTGGTTGGACTATAGCCTAGTGCACATATCCGTTGCTGCAACCCCGGCTGGCGTGTGGCTCTCGAAAGGTTGCCCATCTGGGAATGTGGCCCTCTGGCTGCTATAGGATCCCCACCCCTGCTCTTTAATAAACCAATTGTGTGGAAATGCTTTAGAAAGCTGCTTTTAAGGTTATGCCTTTATTTGAGATTTGGAGTGTTTCTGCTGTTAAAGCTGTAGAAACAAGAGCGAAAGCATTCCATCAATTTAAGTGGGACTTCTTTAGCTCTATACGATTAATTAAAAAAGCAGAAACAAAACCCTCACAAACAATTGTTCCTCTAGGCAACATTCACCAGCTGCTGGTAAAATATTTTCATATTCTTGAAATAAAATTTATATTGATTTTGAATTCCAGTCTGAGCTGCTAAATGAGATCAATGCTGTGGGAAGCAAGGCATCTAAAATGCCCTCCCAACCATTCTTTGCTTTTCAAGGCAACGTGAACACATAAAACAGCAGCACTGCTCAGTTGGCCTCCCAGAGCAGCCACTTGACGTTCACACAAGACCCCCCAAGGTGCCAAATGCAGATTGTGGAAAGTGGAGTCATGGCTGGAATATTTTATGTCCCCAAGGTCCTGCTTGTTGTGATGTGATCTATGCCACACTGACATGTCTAAAATCATCATGTGTAATGGCTCCACTGCCATATACATTAGCTGAGGAGCTGAGTTACTTTCAACTTAATGCTGAACAGACTAGCATAGGGTTGTCCAGCTTGTCAGTTAATGAGCAAGAAAAGCTCACACAGAACCACCCAACTGCATTGCCATTGGTTTCTAAACAAATTATTTTCCTCTAATATTCAGCTGGGCTTCCAGGTTGTCCATTTTCTGGGTGGGATTCAATCACATACTGGCAAGATCAGGTTGCACAATTCAAGCTGATTTGGTCTCTTGCACAACAACCAGTTCCCCACGCCTCAACCTCATCAGACTTTTTCAGATACATAAAGTTATAGGGGCAAATGCACTGGGAAGTTTGAGTACTTCTACATTCAGGGGACACAGGTGGTGCTGTGGGTTAAACCACAGAGCCTAGGGCTTGCTGATGAGAAGGTTGGCAGTTCAAATCCCTATGATGGGGTGAGCTCCCATTGCTCAGACCCAGCTCCTGTCCAGCTAGCAGTTTGAAAGCATGTCAAAGTGCAAGTACATAAATAGGTACGACTCCGGCAGGAAGGTAAACGGTGTTTCCGTGCTCTGCTCTGGTTCGCCAGAAATGGCTTAGTCATGCTGGCCACATGACCCAGAAGCTGTATGCCGGCTCTCCCAGCCAATAAAGCGAGATGAGCGCCGCAACCCCAGAGTTGTCCGTGACTGGACCTAACGGTCAGGGGTCCCTTTACCGTTACCTTTTACCTTCAGGGTACAAGTACATGTGGTGATTTTTAAAATCACCACGCGTAAACGTTTTCTCAGGAGCATCTGAACCTGGTCCAAGGTAATGTATGAACACCCCTGTAGTCTTTCTGCAAACTAATAAAAATGAATGCGTAATAAATAGCTAACGTTGTCTAACCTTCCCATAAAGTTCAGCAAACAAATCCAGATGACCAAATGAACATCCAGGTCATCTGAGAGTTTATGGTAACAAGACTGTGGTCCCCTTTCAGAGTTCTATAAAAGCCAAGTTCCTCATTTTTCTACAAGCTTTTCCTTTGCAACTTTTTATGAACACAACAGACTTAAATTAGTCTTTGTATTGATTTTCCACTGCTACTTGATATACACAGCTGCAGTCCATTATCAGTTGTCGCTGGTGCACCTACCCCCCCTACTGTTTTCTGCTGGTTGTATGCTTTCTCCCATTTGTACATGCTTTTGTTGTGTAGGGGTTACAGATAGCCGCTCTCTGCCAAGTCATATAATGGCACTGCATGCAATGCAGTAACAATTTGCAGGTGTCTTCTGTTCCTGAGCACCAGAGGCAATTAGTTAGTGGGTGGGTAAGAAATTCAAGTGACCCGAGACCTTGGTTACTAGCTTTTCTGCAGCACCTGAGCATTTATAACACAAAATTAAGTGAGTGGAGACTTTTCTACCTCCATGCCAGGAGAAGCTACACTAATTTGATTTTCACTCATACCACCAGAATAAGGAGGCAAGAGGAATAATGGAACCATGGAGGGGGGTAGACGGAAGTCGGGGGATTGGAGAAATTCCAAATTTCGGTATTGTATTGAATATACAAACATTATGCAAAATGATACAGTTCAATTTTTTATTTCTTAATGTTCATTGTTAGAAGATGTTTGTTATAATGAAAACCAATAAAATATTATTAAAAATAGAATAAAGAAGCAAGAGGCACATATCTGGACCTTAAATAGGCAATAACTTTGTAAAACATTATTTGCAATAGATAAATAGCTAAACGGAAGCAACATCCTTCCTCTGGTGTGGGTGACATGCTTATCAGATAGTGGAGTTCTGGCCTTTCCACTTCAATCTTTTCTGGCTGAGCTTCCATGGCCCAAGACTGATGGCCAGTCTTTCTCCTACCCTTGGCCCTTCACATTAAAGCAGGGAAGGAGAACAGGTTTTTAAAACAACCTTTTGGGGGATCACATACAAGGCAAAGCCAGAGACAGAAGTGGCCAAAGGTAGAATGTGAAGTTTACTTTTGTACAGTAGGGTAATTTCTAAATGCACCCATGCATGTACCACCCCCCACCTGTCTCTATCTTCCATCGAAGAAGCAAGAAGGATTATTAGAGATCAAGGACACATTCCAGGTGGCAAAAACACTCAAGGAGGGAACCAAGCAAGGCTGGTGAAATATGAGCCCTTGGGAGAGGGGGCGTGGCTGGGGAGGGGATGCCTGGGGATAGTCTCAAGGCCAGACAGAAAACCCCCCTATGCCTTCTAAACACACAACCTTGGAAGGGGCAGTTCTGGGGAAGCTTTCCTTCATTGTAGCAGATGTCTGAAGATCTGTTTTCAGAGTCTTGATTTAAATTTTTCTCCTTTGAAACCACACTGCATCTGCCACAAGCGGTGACTGCACCCCTTAATCCTTGCTGCAGATCCCAATGGAAAGTGTCACACCCTCCTCTGAAAGATATACCCTATCACTGTAGAGCAGGTTGTCCAGTTTCCTCCCCTCCTTTGAAATAGAGTTGTGATGTGATGGGACAAGAGGGGAGTAATGTCGGCAGCTGTGAGTGCTTATTGAGGTTGTGTGCAGTATTGACAAGGGTTGTGATTTCACACTGGCACTAAACTCTCATTGACATTCCTTATGTCTGCACATAGGAACGGATAAGATGGAGCACACGATAACTGGTTTCTCAAACAAACAAAAACAAAACCCACCTCTCAAGATTTATCAACACTTACCGAGACAATGACCCCAAAAGGACTACATAAAGATGGAAAAGAAAAAAACTTTTAGTGATATCTATAATCAGGGGCGTCTTACCCATAGAGGCTAGTGGCATGGGGTGCCAGGGCACCAAGTTCTGGAGGGCACCAGGGAAGAGGCGGAGGCCCTTGCCTGCCTCCGCCATGCCGCCCATGCCAAAGCAGCACCATATTCGGAGCCTCTGTCTGCCGTGGCCACCGTGGCATGAAGCGGCCAGCCTCCGCCTCTCTCCTGCCAGAGAAGCCACCCTCCAGCTGCTGCCCGCCTCATCCAGCCCTGCCAGCAGCCACCATCCTCCCTAAAAAAAGGTTGACAACTCTGGGAAACGGGGGGGGGGGGGGCTGGAGGGAGCTTTGCACCACAGCGCCGGATATGCTTAAGACGGCCCTGTCTATAATGCTGGTATTTCACCAAAATGGTTGGTCAATACCAACATTTTGAAATTGAGGTAGTTCTATGTACCAGGGTCTGATTTTGCTCCTTGTGTTTGTTTCCAATGAATGGTCTTTTCAGAAAAACAATTCATATGCCATTGTTTCTGTTTTGATCTGGTTCCACTGCTCATCCATTCTCCCTCTCCTTTATGTACATAGGCATGCAAACTGAGTGAGAATCAATCCCCATGCTGAGGCTTCTTACACAATCCTACACATGTCTCTCAGACTAAGTCCCACTGATTTATTTCCAGCGGAGGGTGTGTAGGATATTGCAACCTGAAACCATTAAACAAAGCTTAGAGGATGAATTTTGTGGCTACTCCCTGGGAAGGATGAAAATGCAGAAATCTTGGTGAAAAGGATAGATAACAAATATAATTCTACACTGCTGAATCGTTTCTCATATTAGTCTGAAAAACACAGTATTCAGGAGTTTTCATTTCTTTCCCAAACCATCCATTTAAACCTGTAGTGTTGATGCTACAGGGCTTCTGAAAACATATCAGCTGTATGCGCAAAGAATTCATACATCACCTAAGTATCAACAAATACCGTTTCTCTCTGGGGTTTAGTTACCAAAGCCAAAGAAAATTAGAAGATATAGGAAAACAGAATTTTATATTTGCAGCGAGGAAATCAATTTTAGAGTTAACTTCAGGAACTGTGCTTGGCAGTCTTCATCCTTTGGCTCTCGGCCATCCTTTTCCACATGATAATGGGTCTTAAAAAATAAAATAAAATCCTTCTGTACTGTTCAAAATAAATGTACTCAAAACCTGAACTCTTGCCATGGCAATCTGCATTGTATCCTTATCAGAATGAGGTACAAGCAACATATTTTTCTGTCCCATAAGATCTCTGCTGGATCAAAGCAAAGGACTATCTAGTCCAGCATTCTGTTCTTACAGAAGCCAGCCAGATGCCTATGGGAAGCCTGCAAGCAGGACCTGAATGCAACAGCCCATACAGAGATATTTTGATCCCAGCACTGGAGGCTGAACATAGCCATTGTGACTTACAGCCATTCATAGTCTTACTCTCCCTTTTTGTCTGTCTCTTTCTCTGTTATGAACATAGAAGCTGTGTTATACCAAGTCAGACCATTGATCCGTCTAGCTCAGAACTGTCTACACTAACTGGCAATGGCTTTCCAGGATTTCAGACAGGGGGCATTCTAGGCTCAGGACCGCAGTACCTCAAGGACCGCCATTTCCCATATGAACCTACCCAGACCCTGAGAACAACTTCTGAGGAACCTTCTTCAGGTGCCTCCTCCAGGAGAGATCCAAAGGATGGTAAAAGGAGAATGGGCCTTTTCCAAAGTGACTCCCCATTTGTGGAATGCTCTCCCCAGGGAGGATCGCCTGGCACCTTCATTATACACCTTTAGGCGCCAGGCAAAACCTTCCTTTTTAACCAGGCCTTTGGTTGATTTGATTGACATCCTAATGCCCTTTTAAAATGTGTTGGGGAGAGGGGGTTATGGGGTTGTTTTTATTATGTATTTTGTGTTTTTATATTGTGATTTTATGTTTTAATTGCCCTGAGAGCTGCAGGTATAGGGCGGTATACTCCTCCTCCTCCTAATAATAATAATAAATGCTAAGATTTGAACCTGCAACTTCCTGCATGCAAACAGTTGCTCTACCACTGAGCTACCATACTTTCCCACCCACCAATTTCTCTCATACATTTGTTTTTCACCCTTCATAGAGGATTGTAAGCCAGTGATGCCTCTTCCCTCTTTCTGCTTCTCACTTCCTCCCAGTTCACTCAGCAAGGCGTAAGAAGTCTGCTGTGGCTACTTATGGTTGCCATCATTTATCAGTAAGTTGAACATATGGCATATTGCAGTCCTGTACAAAGGGACCAGCCAATCTGAATGTAGCCACTAATCATGATGATGGCTTTCCAAGTGTCTGACACCTCCTGTCCCTCATTTTTACAGTCCCAAAGAGACCATTTATCAAGCCATTTGTTGACTGCTGTGGCTGGTGGCTTATGTTTTACTTGGTGGGTCACAAGTTGTGTGGGCTTGATGTACTGCAGAGATCAATAGGAGGGCTAGCCCTTTACACTTTCAAGGGGATAATCAGAATTGTATAGCCAAGAAACTCCAGTGCAAAACTTCACAGGTGAAGGATCCATTACCGAATTTGCTGCAAATGCAATAGAAAAGATCCTGCTTATATCAGGTTACAGCTTGTTAGATTGCACTACTCACTTGTGACAGGCTCGAGTCATGCCATATGAGAGCAATTTGCTAATTACTGCCATTTGCTGTGAATATGAGTTTCTTGTGAGCATACTGTAGTGAAGATGTGAGGTTAATAGTAATTAAATGGACCAGTTCTCTGTGCAGCTCAAACTAGCAGGTAGGCACCTTGGACAGAAACTGGGCTTAAGAATATCAATCAGGACAAGGATAGTGTTGTGTACTTTATGAGCTAGAGATCAAGAATAATCACAGAAAATGAAATGTTAATGGATGAAGTTTGGCAGGCATATGCCAGCAAAGGAAATCAAGGATAAAATATATGGCAAAAGGAGGTCTCTATTAGCCTGCGTCCAACAATACTAACAATGATGTGCTTTTTACTTAATTAGTTCAGTGGTTTTAAATAAAGACCATCCACATGGTTACATATTACCTACTAAAGCTAAGTAACAGTGGTACTACATTTTCCCCCCATTGTACTAAATTCTCCACAGGAATTATTGCAACAAATAGCTTTTGTCTGGCAATATATTTTCTGTGATATGCTCCCCATTGAGAGGAATGTTACTATATCAACATTCAAAACTTGCATATAATGCATGCCTTGTTTGCACTGCAGATAAAGGTCAAGCATGATATAGACAAGTCACCATAAAACAGGTTGATGCATGCTTTTAGTCATTGGTTTTTCTGTGTCAAAGGTCTTTCCTACTTTTTGATACATGCATCTATTCCAGATTCAGTCACTGATTTTGACTGGGTGGAACTGCGTGATTTCTGGACATTTTCTTGGTGACTATGATTTTGGGGAGAGCAGAGCAATGGAACTGAGGTTCTGAGAGCAGAAACCAGCCAACTGGCAAGAAAAAAGAGAGCTATATCATATAACTGCACAAGACTAATGGTGGCTGCTGGGAGTTTGCTGCTGAAGCTATGGAAGAAGAAGCTGCCTGGGACTCAGCAGCTGTACATGGTGTCAACTGGCATTGAATTAATGCTCAGCAACAATTTCTGGAAAATTATTTTTTTAATGATTATGAGTTCGTGTTGAACTGGATTGTTTATTGACTTGCTTGTTTTTGCTTTACTGATATAATCCTGTGTGTGTGTGTGTGTGTGTGTGTATTAGTCAGTCTATAAGAATGCTGTGGTCAATGACACCACAAGCTGTGGGGCTGTTAAGGAGAACCAACATGATCACACCCCTTATGCCTCTCTCCTGAGTGACACAGGTTAATAGCCAGAGTGACCAAGGCAGTTTGTGTTCCATTTCCAGGCCTGAAGATGGATTGAAATAGGTCCAGATAATCTGCTTCCTTCAAGCATGCTTGCAGCTGGGTTGCCACCACCTTCTAGAGCACCTTGCCCAGGAAAGGGATATTTGCAGGGAGGTCCTCCTAAGGAGAGGGTGCATCTTCAGGGCCAATTTCACTTCGCCTTTTTGCACAGAGGCAATAATCATGTCCTGGACCCACCCTGGCAATTCCCTCTGGCTAGTTTTATAAGCCTTGGTGAGCAAGGGTCAAGAGGGCCCAACTCCTTGAAATAGATTATCTACAGGGTCAGGCTGCACTAGTTGAAACATACCCAAGGAAAGGCTGGGCCAGTGTTTTGCAGCTGCTCCAAATCTGAGAAAAGCTGGGCCAGACCTAGTCCTCCCATCTCACTTACCCAAGCCTCGGGAATGAACACTAGATCTGCCTCTTCCTCACCCACAAGCAAATTATAGATGGGAGACTGTGTTTATTTTTTTGGATGTTTTTATGCTTTAAGGAGAGACGCGGGTGGCGCTGTGGTCTAAACCACTGAGCCTCTTGGGCTTGCCAATCAGAAGGTCAGCGGTTTGAATCCCCGCCACGGGGTGAGCTCCCGTTGCTCAGTCCCAGCTCCTGCCAACCTGGCAGTTCGAAAGCATGCCAAAATGTGCAGGTAGATAAATAGTTACTGCTCCTGCGGGAAGGTAAACAGCATTTCTGTGCGCTGCTCTGGTTTCAGTGTTCCATTGTGCCAGAAGCAGCTTAGTCATGCTGGCCACATGACCTGGAAAAAACTGTTTGCGGACAAACGCCGGCTCCCTTGGCCTGTAAAGCAAGATGAGCACTGCAACCCCAGAGTCATCTGTGACTGGACTTAACTGTCAGGGGTCCTTTACCTCTTTTTTAAAAAAATGCTTTAAAAGATTTCTGTTTCATTTTTAATTGTATTGTTTTGCTTCCTAGTTGTTTGCCGCTCCTTTGGAAGCAATAGGTAAATACTACTACTACTAATTCTCCACCCCAGCCACAGCCTCCAGACCATACTTTCACACACCCCTGTATCTCAGAAGACAGATAGAAACCATTCCAGGTATCAAAATCTCCTAAGGAACAGGGTTGGTTATGCCTTGACTGTTGAGTGCTTCTGAGTACATGCACTTGTTTTGTCAGTTTAAAAAATACATCTTTGGACCACAAGAATTCTAGCAAAAAGGGAGATGGAGGAGGGATCACAGAAGAAGGAAATAATTGTACCCCAGTGTAGGAAAAATCAGAAATCTATGCCTGGTTCAGTCTGTGACTTATTTTGATGCTTCTCAGTATCTAAATGGTGAATTCAAGACAGAGAAAAATGGTAAGGCACAGTCTTTTTGCCAGATGAGAACTAGGTAATGTATGGTTTTGTTTGTCAGTACAAGAACAAATTCTGTTCTCTAAATAGTTCCTTGTAATGTTTGATTCTTCCTCCATTTCTTGCGCACTTAAACACAAGTGTGGTACTTAAATTGCAAAGTCAAATTGCATTGCATGGCATGGAATGGGAGCTGCAAAGAAGATTATAATGTAGCATTATCATGTGCTATTCTCACATGCTAAAAATCATATTCTCTTCAGAACTGGGCATAAAACATATTTTTTCCCCTAAGCCATTCTCCCAAGTGAAAAACTTGTTTCTGTCATTTCAATTGCTTTACATATTTCAAATCTACATAATTGTTGCCCATGTGAATAGAACCTGACACTTAGGTTGTGATTCTAACAATACTTGAAAATGAATCAGATTGAAATCAATGGGCTTTGCTTCCAGCTAATGGACTTTCAGATAAGGGATGACTTTGTAATATAAATGGCATTTTTAAAAATCAGCTTTACTTTATCCTCTACTATTAGACAGGTTCAAAATTCTGAAAAGGTTTCTAGAAGACTTGTTGATGGCATTTTTGAGGAATCAGTAGTAACCTGGTGTTCTCTGATTAATAAAAGTACACTGAAACTGAATCTAAATAGTAGAGTGCAAATTTCTGATTCCCAATTTTGCTGCTATGTTGGGAAAAGGTATCCTTGTTCATCTTGCTGCATTTTCAGCAATGGTAGCCTATTTACCTTATGTTGTTGTAAAAGTTGTGAACTACACAATTCTAAAAAATCTCTGACACAGGCTTCAAAAAGCACATGGTGCTTCATGCATACCAAGAGTAGTTGTTCACATCCGTCTGTCTCTAGAGACAATGGAGTGCACCTCCAGGGCTGAAGTCTCATCACTGCATGAGCAGCACCAAAGTGACCTCCCAGGGGTACAAAACTGGGCAGTGTGTATGGAGATCCTGGGCTCTTATGGAGGTAAGAGCCCCCTCTTGGCCTGACTGATGTGGTCCAAAGGAAAGCAGAGCAATACATTTGACACCAGCTTGGCTGCAGGAGTTACCAGAAGGAGGTTTACAAAGTGCCATCCAAACATCTATCTTAGGGACTACACTCTGGATTTGTGCAGGGTTTACGCCTTAGCCTTTTCTTCTCCCAAAGATATCCCACAAGGCAGTGGAGGTTAAAGATCAGAGTTTTCCTTCTCCTTGATGGTCTACCTTCCCAGGTTGACAAGCCTCATCTGCCTCTCACTTCCCTCTACAACACTGATCAGTAGGTTCATTGTTATCCCTTTTTCATCACCAGTCTCCCCTCAGTTGCCCTTCAATCAAAATTCACAAAAACATAAGCAGGCTATCAGGTACAACACTGAGAGCAGTTTCATGATCAGCACCAACACCAACACGCTGGACAGCAGGGTAAACCTTGAAAACACCACAAATCTCAAGCGCAGTATGTGCTGGAGGAAAAAGTCATCATTTAGTTTTGTGGGCACCATTCTAGTGAGTTCAAGAGAGTTGTGTAGATTCCAGACTCTGGAAAAAAATAATTTATTTGGAAAAGTAAGTTGTAAATTCATTGTAAATAAGTTGTAAAGCAAAGTTTTCTCTGTTCTTTGGCATAAATATTGGTGTGTCTCCAAGCAACAACTGGGCTTCTTCTTTAAATGTTGATTTATGACTTATGTAGCTTGGGATAATTGTAGATGAGCACTTTGCTAGCAGTACATAATGTTCCCACACATCATTTAGCTGATGGATATCACTGTTGTTGAGCTTATGCTGAATTACTTCCAAAAGCCGGTCCATGGCAACATCAGAAGTCACAGCTTGTTCCTGGTTTCCATGTGTCTGCCTGTAAAATTCTTTCAGACAGTTCAAAAGTTATTTTCCTTTGGCAGCTATTACATCACTTACCTTAGCTATTGCATCATTCACATTAGCTAACTGAATAGGCACTGCTTTATGAGCATGTTCTTTCTGCAGCAAAGTAGCTATGCTGAAGGTGTGTTCTTTATGTTGTTTCTGACAAAATAGTCATAGATGCCAATTCAGTAACGTTGCATATTGTCTTGTTCTGATGCCTAGTTATGGTTTACTTTGGTGAGGTGGTCTTCCTGGTTTAGACCTTGAGATTATTAATGTGCTTCTTTCCATTTTCCCCTGTGTGTTAGAGTCACATGACATCATTGTTTACACCAGCCAATGTGGACTCAACTCTTTCACTTGTATCTCAATCCACAACATTGCTAAACCTGAATCTCAACAATCAGCCTTGACTTGTTCACATTTGCAACTCCTTGCTGATTTCCATGTCTCACACCTTCATGTGTCTACTCTTAACAAAATATGCTGATCTTAGCATTGTAGGTATCAGTCATAATGCCTCTTGAGGGAACCAATGGGATCCATTGCTATCCACACACAACACACATCACAAATAGTTCTTAGCAGCATATCCTGAAATGCATGCCAGGGAGAATAAAGCATCATAATTTAGACAGAATGAAGACAAAGATAGCACACATGATTTACAGTGTGCAGATGAGTAAATTGGGTTGCAGTAGCTGACTGTGCATCGAGGGCAACAGTACATCAGGCTCGTTTGTACGCCAGAAATGGTGTGCATCACTCTCCATGAAAACAAAGCAATTGACCATATTGTGGAAGTTCAACATAATATAAATAAATAGTGTTTAACTTCCAGGCTTTGTTTTTCATGAATTTAAAAAATCATTATAAACAGCACAGAAAAGAAAATCCATAACTTTTTTTTTTAGGACTGATTTTTCTTTTTAAATTTAAATTCTCAGTAATACTTGTGAAGGTGGCTACAAAACTCAATAGATTTGGATGTTGGTCATTCTGATAGTGGAAGGTGATCAAGCATAATCCTGTAATTGAGCCAAGTGTCTCAATGGATTTCCAATTTTAAAATGTTTACTCTCCCTTTCACCTTAAAGGGTTCATAAATTTGGAATGTGAAATGAATTGGGCTGTAAAGTAGCCTTAACAAAGATGATCCAAAAATTTAAGAGTTCTTGTTGCCCACAATGAATGACCAGGTCAAGTCCCACCACCATGACTCAAAACAAGATGAAGGAATTAGCCCATAAAGTGTTTTCTCATTTCTTCTCAGTAAATAAAAATAGGAAATGCTATGTTATAAAGGAAACAACTATTAAACTGGTTGTCATTCGATTTTCCCTTCTGGAGGATATCACATGTGCTGAGTGAGGATAATGCTCAGTTTTACTTTGCTGTAGAAGCAGAAGAGCATATGATGTTTTCAGATACCGCCATGCTACAGCTAAGCAATTGCTTACAACAGCTCTGACTCAACAGAATTATGTAGGTGCAACCAACAGCCAAAAGGAAACAAATGCATCAGCATGTAGACTACATTCCCAAACCTGCTTACCTAATAGCACATAAAATTCAGGAAGCTAATCCAAAGTAAATCAGCCTTAGATGCAAACAAATAAAACTCTTCTTCTACTTGGATTTTTGCCAGTTTAGTCCCATTAAAGTCAAAGCTGACATTTAAATGCATTGCATATACAAGTGGAATGAGTTAAGTGCTATATGTTAATGGTATCAGACTCTCATAAAGTCAACATAATTTTACACCTAAGTTTTACAAGGTGGTGAATTGAAGCCGAAAGTATGAAAAGAATTTGTTGTGTGAGGTCACTTCCTCGCCCGTCTTTCCAGGTGTATTTTTAGGCTGAGAAAAACAAGAGTTTCATTAACGGTATGCAAAGTGGATTCAGTACTTGATAGTACATAACTTCAAAGCATTAGTGTAAAAGGATGCCTGGGATCAGTTTCAAATGAAAATGGCTGATGAAGCGTAGGATGAGCTAGACATGGAATAAGATGCGTGAAGACATTTCATATGTCACTTGCAGTCCAACTGTTTGGGATCACAGTGCATGGGGGAGCGGAGGTTAACTCTCTTCCCCTATTCTGTCCCCCAAAGAAAATACCCCCCCCGGCTGCTATTTTCTCAAAAGGAAAACTGGGAGTGCTTCCAGACAACCTGTTTAATAAGCATTCAGCCTGATTTGTTGGCAGAGAAAATAGATGATGATGGCTATTTCAGGAGCCAATTAAAAAAATTATTTTAAACTGTGTTTAGCGGTTGTTGTTTTGGTTTGTTATCATTGTATATCTTTTTGTGTTTGTTACTGTAAAGCTCCCTGTGATCTTTGGATGAAGGGTGGTGTAGAAATTTTATAATTAACAACAATTATTTATTCCTTTTTTGGTGGGCTGAGGGGGGTGGGGAATTAACTGATGTTGTGTTAATTCCCCAAATGTTCCCTACTCCTAAAGCTAATGGAAACTAGTGACATGGTTAGTTCCTGCTCTTTTTTAAAAAAAGGGAAATAAACTATATTTTACCAGCCAATATAATATATCTGTTGTTATCCACCATTCACAACAAAACAAAATGTGAACTAATGTAAATCAGCAGAAATCTGATTTAAGAATTCTGTGTTTTGTCAATTATGCTATACTACTACAACAACAACACTGGGCTGCACCAGCCACTCATAGGATTGCTTGATGGCAGGGGGTAGATATTTTTGCTATGGAAGAAGGTACAAGTTAAAACTGTAAAATGCTAAATGAAAAAAAAAGTGTTTGTATGTGGTTGCTTACATCAAAGGGCCAGTTGAGCTTTGGAGTATGAAATCCAGTAAGCTTATTTCTTGAGAAATCATCACAACTGGGCCACAGGGATCACATCTGAGGTTTTCTGGCACTGCAGGGGGAATGTTGACCTACCCAAAAAGGAGACTGTTTCCATATGCTAAGAAAACAAAACTTTGGAGACATATTGGCTAGCTGATGAGCACTGAGTATTATCACAGCAGAGGAGAGATCTTACTTCAATAACTGTACGAGAAGCATGGTTAATAATGCACACATAAATGAGGAAACTAGACTCTAAATTTACATTTTATTAAAGTGATTCACAGTATGCAAAATTATACAATGGTGAAGATTATAGAAATATTGTTATCTATGCCCTAGTTGGCCTTGTATATCACAGAAACACCATAATATCAGCAAATGAATGTGATACTCTTGACACTTTATTCGCTCATATTTCATATTTATTAGGGAATACGTTTTGCAGGAGAGGTAATAAATGTTTCCTTTCCCTAGCCAGCGACAATGCTTTATTTTTCACTCAATGACTATACTTGCCATAAAAACAATGGAAACTCCTAATATCTGCTCTGTATGGATCAGGAGGTGTCATAAATCATGTGCTGGGGGCTGTAATTTATTTAACTACTCAACAGCTACTTCAGGAATTCTTGAGGGGAAAAGTTCCGTCAAACTGATTACAAACCTAGGTTACTGGGAAGGTACCTCATGTGTGGCATAAATGCAAGTGTGGCACAATAGAAATGAATAAAGAGGCCCACAGCAATTTCACTCAAACATGTACAGTCTGCCCTTGAAACGACAATTGGGGATGCCTATAACCAATCAGGATATGATTTCTTTTTGAGAGGAGCATTGGAAAGCAGCAGTCTGCAAACGGTACAGAATTACCATTTATGAACAACTCTGTGGTGCTAATCTTCCCCTCACCATTTCTCCTCTTGGTTCTTCTATATTTCTCAGTGTTTTTCTTTTATTTTCCCATCTTCTTACCAATTCCTTTTGCACTAGGGTCTTGTTTATTTTATATTTTCTTGGGTTTGATTGGGAAAAGAAAAACTTCATGTGCCTCCTCCACAGGTCGGGAGGGTGCAAAACAAGAGCAGACCGTTTCTGTGGTGGCTTCCCACTTGCAGAATACTCTCACTGAGGAGGTTCTCCTGGCATTTTCATTACATATCTTTAAAGGTAAAGGGTAAAGGGACCCCTGACCATTAGGTCCAGTTGTGGCCGACTCTGGGGTTGCGGCACTCATCTCGCTTTATTGGCCAACGGAGCCGGCGTACAGCTTCCGGGTCATGTGGCCAGCATGACTAAGCCGCTTCTGGTGAACCAGAGCAGTGCACGGAAACGCCGTTTACTTTCCCGCCAGAGCGGTACCTATTTATCTACTTACACTTTGAAGTGCTTTTCAACTGCTAGGTTGGCAGGAGCAGGAACCGAGCAATGGAAGCTCACCCCGTCATGGGGATTCGAACCATCGACCTTCTGATCGGCAAGTCCTAGGCTCTGTGGTTTAACCCACAGCGCCACCCGTGTCCCTCTACATATCTTTAGGTGCCAGGAAAAGCATTCATTTTCTCCTAGATCTTTGGCTAATTAAACAATCTACGGCCTTTTGAACTGTATGTGTGGGTTATTCTTTTTGTTTGTTACTCCGTTATGTATTTTTATGTTTTTATGTTGCAAACAACACTGTGATCCTCAGATAAAGGACAGTATAGAAAATAAAATAGTAGTAGTAGTAGTAAATAAAGAATATAGAAACAAATCAATTTGAGAGATTGGCATACAATGTAAAATCAGCCATCTGCGAAGGGCTTTCTATAAATACTGCTAATAAACACATGAACACACTGCTAATAAACACATGCATACGAACCAAAGAAGCAGGCAATCTCTTCAGCCTTTTTTCTTCCCATTTGGAAACTTCATAGAGGTTATTCTGCCATCCTCCACATAGTTATTTCATATCTGGGGAGAAACAAAAGTGTTGTTTGGCTGCTCCTTTTGTGCTCTCCTCAAAGTTATCGTTTGAAAGTGACCTTGGGAAATTTACCTTTTGGGATGTATGTTTCATTTCAAATGACATTTAAGACTTTTATTTGCCATCTGTTTGTTTATGTACTCCTAGCCTGAGAAGCCAAGAAGCTGAACACGATTAATGTTCATCCAAGCCAGGTAATAAACCTTGCTAAAATGGGAGGATTTATGTTTACATTCCCAGTTCCGAAAAGTTTCCTCTCTCTAGGCATGGTTCTCAAAGCATAAGGCAAGGAGCTTTGCTAAACAGGTGCAAAAAGAAGCAGGAATAGGCAGAGAGAAAGTCAGAGAAGAGAAAGGAAATATCAACATCTGTTGCAAATACATAGACCTCCCTTTTCCAGATGTACACAGTGAATGCGTTGTCATCAGGATGTGGCACCAGAGATGGCTGTGATGTCATGGGTGGAGCAAGCAGCTTTCCCCTTCTGCACTTGGAGTTCTCCTTCACAGATATAATATAATCAAGTTGTGATAGACTCCATATTCATTTCTTAACAGTTATCTCCCATCCTGGTACTGACTAGACCCAGAGTGGCTTAGCTGCCACAAGGTGGTGCCTTCACATGCCTTGTGGCCATACCATGGAACAGATCGTATACCCCGCGAGTGTCTTGATTTTCCAGGGACAGTCCCAGAATCATGAAGGCCACCCCAGCCTCTGATTTGATCCTGGAATATCCCTGTTTCTCCTGCCAGCACCACCACCAGGCTCAGCGGGGAGGATGAGTTGGTGCTTCTCAAAGCGACAATAATGGTGGCAGCTGTGAGGGAGCATCCCGTTGTCATGGGTCAGGAGTTGGCTTCTCTTGCTGAACAGCAGCCTGAAGGAGCAGAAGGTGAAGTGACTCCACTTGCTGCTGATCAGCCTTCTTGCTCCTGATGAGAACCAGCTGGCTCCAGCTTTCTTAAGCAGGGCTTCCAGCCTCAGTCAGTTGCTGGAAACAACATTTGTCATTCCTGGCTGCTTCTTGCGACTCTTGGCTTTCTTGACCCCCGGATTGTCTGACTACGTGAACTGAGATACTCCTGACCTTAGGACTGGGCTGAACCTTGCATATGGACTCTGCTTCCAGGTAAGCACCCCACTGAAACTCGGCTGGTTGGCTGGCTTCTCCCTCCACTGAGCTCTGCCATGGCTGGCAGCAAGGACTACGACACCCCGCCACTGTTCTCCTCTCTTGGGCAGCTCATAGCAGCTGCTGGAGAGCCGATGAGGAGAAGGAGGAGAGGCTGTCATTGCCAAGGCCTAGCCCCGTGTGGCAGTTAGAGCACAGGGCTGCCCTGGGTGGGAAGAAAGGGGGAGTGAGGCAGAGCACTAGGAGTCTTGATGTATGGTTTTAGTGAAAAAAGTTGCTTTGTGCTTCCACATCTAATCTGCTCCTTTCTGAAATTTATTTATTGGTAGGTGTTTTCCTTTTTTTGTAAATCTACCAAAGAATAAAACAAAATTGGGACTAAGGGGTCTTCTCAGGACATTGGAGGGTGTGCGTGCTGTGTCTCATTGGTGCAGTGGTGCTGTCACTCACCCTTCTGACAAGAAATGCCATGTGGGGGCGGGACATGAAAAAGGGGCATCCAGGAGGGTCAGTTGGGGGGTGGGAAAGAAATATCTCTATTTTCATCTGAGGAAGGGTATGATATTGTGTGTCTTTTTAAATTTTAGAAAGGGGCAGATTCCAGTAACACTCACACTCCAAACAGTATTGGATATTGAACACAGAATAAATAAAGAACTTACTTTTATTCCAGATTTGAAAGCCCTTTAAAATTCTTGAGGGGAATGTTTTAAATGAAATTTTCAAAGGAAAATTTGACATTGTCAGGTCAAGAAAACCACTTTATTAACATTGGGTGGACAGGGAGATCAGTATAAATAATCCCCCCCCCCCAGCACAGGACTATAAAACTTGTGACTGCAAGTAGACAGCCCACTAGCCATGTTTATTGTTTGATGGCCCTTGTATTTTGGAGTCCTGAGGAGGCAGCTAAGAGATCTATTTAGCCCTACACAGTTTGCAAGTTGTTTTAGCAGTAACTGTTTTTGTATAGCAGTAACTGTTTGCTTTATCAGTAACTGTTTTTTAGCAGTGGTGAAGAGCCTTTGACCCTCCAGATGTTCCAGGACTGCAATTCTAATAATCCATGACCTCTGGTTATGCTGTTGGTTCTAGCAACATTTGGAAGGCCACAGGTTCCCTATCCCTGGATTAAGGGCTTTGGTGGAAACGTGTGAAAAGTGTGATACCTCAAATAAGTGGTCAATTTCAGAAAAGTGGAGCAGGCTTTTAGACAGAAAGTAGCTGGCCACAGTGAATAACATTTTTAAGTGGTTCTCAATAAAGCTTCTGTTTGGGCTGATACCTCTTGGTGTCATCTTCTGTGAAATACTTCACATCAGATTCTAGACTACTTCTTCAAACTTAAGGCAGGAGCATCTGCTTGAGTGAAATCAGTACACTGAAATGCAGAAAGCTAGCTGACAGAATGAACCAAAAGCATGGAGGAGGGCACTGTTGCTTGGCCTTGTAGGGGAAGAGGAGTGCTAAGGATAATGAAGGTGACCCAACAGAGGATGCATAGACCACTTGATTTAACAAGTGTCATATATAGAGAACCCTTGTAGTCAAGTGTGTGCTGATATTTTAGCTGGTACAGTGCTTTAGGGTTTACTTAGACTCTCTCTGGTATACGAAGCCAAGAGAATTAACATAGAGTGTACATATTCAAACACACACACACACACACACACACACACACACACACAGAGTTATAAAGTAGTTATTTGGCTTGGGGTAAAGCTTGTCTTGTGAGTGTTATTTCAATTTTTGTTAACCTTTTTTGTTCATTTTGAGAATTAAAAGGTTTACTTAGGGTGCAACTTGCTAATGCTTGCAAGAGTTCACTTTTCATCAACGTCTTACTGATCTTGTGTACCAACTCAAGTCTGATTATTTTGTTTAGAGGAACACCGTATTATATTATTACTTGCGCCACTAAATTGAATTTCGTTAATTGAATACTAAACCGTGCTTCTTGAAATTAACAGGAAATTTAGTTAAGCCTCAATTAGATCCTGTAGAAATTGTTATATACAATGTCAGGTGATAAGTGTGTGCCTGGCTGTGTTAAAACACCTGAGGATAGCCAAGTCATTCTCCTTGCAGACCTTTCTTTGGGAGGCATATCTGTAAGGATTAATTACTATGGCTATTGCACAGTTGGCTAAAGGCGTAAGCTGATGAGATTTCAATTTAGCACTTGACAAACTAATAGCTTTACATGCTGATTATAATAGACTTTGCTGACATGCAAAGAATATAATAATGTATTGAAAATGTGTTTTTTGTTTGGTGTTGCTAATGCAAAATATGCATGACTGGTAAAGTGTTTTCTCAAACTTCCCTTAGAAACTTTCATGTCAAGGATTAATAGGGAGGGGGAGGAGGCAGGCGAGAGGGAAAAACAGAACTGTTTAGTCGCTTCATTGAAAAACAACAGAGCTAGTCATTTGTGAATACTGCTGACACAAGATGCACAGGGGCTTATTTCATGGAAGGGCTGCTTTGTCTATTGATGTTATGTGTGGCTTCACTAATCTGTATACAGGTGATTCTGCCCTGAATTTTATTACAAAAGCTATTAGTAAACAAGGGACATTCTTCACTTTCCAGAATAATTTAATGAGCCCAAGTCTATTCAGATACGCACATGAAAATCTTGTGGAGCTAACTTTGGACATCAGGACCATCTCTAAATAAGGGGGCACTCCAGCCCATTAATTTAGTTAATGAAGGACCAGAAGCAGTTATATTATTTTGCGAGTCATCACCAATGGGACATCAAGGAGTCCTTCATATCCACTGCTACTAAGAACTATTCCTGTCAACTGCACATATCCTTATCATTAATACAATTAAACAACAATATTTCAGTGTTTCAAAAGTTGACAGAGAAGGGCTAGTTCTTCCTGCATTGAGAAGGTCTCAGGTTCAGTTGCAAAGATAAGCTAGGTATGATGTGAAAAATAAAAAAACCTGGCAAGCCATTTGGTTGGCATCCACCTGTTTTGGGAGGCAATGGAGGAGTGCAACTCTGGGATGGCTCCTGCTGTTGCTATAGAGACTGATACAGGAGAGACATGTTTTATTGCAGCTGGGGCAGATGAAGTCGTCCAACTGTGCTGTTGCAGGTGCACCATGGCACTTCTTCAGTCCACACTCCTCCCAGTGGTCATTCCTCCTCTGATCACTGTTGTGATACATGACCTGGGGTTGATGCCATCAGCCTTCATGTCATGTTTGCAGTCATCTTTGTAATAGAGTTGGTCTACCAATGGGCCTGATGCCTGAAGCCAGCTCCCTGCCAAGCATGTCCTAGGGGATTCTGCCAACTTGCATTCTGCGGACATGACCAAGGCAATGAAGACATCACTGAGACAGGAGTGCAAACATGCTAGAAATCTGCGCTTGGAAGAACACAGCTTTGTTGGAGATTCTGTCCTGCTATGTGATGCCCAAAACCTTCCCGACGCTGCTCATGTGAAAGGCATTGAGGTGTTGCTTCCGGGGGTTGAAAGTTGCCCCTCAAGCTACTGCCTGTCAATATTCAAAAAGGCAATGGCAACTTCCTGTTTTCTTTGAGGTAGATTTAAAAATCATGACACATAGCCTTTCCCCACAAAAATATCAAGATGGACCTCTTTCTATATCTTCCAAGCTGCTGTACAGAGAAAATTCCTGCATAGATGATGATGACATGTTGCAATTCATAGGCAGGTTTGCTGTTAAAGGTTTATTTTGTGTAGAAAATAAATATATATTTGGTAATATACTGGTAAATTGCAACTTAGAACCAGTTCACAGTGATGTATGTTTATTTGATCAAATGTGAGGGTGCATAGTCACAGGGGGAAAAGGTTAGCATCAACAGCAACACAGGGGCGGCATTTATTCCAGTGAAATAAGTGGTGGAAATGGCTGTCGGCCCACAACACACACAATACTGTTTACCCTAACATCTCTCCAGGAAATTATTTACCATCATATACAACGGCATGGAGGAAGCAGTGGGAACTAACTGTGCAACAATTGAAAACGATGTGCTACTTATTACTGTAGTACCAATTTTCTTGATGAAGTTATCCTGTGGTGTTTAGTATCATTTCATTGTCCATAATGGAATTCTGGTACTGCCAATGGAAGCACAAGCTAATTCACAGGTCTGTCATCAACTGTTGAGGATATGATTCAATTTAAGGAGAGCGTGATTTACTGTTTACAGTACGTAATAGCAATTTGCCAAATGTTCAGTTTCGCTATTTACTTGTAAATGTTTCTTTTCAGGAGGTCTCTTTAGAGAAGCGACATCTCATTTTCATCATGGTCCCAGGGGGTAGCAGGCAATTCATGCTTAATAATAATCAGTTATCTGAAGCCAACCAATTGGCATTGCTTGAAAATAATGATTGTGTATCAAATGAGAAGCCATTCAGTAGATTAATGATTTGGAAAAGTTCTGTCAGAGTCCTTGCAAAAGAATATAATTCAACTTTAAAAGCTGGAGTTTGTGAGGATATTGCTTAATTCTGCTTCTTGTAGAACAAGGAAGTTCTCCTCCCTGGTTACAACTCTATAATTACAAAGATATAGTGGGACAAGGACCCATTTCTTTGATTGATCTGGATTCTACGGTGCCCATCTTCTTCCTGCATTGTGTGATGTGTTCCTTACTTACCTAATTATTATTTTTAAGTAGGCAGTATATTTCTAACAATTGCCTGTAAACACTTTAAATAATGGTTGCTTTAAAAATGCTTTTTAAAATGCTTAGAATGTTCGCCCTCCCCTACTTAATTTGACTGTATCCCAGCGCAGCTAATGCTTTGGAGAACCTCTGCATGGCATATGCCTCATTTCATTTGACATGGGACATGGGTGGTGCTGTGGGTTAAACCACAGAGCCTAGGACTTGCTGATCAGAAGGTCAGTGGTTCGAATCCCTGTGACAGGGTGAGCTCCCATTGCTCGGTCCCTGCTCCTGCCAACCTAGCAGTTCAAAAGCACATCAAAGTGCAAGTAGATAAATAGGTACTGCTCCAGCGGGAAGGTAAATGGTGTTGCCATGCGTTGCTCTGGTTCGCCAGAAGCGGCTTGGTCATGCTGGCCACATGACCCGGAAGCTGTACGCCGGTTCCCTCAGATGAGCCTCGCAACCCCAGAGTCGGTCATGACTGGACCTAATGGTCAGGAGTCCCTTTACCTTTACATTTACCAGCATGAGCAAATGGAGTTCATTGCAGGGAGTGCTATGATTTGCAGTGAGTAGATGTTCAAGCACGGCTTTGCAGTGGTAAGCCCCACCACTTTGTCTGGCATACTGTTTTAAGCCCATATGAAATAAAGACTAAATGTTCAATAATGGGCTCAAAATATTTTTGAGTTTTAGCCATTTCATCTGTATAAAAATGATGGCAGATTTTAATGTGAGTAGTGAAAATGATGGAGATGAATTAGACCAGGGCCACATTCACATCAAACACTTAAAGGTCAATGATACCACTTTGAACGGTCATGCTTTCCCCCAAAGAATTATGGGCACTGTAGTTTGTTAGGGGTGCTGAGAGTTGTTGGGAGGCCTCTGTTCCCCTGTTTTTTTTCCAAGAGTATGGAATCCAGTGATTAAAGATATCCTGAAGAAATTATCAGTAGCTAATAAAAAAAAAGACTGTTTAAAACCATTTTGATCAAACTGCCCCTTTCCTTTCAAGGTCTTATTTTTACTTCCTTTTCTGTAACACTTTCTTTAAAAAAAATAAATGCTGCATTCAAATGTTTTTAAGCTGCTGGTATTTTTATGTGGGTGTTGTGGTGTGAAAATGATTAAAAATGTATAAGAACAGCAGCAGCAGCAGCAGCAACAAAAAGTGGTTTCTGGCCTTCACTGCAAACGGCAAAAAGCACCTAAAAGGAGGTCAATTTAGCTGTAGCAGGATATATGCTGGGAAACTAAAATATGTCCTGAAATAAGTACTGGTTCCAAATATTTTTAAAGGAAAAGTGTGCATAAGAGTGAAATTTTATAGGCAAGCTATTCAAACTTGAATGCTGAGCCCTGTATGTTGGTGCTGGCACAAACATTTGCTGATATGAACAGTGCTGCAGAGCTGTGACTGGATTTTTTTGGAAATTTATTTTGTGAAGCTTAGGGAAAAAAGGTAGTTGTATTGAAAATAAATAATGCAGGTTATGCTGAAAGGAAAGAAGACAGTATTACTTCTTTGTACCATTATATAATGCCACTATAGAATGGATATCACTGCTAAAGAACATTAACTTCCCAGCAACCAACTGTAAACTACAGATATTGTCCTGTACATTTGAAATACAATGCTGAGAGTGAATTATACTTCCCCTTCAAAAACCTCTGAGTTTTTACTAAAGAAAGAGACCCTTTATTTTTTTCCTAATACCAAGAACAATTTTTTCCTGGTAATGGTTATCTGTTAGGCCTTGCAAACCAAACCCAAACAAATCTACATGGGGGCTAAATGCCACCCAGTTTAAGCCACTTAACATGGTTTATATTCCCAAACTGGCAGAGTTTAAAAATGTATATAAGATTGGGTTGTGGTAGTGGACAGAATAGGCTTGTTGGAGCCAGACATACTGTTAAAGGTAAAGGTAAAGGGACCCCTGACCATTAGGTCCAGTTGTGTCCGACTCTGGGGTTGCGGCGCTCATCTCGCTTTATTGGCCAAGGGAGCCAGCGTACAGCTTCCAGGTCATGTGGCCAGCATGACTAAGCTGCTTCTGGCGAACCAGAGAAGTGCACAGAAATGCCGTTTACCTTCCCGCCAGAGCGGTACCAAAGTGCAAAGTACTTGCACTTTGATGTGCTTTTGAACTGCTAGGTTGGCAGGAGCAGGGACCAAGCAATGGGAGCTCACCCCGTCGCGGGGATTCGAACCGCCGACCTTCTGATCGGCAAGTCCTAGGCTCTGTGGTTTAACCCACAGCGCCACCCGCGTCCCAGACATACTGCTAGAGACCTCCTATTAACTGGACACAAAAGGGTTTTTTAGGGGTGGGGATTGCCTTGCTTCTACATGACCTGCTTATAGAGCATTCACCCTGATTTGTTTGCAGAGAAGAGGACACAAGCTCTTCACTGAGTATTCATTCCGATTTGTTCATAGGGAGGATATACAATGTTGCATCTCAGTTTCCTGTGCCACCCTGCCCCACACTTTCCAGTGCATTTTCTGTTGCTCTCCTTATGGAAAAAGTCCAGTTTGGGGGCACAAAGCAGGTTTGATTCCCCAGATCTTGAATTTTAATGGTATGTGATTGAATCCCACCCCTCAAATAGGAACTTAGTCCATCTGTCTGTGCTTCCCTAGCTTGTGTGTAGTAGCCTTTGCACATGAGCAGCAAGCCTGAATATGGGTTACAGTGTCTCTCCATTCCTCATTAAGTAACATATTTCAAATTATGTTGGGATTAGACAGAACAGTTCAACAGCATGTTTTCAAAGTAAACACTTACTTTTAATTAAATGTTTCCTGAATATGAATGTTTTCATTTATGGTATAATTACTTAATTGTGGGGAGAATCTTGTGTCTTCCTCAACTTATCTCCGCTGCAATAAAAGCAGGTGCAAATAATGATAAGGCTTAACAAATGGTAGAAGCACAAACATAACTCCCATGCACAGGGTTGAAATTTTTGGATTCTAAAAACTGGTTCAAAATATAAAGCAGAGGCATTTTATAATATCTCTGGTTTCCCTCTCAAGGTGGACTTAAGTTAACTGAAAGCTCTGGGATAGAGGATACAGGATGGAAAGCATTCCTCTTGTCCAGAGCACAATATATTCCAGAAGCTTGAATGCACGTTGTTGTTCTGGCTCTGTTAGCAAGCCTCCATCCCACTCTTAACACCAGTGAAATTGGCTGGCATTGTTTGTTTTTACAGTTTGCTGTAATTCAAATGACAGTATCCTGTAGCCTGCAGTGGGTAAGCAGGAAGCTAAGAGCAGAGACATGACACAGAGGCTGAGAAACCTGCAATGTAATGAAAGCTGGCAACTTATGCCACTCTTAGCTAGTGATGCAAGACATGCCGGCTGTTGGATTCAGAAACTCTGAATGTACTGTAATAGGAAAAGTGAAATAACACCCTAAGCCTGTGATTAAATGGTTTTACCAATTTTAGTACGATGAGGAAGACACTCCACTAACCCTGATATCTTAAACTGGCAGAAGCTCCTGAGGCAAAGTCTGATACAAACAGAGAGGAGAAGCCATGCTCCAAATAATTGCCAAGTTGGCAAATTAACAGCAGCTCTTCACTACATGATTTGTTTTTATGTATTGATTTACTTTTTTTTTTGCAGTTGGGAGACCAGCAAGGGCTGATTTTAAGTTTATTCTTTCTCCCTCTGTCTAACATTTACAGGTGAATGGCTAATGTGGCAAGCTTGTTCTTTTTTGGAGGGGAAAAAAAGTTTGAAAATTCCCAGTACAAAATCCTCTAGAGGGATCTACTTTTGACTTACGTGGAAAGGAAAAAGTGACAGCCACTTTTAGAGGCCTGTTTATAGTCAATGGAGGTGAAAAAGAGCTTCAGATTTAATAGATCAGCTTCAAACTGGAATAATGATTTGAACTGGAATGACAGAGAGGATCTGAAATGAAACACACTGCTTCCAGACTAGACAGATGTAGGTACAAAATGAATTTTGTGGTTGCTGCACACTTGTATCATATATATTTCTTTTTGAGGAAATTAATCTGTTTGCTTCAAAACCTTTTGATACTATATGCTTTACCAGCAATATTAGGGAAATATAACTGGGAGGAAAATTTGAATAAATCATTTGATTCTGTGTTTAAGATGGCAAAGTCAGGGAATTAATTGGAACCAAAAGCAGATTCCTCTGTAATATACCTTCAGAGATTATTATTTTAGCTTTAAATCCTTGCACTAAAAAAAGAGAACAAAATATTATCAAAAGATGTTGAAAAAGCTCTACTACATAACATTATAAACCTGAGGCATTCATAATCTCTCTTTTTTTAATCTTTTTGAATAAGAGATGTCAATATTGTAATTAAATCCTATGGGCAGGATTCTTTCCAAGGTATGTGCAATAGCTAAATAAACATCGAAAGAAAGATTTGACCCTTCACAGTTCTTTGGTAAAGAACATGATATTTGCTGCATGTAGATCTTCTCCCACCCATTTGAAGTGTATGGGGTGTTAAGAGAGGTGTAGAACTTCTGATGGGGGACACAACGTGCTCCTCCTGAGGTAGTTTGTCCACCCTTGGTCCCTAACCTGAACTCAACTCTCACCTGCGGCTCCTAGAAGCTGTAAGCATGTGACAACAGCCACACCCTGGGAAACGACTTTGGCTGGCTGGCTAAACCAGTTGGGGGTAGCCAATGGGTCTCAAACCCTTGTTGGGTTGGGACTTCCCATGCAAGCGAGGACAGCCTCTGGTGGATCTGAACAGAGGCATAGCAAGGTAAATTGGTACCTAGGTGTGAATTTTTTTGTCACCCCCCCATTGAAATTATTAAAAGAAGGGAAAATAAGATACAGTGGTACCTCGGGTTAAGTACTTAATTCGTTATGGAGGGCCGTTCTTAACCTGAAACTGTTCTTAACCTGAAGCACCACTTTAGCTAATGGGGCCTCCTGCTGCTGCCGTGCCACTGGAGCACGATTTCTGTTCTCATCCTGAAGCAAAGTTCTTAACCTGAAGCACTATTTCTGGGTTAGCGGAGTCTGTAACCTGAAGCGTATGTAACCTGAAGTGTATGTAACCTGAGGTACCACTGTACTTACAGTTAAAAGTGTTATTTTCTGCTTTATTTACATTGGTTTATTTTGCATTGTGAGCATAAGCTCTTAAAACTCTTTTCCCCTAACTTTGAACTAGCTCCCCCCCCCCCCAAAAAAGTTGAAAGCTAAACTGCTTGCCAATTATACAAAGATTACAAAGAGAAAAAACTAGAGAGGAGATTCAGAGCAATCTTGCCCAATCAGGGGCTTGCGTGGTAGTGGCAAATAGATAACTCCGAAGCAATGACCCTGGCCAAGGGCACGTGGGCGCAGGACGGAGAGAATCCAAAGGCAGCTGCCCAGAAAACTTAACAGACCCACTCACAAAATACAACCGGCTTACAACAGCATACAGGACAGTAACAAAAACAACAGCAACTGTAGCCTCAGTCCAGGAAAGGCACGCGAATGTAACAAAACAATGGTAACAACAATAGCCTCACTGGAAGAACGGCACAGGAACGTAACCAATTAAAAGTAACAGTAGCTACAAACGCAGAAAGATACACGAACATAGAATAAAAGTAGCAGGAGCCACAGTCAAAAAGAGGCGTTTAAGAGGCTTGAGAATTAAATGCTTGAAAAGCAAGGAAAGCTAAGGGGGAGCGGTGGCAGATGGATCCGATTACGCAGAGGAAATGCGCAGGCGGGCGGTTTGCCGATGGCACAGCCGCGTGCGAAGGATCCTCCGTTCGCTGCCCCCTAAAAGATGGAGCCGGGAGCGGCCCATCACCTCCGCCCTCCCCTTGCTCCGCCCTTGGATCTGAGTTCAGTGAGACCTACACCACTGTGTCCAGAATTGCAGTCTTAAGCCCACTGATTTCAACAGATCTACTCAGAGTATAATTTAGCTGTATGCAACCCCAAATTTATATATATGAACCTTGAGCCCCAACTTCAAATGTGTTCTTTTAAACGCCTAGTTCAGATAATCATGTGTAGCATCTAGAACATCTGAAGTCATCATCTATCATACAATTATAGTGGTACCTCACATCCGTTCTTATCCTGAAACTTCTTTTTTTTTTTAAAAAAAATATTTTTATTAGTTTTTACACATATTAATGACAATACAAGACAAACACAAACATCAAAAACAAACAACAAAAATTGACTTCCCCATGCCTTCCCTTCGCCACATCCTTGTTTTACCATTTTTCGAGCAACTCATCAATCAGTCTTTAGTTAAGTCCCTTTTAAATTTCCTTGAAGTTTAAGATTTACAGCTGTAGTTCTTTGTTTCCTACCCCTTAACATCTTATCAGTCCACAATTTTACAGTAATTTTTTAGATATGTTTTAAATTTCCCCCAGTCCTCTTCCACTGTCTCTTTCCTCTGGTCACGGATTCTGCCGGTCATCTCTGCCAGTCCCATATATTCCATCACCTTCGATTGCCATTCTTCCAGAGTAGGTAATTCTTGCATCTTCCAATACTTTGCCAACAGGATTCTTGCTGCCGTGGTTGCATACATAAAGAATGTCTTATCCTTCTTTGATACCAATTGGCCGACCATGCCCAAGAGAAAAGCCTCCGGTTTCTTTACAAATGTCCACTTAAGGACTTTCTTAATTTCATTGTAGATCATTTCCCAGTAGGCCTTAATCTTTGGGCAGGTCCACCAAAGATGGTAAAAGGTACCTTCAGCCTCATTACATTTCCAACATTTGTTATTGGGCAGATGGTAAATCTTTGCAAGTTTGACTGGGGTCATGTACCACCTATAGATCATTTTCATTATATTCTCTTTCAGGGCATTACATGCCGTAAATTTAACACCGGTGGTCCATAACTGTTCCCAGTCGTCAAACATAATGTCATGACCAATATCCTGTGCCCATTTAATCATAGCTGATTTCACTGTTTCATCCTGTGTATTCCATTTCAGCAGCAAATTATACATTTTAGATAGGTTTTTAGTATTGGATTCTAACAATTCTGTTTCTAACTTTGACCTCTCCTTCTGAAAACCAAGTTTCCTGTCCTGCTTAAACATCTCATTTATCTGACGGTAGTGTAACCAATCTCGAACTTTATGCTTTAGCTTCTCAAAACTTTGTAGCTTAGTCTTTCACCATCATATTCTAAAATTTCACAATACTTAGGCCAATTAGAGTCCATGTTAATTTTTTTCACTGCTTTCGCTTCCATTGGTGACAACCACCTAGGGGTTTTACTTTCCAATAAATCCTTATATCTATTCCAAACATTGTACAATGCTTTCCTGACAATATGGTTCTTAAAACTTTTATACACCTTTACCTTGTCATACCACAAATATGCATGCCAACCAAAACTATTGTCATATCCTTCCAGATCAAGAATGTCTGTGTCTTCAAGAAGTAGCCATTGCTTCAACCAGCAAAAGGCTGCTGATTCATAATAAAGTCTTAAGTCTGGCAGGGCAAAGCCCCCTCTATCTTTTGCATCAGTTAAAATCTTAAATTTTATTCTGGGCTTTTTGCCCTGCCAGACAAATTTAGATATATCTTTCTGCCACCTCTTGAAACAGTCCATTTTGTCTAGAATCTGTAGCGTCTGAAATAAAAACAACATTCTTGGCAATACATTCATCTTGATAACAGCAATTCGGCCTAACAAGGAAAGTTTCAGCCTAGACCATATGTCTAAATCTTTCTTAACTTCTGTCCAACATTTTTCATAGTTGTCTTTAAATAAGTTCACATTTTTTGATGTCAGATTTACCCCCAGGTACTTAACCTTTTTTTCTATTTCCAACCCAGTTTCACTTTGAAACCTATCTTTCTCCTCTTTTGTTAGATTTTTTTCCAGCACCTTTGTTTTCTGTTTGTTCAATTTAAATCCTGCGACCTGGCCAAATATCTCCATTAATTCTAAAACTCTTTTGGTACTAGCTTCTGGCTGTTGCAAAGTTAGCACTAAATCATCTGCAAATGCCCTTAACTTATATTGTTTGGATCCGACCTGTATTCCTTTTACCAGCTGGTCCTTCCTAATCATGTTTAATAAAACCTCCAGGACCGATATAAACAGTAAAGGGGATATAGGGCATCCCTGTCGTGTACCTTTCTCTATTGGTATCTCATCCATTACCACATTGTTCACAATTAATTTCGCTCTTTGTTCAGAATATATTGCACCTATACCATTTTCAAACCCTTGACCTACCCCCATCCCATGGAGATTCTTCTTCATAAATTTCCAAGAAATGTTGTCAAAGGCCTTCTCCGCGTCCACAAAGATCAGAACTGCCTTCCTATTAATGTCCACCTCTAGCACCTCCAAAATATCTATAATGTTCCTCACATTTTCTGACATATGTCTCCCTGGGAGAAAGCCTGTTTGGTTCTTATGAATCTCCTCCATCAGAACTCTCTTAAATCTTTTTGCTAAAACATCTGCAAAAATTTTATAATCCACATTCAAGAGTGATATAGGGCGGTAGTTTTTAACTTGATGTTTCTCAGTTTCTGTCTTCGGTATAAGTGAGATAAATGCGTCTTTCCACGATTCAGGAGCCTTTTTCCCCTCTAGTATCTGGTTGCATACTTCCTTCAATGGCTGTATTAGCCATTCTTTAAGATCTTTATAGTATTTTGCAGTCAAACCATCTGGTCCTGGTGATTTCCCCAATTTCGTATTCTGGATGGCACCCTCTATTTCTTGTTCTGTAATTTTTTCATTCAAAATCCTTTTATTTTGTTCTGAAATCTTTGATAGTCCATATTTTTTGACGAATTCTTCTATTTCTTGTTCATTTGTAGGCCCTTGTGCGTAAAGTTTTTTAAAGAAACTTTGAAAACAGTTGCTTATTTCATTTGGTTTGTTGATAATTTTCCCATCTATTTCCAGGGATGTCACCGTATTTAACTTTTGCCTCTTTTTCAGTTGCCATGACAGCAGTTTCCCACATTTATCTGCCGATTCAAATGTCCTTTGTCTCATTTGCTTTATCTTCCATTCTATTTCCTGATTCATCAATTCCATGTATTGCGTCTGATGGTACTTTATTTCTCTTAAAATCTCATGAGACTTCGGCTTAGATCTCAGTTTCTTTTCTCCTTCCTTTATCTGGTTCAAAATCTTTTCCTTCTTCTCATTTTGTTTCTTCCTTTTTATAGAATTTTGCTGAATTAGGAATCCACGCATCACGGCCTTACTTGCGTCCCATACTATTCTTTTTTCCACCTCAGTTCTCAAATTTATCTCAAAGTAATCCTTCAATATTTTTTGGGCCTTGTGATAAATTTCTTCATCTCTAAATAGGGTGAAACTTCTTAACATGAGGCACCATTAGCGAAAGCGCGCTTCCTTTTACGCGTGCGCCTCTGGTGCGCAATTTCAACTCACATCCTGGGACAAAGTTTGCATCCAGGAACAACTACTTCCGGGTTATCGCAGCTCGTAACCCGACACGTGTGCAACCAGAAGCGTTCATATCCAGAGGTACCACTGTATCTGTTTGCATTGCATACCAATGAGAAATGCAAAAGTTACAACCAGTATAATCTAGCCAAGGGTTGCATGCACAAATAGGATTTTGCCTGCATACATCTACCTAGATATAATGGCATAGGAGAGCTGGGGAAAAAAATCACATCTGGCAGCCCTTTCGTTTCCGATAGTACATGGGTAGACGATTCTAAAAAGCCTGGGACACAATTTTTTATGTTCCTCTGTGGCTATGGCAGGGGTAAGCAAGCTTTTTCAGCCATGGGCTGGTCCGTTGTCCCTCAGACCATGTGGTGGGCCAGACTGTTTGAAGAAAATAATAACAAATGGATTCCTATGCCCCACAAATAACCCAGGGATGCATTTTAAATAAAAGGACACATTCTGCTCATATAAAAACACCAGGCAGGTCCCACAAATAACCCAGGGATGCATTTTAAATAAAAGGACACATTCATGTAAAAACACCCTGATTCCTGGACTGTCCGTGGGCCGGATTGAGAAGGCGATTGGGCCGCATCTGGCCCCCGGGCCTTAGGTTGCCTACCCCTGGGCTATGGTGCCTCATTTACCAGAAGTAATGTATTTAATGTTAATTCTGACAGTGTATACTCGATTTTGACCAAACTAAGCTTCCTAGAGCAAAATATACATTAGTTTAACTCCCCCCCGCCTAATACGACCACACCACTCTCACTTTAATCAATGATATGCAGTGCCAGATTACCAAGTATGCAGAGTAGGTGCCACCTATGGTCTCCACATCCTTTAGGGCCCCTGTGACAACGGTTCAAAATAATATTGATTTGATCTTGAAAGAAAATTTCAACCAAGCTTTCATGGTGCAATGTTATCCCACTAGAGCACGCACATGAATGGCCTCCCAAGACTTTGACTGCCTAGAGGCCTCCCAAGGGTCTAATCCAGCATTGATGATATGGAGTATCTTTAAGATGTTGCTTTAATTTTAATAAGACAATACAAGAATGAGAAACGAATTTCAAATACGACAATATTCAGCTTAGGAGACTCAGTTTGGTCAGGATAGAGAATACACTTCCAGAGTTAACACTAAATATTTTACTTCTGGTAAATGAGCCACCATAGTTGCTAGAGGGCCGTAGAAATTTGTGTCCCAGATTTTTCCTGCATTTTCTTATAAACAAATGATGCCTTTTGAAATAAATGCTTAGGTAATTTCAGTGGCTTGTCAGCTGCACCAACCAACTCTATACTATGTATAGAGTTCACTCTCCAGCGTATAATTTGATAATAAGGCAATGAACCCATCGTCATGGGAGGAACTTTGGCAGTATTTTTGAAGTGCATGTTCAAGTCTCAGAAAACCTCCAACAGGTGAAAGAAGGAAAGAAGGAAAGAAAGAAAGAAATGTCTTGCATCAACTCATGCTAATGGGAGTCTTGCTATTTCAGAATGTCAGAACCTGAGCATCATTTTAGTATTCACTTCAAAAAAAATTGTGGGGAACCCAAGGAGAATTGAAATATTTCTTTTTTTCCTTCTTTTGGACCTCTTTGTCCCCAAGCAGATATAAGAATATAGAAAAACACAGTGTCTTGTTTTGTACTTACAGTTGTGTGTGTGTGTCAGAAGATTTCAAAGAAAGCCGGCGTTCTAGCAGAGCTATTCTTTCCTGCCTGTTTTAAAAATTCTGTGTTGTATCACTTATCCCCAAGTCACCATCAATAGAAAACAAAGTAAGATGCAACACAGTTGGAATGGGAACAAACATCTAGGATGTCTCTCTTACTTCTTTAGCGCCGTATGAAAACGAAGGTAGTGCCTAGGGGTGTTATTGCCAAACACAGTCCTTTCCGGAATCTCTCTACTCCTCCCCATTCTTTCCCAGGCAGAAATCAGATATGTCAAGAGAAGTAAAATTCAAACAAAAATGTGCAGAAGTTTGAGGTACTCAAAATAAGAGGATAAGGTGGTGGTGGTGGTTTTATACCATGATGCTCATATAGTTTTACTCCCACTTGTCCACTTTCTGATGTCAGTTTTTCATAACTGACAGGATGAGGTGGATAGGCAGCTTTGATCCTGACAAAAGATTTCCCTTTGCAGCAATAGGTGGACTTTCACATACAGCTTAAAAGGATGACAGGCAGAGCATTCTGGACCCTGGAAATAGAGCAGTGGGGTGAATTAGTGGAGAGTCACAAAAACAGAATAAACTGCTGTATGACTGCAGCCCAGGCCACATGTCTAGTCACAAGTATGACTAGCTTGATGATTGAGTTATTCCTCCTCCGTGAAAGAGATTTAGAATCTGGGTTTAGAACCTGATAAAATAATCATCTGAGTCGTGCCACAATGTTTACATGCCAACTTTATTGTTGTAGAAATCTTAAAGGCCAAGTGTCATATTTTCTTTTCCCTTTATTTTTACCTATGGATTGGCATTTTATTTCATCAGTACTGCCTTCCTTCAGTCTGATATATTATTGGGTATGTTGTTGTTGATGATATAACATTTGCCTGGAATCATAAGAGCCAACTCCTAGGAACTGAGGTCCCTTCAACCCCCTTAATAAAATATTTGAGGGGGCTGTGCCCCAAGTTGATGAACAGTGCTATTCAAATGGTGTGTGTGTGTGTGTGTTTGTGCGTGCACTGTGTCTTGTTACTTATTATGCAGGGTGGGGCTTACCTACCTCCCCAATATTTTATTCAAGTGGGCATGCCTGCCCAGAATTCAGTATGCAACAAACTGAGAAAGGGCGCTCTTGATACAGGCTAAAGATGGTACTCTTTTTCACTGCAGGTAAGGTCTATGCTGACCCTTACAAACTTTTATTGCCTGTTAAAAACTCATCTTTTTGCCCAAGCCTTTGGCTGAATGGTTTCTGTCCTGCACTTTGTGTTATTGGTGTACTGGGTGTTGTGGACTGTTTTATGTACATTTTAACTGAGTAGTGTGTTTTTAATTTGCTCAGAATGCTTTAATTGTATATACCTACTTTGGTATATTGGCTGAAAAGTGGTCTGTAGATATGATGGTGATGTCTTGGTATTACGAAGGCAAACGTGCCAGTGTATTTATCTGAGATAGCCCTGAGTTATTAACCCAACAATTTTATGATGCTGAAATAAAATACAGCATGGGACTTCTTCTGTGCTCAGTAGCAAGCTACCTTAGGCATTCCAAACAAATATTAATGAACTGATACTTCCATGAGTAGAAAAGGCGAAATAAAGAACATGAGCATTTCATTTTCGAGTAAGTGCAATGTGCACAGGAAGATCTCCGCAGGCATGACACATACAAGCTTAAACTTAAAGCCTCGAAGGTAAGAGAACAGTATGTCTAAAACTGGGAGGTAATTTTTTTTTTAAAAAAATCAATAAGGCAATGTCTGGGGTTGGAAGCACTTCAACAAAAGAGTACCTGGGGGCTTGATTCATGTAATGTAATAGAGTTCATTTGGTAGAATGCCCTTCCCTTTTGTTTAATGGGTGTTTTTCTTAACCACTTTTTATTACTGAACTGGCATGAATGAAGTTAATGGCCACCATTAGTAAGCTGTTAGTAGATTAGTATAGTTTATTTATTTATTTCAATTAAGGGAAATGACCATAAAAATGCCAGCTGTGTAGATATTGCAAACAACCATTTTCCAGGAGCAGTAAAATATCAATAAGCCACAATTATTATTATTTGGGGATGTGATCCAGCCAAAGTTACTAATTGCAATTGGAGAGAATGAATCACGTGGTTAATTCTCCTGTTGAAACATAAGAAATTGTAACATGAAGGGTTCTGTCCATTACTGCCGTCAAGTTATATTTCATCTGATCAACAATGCTCAAGGCAGCTAACAGGATGCTTTGGAAATAATCACTTTTAAAACATGAAACCATTCCCCTACCCTCAAAAAATAAAGAATAAAGTTTTGTGGCCAAATGTTGGCCAGTTGAAATATTAGACATTATAAAAGTAAAGAACACAGTTATAACTACTAGCTATCTGCAGGATATATTTATGGATTTCTTCATGGACTTGCAGTATGTCTTAACTAAAAGTCTGGACTAAAATGTTACATTTTGAAAGAGGTATGAAGAAATACAGGAAAGCTGGCGCCCTTCACCATCATTAAAATCTCTTGGTAGGAGAGTGGTGCTGTTCTTTCAGGCTGCTCATAGTTCCTTCAGGTGATTGTGGTTATTATACCAGTCAACTGCCCCAGAAAAAAAAGGAACATCCCAGTTTTTCTTGTGAGAGGTAAAGGTAAAGGTACCCCTGACCGTAAGGTCCAGTCGCAGACGACAGTGGGGTTGTGCACTCATCTGGCTCTAGAGGCTGAGGGAGCTGGAGTTTGTCCACAGACAGCTTCCGGGTCATGTGGCCAGCATGACTAAGCCACTTCTGGTGAACCAGAGCAATGCACGGAAACGCCGTTTACCTTCCCGCCGGAGCGGTACCTATTTATCTACTTGAACTTTGACGTGCTTTCGAACTGCTAGGTTGGCAGGAGCTGGGACTGAGCAACGGGAGCTCACCCCATCACGGGGATTCAAACTGCCGACCCTCTGATTAGAAGGCCCCAGGCTCTGTGGTTTAGACCACAGTGCCACCCACGTCCCCCCCCTTGTGAGAGGACAGCAATGGCCACCATGATCTCACACAATTTTCGGCTGCACTTTGGGGGGGGGCATGGCACCTAAAACATGTGTTTGGGGGATTTGTGCTCCCCAAAATGCTTTTTTGGGGGGGGCTGTGATCTCTCAAGAGTCACATGACTTGTGCAGGAGTGTGGACCTGGAAGATGGTGTCTCAGATTTGGGCTGCATCGTGTTGGACGGTCTGGGTTCTGAGCTCTCAAGCATGGACCTGTGTTCCCATGTCAGATTAGCATGTGTTGCGATACTTTTTATTTTTCAAATAATACCAAAGTACTGGTAGGGGGTAGACAGTGGCCAAATAGTTAATAAATATATCTCACTGCCCTCCAGTTTAAATAGTAAACTGCTTTGTAGAATTAAAAAAGCACACACAGAACCAAAAGTCTCCATCTGAGATCTCCATAGATGATAAGGAAGGAAGCGAAAGAACACCCTCCTAATATGACAAGCTCGTCTTTCTGTGAAGGAATAGAGCTGAAAATCTGTATTATGCGTGATTTAGTAATAGCATTGAAAGCCTACCACATGATTGGGGAAGCCTATTAGGATAGGAACACATGTTCCAGAATTTGTCTACAGTAGTTGACAATTCTGAGTTTCCATCAAAGAGCAAATTATTTTGGTCTGATTTAATGGTTCATTGAAATTCCATTAGTCAGTGATTAGCTGAAGGGTAATGTTTCAAGTGAAAAAAGTAAGAAAAGTAATAGATGTGACAGCAAGAAGATGCTTGAAAAACCTACCCAGATTACTACATTTAAACTCGTGCAAACCTTAACATCGTCTTCTAAGCTTCGAAAAATGGAAGCTATAATGTAATAATAAATGTCCATGTTTTATTATTCTTTTTGATTATCTTATATGTCAAGGGGAGCAATGGAAAGAAATGTTGACAGATTGTAATGGACAGTATATGGTCCAGAATATTGATCTGTGTTCCAATATCCACTATAATTAAGGCAGAATACGGAAAGTTAGTATTTGATCTTCCAGTACAATCTACTCAGAAGTAAGGCCCATTGATTTCAGTGAGAGGTAGTCCATTGCAACTGTACACAGGGTTTCATTCACAGACTCATTCTGATTCAACAGGCTTTACTGTACATCCTAATTGTAAATATTCACAGTGATCACATGGGTTGACTGCAACTGAATGTGCAATCTTCACACAATGATGGCACAAATTATAGCTACATAATGGCATTTGAGGACAGTGTTTTTAACCTTGCTGCACTCGGAGACTATTATCTTAAGTGGAATATAAATAGTTGAAGTAAAGTAAAATAAATAATAAATCTCAGCTACCTATTTGCTGGTGCAATAAACCTTGTGATAAGATGGCAAATCAGCTAGAATCAAGTCCTTCTGCATAAATGTTTCATACATTTATCTGTATTTTTTTTAAAAAAACAAATTAATATTACAATTTCCTTGCTGAAGAAATGTCATGAGCAAATGATATTGCAAGCCTGCTTTTGATTGAGGGGTGGGAAGTGGCTGGGGACGAAAACTGGAGCAGGGGTAGTTCCTACCTCATGCTCACATTTTGGTTTAAATAACATTGGCATAGGGCATACGTAGACAAAGTTCCATTGATAAAGAAAGGTGTTTGGAATTAAACAGATTTAATTTAGTGTGATTTAGACCAAAACATATCACAATGCCACTTCTGAAAACATCACTTTTGGAAATGATTTTTTTAAAGGCCAAATTTAAGAGGAATAAATGATAAATGTAGTTCTTAATCTACTAGTTCAGCTAAATCATTTAAATTTGGAATTGCCTCTTTAACTGTGGTAGAAGCATACAGTGGTACCTCTGGTTACATACTTAATTTGTTCTTTTAGTACTAAAGCAAGACTAGATGACCCCCATGGACCCTTCCAAATATAAGTCTATGATTCTATAAGTCATCAAGAGCCCAAGAGAATTATTATGATCTCTTCTTCCCATCCTTCCCATCTCAGTCTCTATCAAGAGATATCCTCTCTTTCCCCACCCCCTCTTGGACTTGTAACCATGGTTACTATCACAGTTAGCAACGTCAGGTTTTAGTTTATATTACTCCAACACAGACTCTCTCTCAAAACATCTTTGTCAATACAGTGGTTCCTCAGGTTAAGTACTTAATTCATTCCAGAGGTCCGTTCTTAACCTGAAACTGTTCTTAACCTGAAGCACCACTTTAGCTAATGAGGCCTCCCACTGCTGCTGTGCCACCACTGCAATTTCTGTTCTTATCCTGAAGCAAAGTTCTTAACCCGAAGTACTATTTCTGGGTTAGCGGAGTCTGTAACCTGAAGCGTATGTAACCTGAAGCATATATAACCACTGTATACCCAATTACATACTGAATTGAATAAAAGACTGGTAGCTTTTTTTTAAAACAGAGGAGTTGAAATTTATAGTTTTATTACACTGAAAAAATGTGTAAAAATCCACATTAATCTTTTAGTTTCAGCACAAAAATTTAAATGGCTTGGTACCAACCTTCATTTAAAACTGTAAGTAATCATTACTTAGCAATAAGGTATGATCTGCATTTTGTACCAGTAGCAATTAGAAGAAAACTAAACAAGTAAAAAGATTGTATGAACAGAACAAACTAACATTCCTAATACAGATAGGTAGCCGTGTTGGTCTGCCATAGTCAAAACAATTTTTTTTTTCCTTCCAGTGGTATCTGAAGAAGTGTGCATGCACACGAAAGCTCATACCAAGAACTAACTTAGTTGGTCTTTAAGGTGCTACCGGAAGGAATTTTTTTTTTTTTGTTTTAACATTCCTAAAGCCTTTTCTAAAATGGCCCTGAAAAGAAGCAGATACACTACTTGCAGAGGAACAATGCAATCCGATATATGCTTACTTTGAAGAATGTCGCTCTATCTTCAACAGCGCTGAGTAGATACGTGTAGGATGACACTTACTAGTGAATAGCTGCAATCCTATGTGTATCTAATTAATTTATGTATGTCATAGTCAATATATTTATATATCCCATTTCCCACAAATACTTATGTGGCAGAGACGCTGAGGTCCACCCAACATTGGGGGTAGGGAGGGGCTCGTCTCATGCATGTCATGCACATGTGATGTCATGCACACCAGGAGGCCTGATAAGGACCACTATTTTTCCAGATATGATTACAAGCCTTGGCTCAAATAGAGAACTCCAGGTAGAAGTAAAGGATGACAAATTTGAACCAACACCTTCCAATTCATTGCTCATGTAACTCAACCCAGTGTTTTCCTTTTGGCATCAGCTCCCTAAGATCTCAAGCAGATATCTTTCTCATATTGAGCTCCTATAAGCTCGAATTTCTGATGGTTTAGCTGCCATACGGTAAAAAAAACAAATGAATTTCAGGGTGTTCTGGTTTTTACTTTTTGAAATATGGCAACCCTATTTAACCTGCAACTAAATATATGCATCACTACTGATGGGAACTATGGCAACACAAATATGGTTAGCCTTATCCATTTCCATTCATTCCTCTTCTGGTAATTGAGAGGACTTCTAAGATGGTGCTAGATATGACCATTGTATAAGGGTTTTGAGTATAGTGGTTCTTAACTGGTACTATCTTTTTTCCCAATGTAAACATGAACCCCTTGGGAATGAAAGTTCCCTTCTGCCTCCCAAAGGTTGGTGGCCAATTTGAATCCCAAATTTGATTTACATTTATAGGTGTTAACAGCTAATATTTATTGGGAGAAGGGAGGGGTTGCTACAGTTCTCACAATGCTCTTAAAAGCATAGCCAGCAGAGAACATTTCACAGAAACTTATGCACCTTCAGTTGTGTCTGATTGATATAAAAGTTGCTTACTAATAAGCACTTGGTCTCTGAGACCTTTCCTAGAAGCTGGTGGCTCTATAGCACATATTCTGCTTGTAATTTGTGATAAACAGCAGAAACAAAATAGTAATGTCATTTTTCCTTTACAGACCAATGCCGCCAAAAATAGCTTTCAAGAGGGTCATGCAAATGCCTCGGATATGCACGAATACACAAATATCTTTACGTCCCAATTCACAACAATTTCCCTTTCCTTCGATATTCTTGCTAACAGCATTCAACTCCCATGGCTATTTGTTGAAAACAAATAGCAGAGGGAGCAAATACCTATTCCACCAGCTCTGATCTTGAAAATGAAATCTGATTTTCATGTTGAGTGTTTGCTCTGCGCAGTGTATCCAATTTCTAGCAGCAGTGTTTGAATTTGGCCTTTTCACATGCAAAAGCTAAAAGACTAACTAAAATGAGAATCATATAGTTGGTCTAGAATACTGATCAGGTGTATTAACTCTTCTATGAATTTGGGATTTTCTAAATTCCGTTTTGCACTGCCCTTGCATGATTTGTATGCTCTGTTATTCATTTCTAATTTGGGCATGATCAAGACACAGGTAAGCACTTCTAAGTCCTTTTGATTTCAGTGGGAGAGTTTTAAGTTTGCAGTTAAGTTTTCCATTGCAATCAGTGTGGTTTAAGCATGTTTATTCTGGATTGAATTTCCACTTTGTGAAAAGAAAACTCTGGTCTAATAATGCAGCAACCTCAGCACTTCAAAAGTAGTCATTATTTCCTGGAAGTAGACCAATAACTGTAGACCCACTGTATTTTCATCTCAGAGCGTTTGGCACCACAGACAAAGCACTGGTTAGGCCCTGGTATTTTAATTTTTTAAATTTTCTACCTGGAAAAGAAAACCAAGGTAAGGGCACAGTCCTTTCCATGCCTACATGCTTACATGGAAGTAAGCCTCTCTGAAAACAGAAGCCTTTATTTTGTAGTACTTTTGATGTTTAGGATTGTACTGCACAACAGGCACACAGCATTTCCCAGCTAAAATCATTTAAAAAATAATAATTACACTGATTTTGCTGTGTTGAAGGGCACTAATTGACTCCAAGGTAAAGACTCTCAAAGCCTAAGAAACCAGTGCAGAAATCCTCTTTGACAGCAGCTAGTTGCACATGCACCACAAATGGATGGGTTGGCTGGTTCTGACAGCTCCCATAATCTCTTTCTAGGAGTGGAGGAACATCACCTCTCAACCCACCTCCCCAAAGGATGACTATGCAAGGTTACCTTTGCTGCCCTAGGCCATCTGTTCAGCAGGGCTATTGCTTATGCTGGATTAAATCAGTTTTGCCTTAAAGTTGTTTCCATTTGCCTCAGTGCTCTGGTAAAATTTGAATAAAATTTCCTCACAATAGATTATTATTTATCTCTACTGAATCACTTCTAGCCAGTGTTGAAAGGCCTGCTTATAGCCATATAGAAGAAACCATATCAATACAGCAACTGATGTAATGTGTGAATGCATACCCACTGTAAAAGAAGGAGCAAGAATTTGCCTGTAATGAGCAACTTGGCTACATGATAAAAGACCAGCAGTGGCCCTGCTATGATGTACATTAGCTCATCCGCATTATTCCCTACAGGCACATCTATGATAGTTCATTTCTCTTCTTTCTAAAGGTAACCCATATCTGGAAAACTGCAAGCTCTAAAATGTGCAGTGACGTGGGTGAAATAAGAATTATTCAGCATCTAATAGAGATGCAAATAGATTATGGTTTGGAGATAAGATGTCCTCAGGACTTAGAGAGCAGGATGAGATGGCTGCATTACATTTCACAATCCCTCCTTCTTATAAAGAGCCATTGCTTGATCATGTTCCAAGTAACAAGAGAATTATAACCCTGGTGGTATTTCATTGTTATGACAACTCAAAGTTTTGTGGTTTTTTTGCATTTGTGCTCACAGAATCTAAACTTCCTTACATCTTACTAAGAATTTATAGTAAGTTAACCATCTGTGCCTCATATTAATTTGGAAGCCAAAAATTAGGTGCAGCAAGTACCAAGTAATTATTCAGAAGGCTCATATAAACAACCAGCTGTTATAACACTTGTAGATTAAAACCAGTGTTATAATTCCTGTTGGGAGTGTTTGCATGACTAGGCAAGTGGGCCTGGTTGTGTCCACAGACTAGACTGTAGTGATATCAGACACAGTAGAATGGAACGAGGTAGTGGTTTGGGGTATTTCAGCATGAACTAGAATTGTCTTTTTTTAAATCTCTAAACGGCAGTCCACGCAAAGGGACTGCCTAAGAAGATAATTTAATGCACCAGGTTTTTATGGCAAATGCAACGCCTTTTAAACCTTGAATGGCTGTGTATGAAATTCTGCAGGGAATGCAGAAACTGGATAAATCCTCCCCCTCATAACACTAGAACTCATGAATGAGTTGGAAGATTCAGGACAGACAAAATGAAATACACAGCACATAGTTAAATTATGGCATTCACTTGCATAAGAGGCAGTGATGGCCACCAACTTAGATTGCTTTTAAAAGCAGAAATTGGTCCCAGCGGTGGAGGAAGCCGCTTGGGGCGGCATGCCCAGGGGTGGGCGGTGCACCCATAGGGGCAGAGGGAAGGCAGGTCACACCATGGGGCCTCCGGAGTCTGCCTGCCTCCTCCCACTCAGCCACCCTACAGCTGGGGGGGAGGCAGTTTGTGGACCATTGGGCAGCGTGGAGCCTGTGCGCGCCCAAGCCACCGCGTCTCTCCCAGGAGAAATGCATGGCTTGGGCATGCTGCAGGCTCTGCAGTGAGTACCGCCTAGCATTTTGTCACCCCCCCCAGTGGTGACACCCAGGGCAGTCCGCACCCACCACACTCCCTCCCTCCGCCCCTGGTTGGTCCAGCTCAAGTGGCAGAAAAGGTGTTTGGTAAAAGCCTTAGTCATGGTTGGAGGTGAGGTTGCATGCCCCTCCAAGTCTTTGGGGTATCCTGTTAAAGAAATCCTGGAGGAGGTACTCCTGTCTGAATGCCCAGACATGGCTAGAGCCATAGCAGTCTTCAAGGTGATCTCTGTGTAGGTCATTCCTATATCATGTATGTCAAATGACTCCCTCAATATAGGTTCAATCCCTTGGAGAATCAACCCACAGGCGGATGGGTCTATAAAGTGTATACCCAATGTCTAAGCCGAAACCATATACAACTGTAATCTATAAATTTAAGGCCTACGGTAATTTGAACCAAATAATATTGTTACATGTGGTCATTTAATTCATGGTGTTGCAGGGGGCAGATCATGGTGCCTGGGCATGCAAATGTCTTAGATATCACCAACATCATTTGAATACATGAAACGGTGGTGTTTTTTTTTTAAATAAGCAAACAGGACAAGCACAGCTACCGTTGCTTTGAGAGTAATGGTGTATATATGGTCTGAACAATAATTAAAGTTGAATACAACCTGTGGGTAATGAATTGTGAGTCTAAGATTAATTCAATTAGCACATCTGAGATAAATTCCAATTAGTGTTGCAAGAGGTTCTGTGAACTTATGTCAAGTGGTCGCTGTCATGTGTAATGAAAGATAATTTAATATTTTAGTATTAACTATTTCAGTACTATTCCCTGTAGCAGAAACATTATTAGTTTTAGAGCTCAGTTCTGAAATGATTGACAGAATTAGTGTTGAGTAATTACTAAAGAAATATAGTTACATATATGTTCTCCTGCAAAGCAGTCTCCTGCAAAGTCCAATAGTGGGGGAAGCAGCCCCAGGCCAGTGGTGGCAGAAGAAGGAGCCGTGGCCATTGAAGCCGTGCTGCAGCTGCACTGTTGCCATGCTTGGCTCCTCCCACATCCTTACATCACACGCACAATGTCACAAGCCATGTGCTGCTGTCCCCCCCATTCTTCTTCAGAAGGTGGAGCCTATGCAACAGAGCGATAATCAGAAAACCCAATAAAAAATAAATGAACAGCCAAAGCTAGCTTTACTGGCATGCTGGAAGGCCAAAATGTATATTCTTGACACCAGATGGGGCTTTCTGGAGAGGGTATTCCACATATGGTATTTCACATATATTCCACAACTCAGAAAATATACTCTCCCTGATTACCTGACAAACCTTAGAAGGCAGGGAAAGGAGGATTTAGAGGTAGATTTCTGAAGACCATAAAGTTCATGTGGGAGAAGTTACGACATTGCTAACTGTGGGATATGAAACACCAGAGCAGTCAAGTACAACATCCCTAGAGTGGACATAAAAGGGGATGTCTGGACCAGCCAGTCGGAACTTCCTTTTTCTCATAGGCTGGGACAGACTTCCTCTGCATGTGACTAGAGGTGGGCGTGACCTCACCTGCCGATGTAACAAAAGAGCAGGGCTGGTCAGCCATCTCTCTCTCTCTGACCACATTCATCAAAGAAGCAACATCTGCTTAGCCTAAGATGCTCTCTTGGCTTCCAGCCAAGAGAGGACAAGGGGATTGTCTCCTTATGGGATAGTTTCCAGGTATATTACTTTTCTAAGCTAAGTCTGCCTTCTGAGATCCAATTGTGAACAGAATGTGTTTTTATACTTTTATAGAAGCCTGTGTCATGTCTTATCTTTTTATGAGGGACTAAATAGGGAATTACCTTTAAAACTTATTATAGAGGCTTTAGCAAGCCTGAGCAAACACATCTGCTATGTAAGTTTAAAAAGGGGAATGTTTCTCTGCTAAATGGTGGTACTTGTTAACACAAGTTGGAAAGGATATAATCAAACAATATATTCTCTCCTGCATCCCTGAACATTCCCACACTAATACTACCCCCAAGCTACATTGATATCTACAAAACCAATACCTGCTGTCACACTTCACAGGACCCTCTAGGTGTCAGTCAGTTTTCCCTCCCACGTTTTCCTCTGTAATATAGATTTATTTCTCTCGACTCTTTATTTGTAGCTTCCCATACTATCTTGGACCTCATTAATTTGTTTTAGTTGTTGACTTTGTTTTATCGGCACCTTTGTGACTTTATCATCTGTTCTATATAAAAACCAGGCCAAATAATGCTTCTGTTGATCCTGCCATCTGTTCATGTTTGGAGCCAATTTTTCGGAGCCTTCTCTTTTCTTTTAGACATAGAAAGTGCACGCTTGTATTGGTGTCTTTAGATTCAAAGTTTATTTCAAGTTGTATGTTTCTTCAAATTAATCCATATGCATGTGCAGCTAAAGGGCTAAATAAGTTTTGCATACTTATGAGGGATGGGGGGGGGTATGGTTGAACTATTTGATCCCACAATAGTTACATACAGTATGCCATCTCACCAACGCAGCTGAGAGTGATCAACAAATGTTAGTCTAAAGCATTCTAGGTGGAACTCTTCCCCATCTCAAATAAAATTTGCACTATGATCTGAGTCCCAATTTTCAATTCATCTGTATTATGTGTGGTTAATATATGTGAACGAGGTTGACAAGTCTTGGCGCCAAAGGCATCTTCTGAAACTGTATTTTCAACTTGCCAGTATTTGATCTGTATTTGCTGGCATTTCACTGTGAGAAACATCCATGCCGGCTGAATATTACAATTGCTCTCTATACACTTCTGCTATTCAAGCTGGTCTATGGATGCTATTGTCAAGAGGTCATCATGAGCCATAGAGGAGGATATTACACCTAGTATCTGCAATGAGTTTCATCTTGCCATCAAAAGCCCCCAGTGACTTGAGTTCAATATGCCTAAGGCTTTATAGGCCAAACTGATCTTTTTGATGTATATCAATGTAACACAGGAGCAACTCCAAATACTGGAGCACCAGCTTTACAATGCCCCTGTGTTCATTCTAAAGCAAACAAATAAACAATGGGGACGGGGTTTGTTGGATCTCAAGCTAAGACGTGGCTTGGAAATTGGATGTTCCATCTGTGCTACTTTACAGAGGAGAATAATCTGCTGGATGGCTGTCAGAAGACCTCCCTTTAGTTGCAGGTGTGCTATGTTGTCTGGGGACATCTAGTCCAAGTCTAGTTGAAGATATAGAAGCATAGGAAGGCAGAGCAGGGGTCTTGATGTTGCTCACCAACTGTTAGTTGGAGGCAGCCATGCAGGCCACCTTTCCCCAATATTTCTATTTAAATTATAGAAATTATTCCTAAATTTGCATCCATATGTATAAATGAGCACATGCAAATTGTATGCAAAGCTGTGTCTTTCTTTGTCCTCTTTTTTGGTGATGCATTTCATCTTCATTTGGTGATCTGCAAGAGCCTGTCTGTGTGGAAAATGAATGTGCCTTGGCATGACCATGAACTTTCCTAGCAAAGCAACCACTGACCATATAGTAAGTTTGAGCAAGACAGTCTTGGAGAAGAATTGATGGGTGAGTAATGGAAACTTTGAAATATGGTATGGCTTAGTTCTGCATGACTAGACAAATTTACAGGAAGGATCTGAAACTGATGGGACCAGAGATTTACCGAAGACTGGAGTAAATTTATGATCTATATGAAAAGTATTTGTGATGAACAAATGACGTTTGTAGGTTTGCAAGAAGTTCTGTGAGGAGTATTGTCAGAAATATTGTAAAATTGGAGAAGGGGAGGTTAAAAGAGGTAAAGACAATATAAAATTAAGTAATGCATAAAAAGTGATTAAGACGGAAGATCATCGGAGGTGCTGATGGAAGTCCAAAAAGAATGTATTTGTTATAATATGTGGGGTATGTTTTATAATTTGTATGTTAAAATTAATAAAAAATGTATTTTTTTTAAAAAGAAGTATGGTATCGCTTATACAGTGGTACCTCAGATTACAGACACTTCAGGTTACAGACACTTCAGGTTACAGACTCCGCTAACCTAGAAATAGTACCTTGGGTTAAGAACTTTGCTTCAGGATAAGAACAGAAATCGCGTGGCGGTGGTGTGGCAGCAGCGGGAGGCCCCATTAGCTAAAGTAGTACCTCAGGTTAAGAACAGTTTCAGGTTAAGAACAGACCTCCAGAACGAATTAAGTTCTTAACCCGAGGTACCACTGTACAGATAACTTATTTGAGCTGAGAACAGATGTGGATGGATCTTGAGTATTGACTGGACTTCCAAAGCGTGTCTTTATGATTTGGAAACAGAGATTTCTTAGTGTGGGAAGAATAATTTTGCTAACAAATTGACTTAATTGTGTGTGTGTGTATGTGTGTTTGCATGTCCTACTGGATGTCACACAGCTATGAAAGATGTTACCTATGGTGGTCTTATTTCTGTTAGACTGTTACATTTCTATCCTTCTGCAACTTTTCTTGCTCTTTTCTGTTACATTTTATTAATTATATTGTTTTCCATATTGTATTGTAGTAGCTTTCAATATTTCTCTGGGTAAATTGCTTTTATTGTGCTTATAAATTCTTCCTAGTAATGTTCTGTATATTGTATACATTGCCATTTTTGTTATTAAACATGTTATGCTTTATGTTGGTGCAATTTAGAATCCACCTCTGTCCTTTTATCAGAATAATTTATTTCATTGCTATCCCTGTTCCATTATACATTCAGAATCTATCCCTTTCTTGTGTGCTCTTCTGCAGTTTCTCATTATCCTGCTATTTCTATATAATCCTAATTTTCTTACTGCTTCTCCAATGGATCATATTTGTTACACTTTCCAAAAAAAAAATATTAAGGGGAAAGAATGCTTTCCTTCTCCTATTGTGCTAATGGAAACAATAAAAATAAACTTTCTCTGTCATCTTGTACTAGAAAGGCATATAATGCACAAAGGTGTACTCCACAGGAGATCAGCAGCAGAAGATTGCCTTTTCTATGGATTCATATGATATCCTGGATAACAGCAATTGGTTTGTTGGGTAGATGTGTTATTTCAAGTTCATTGTTGTTTTCTTTAGATAACTTTGCCTTCAGGGGGAATCTTCCCTTTTCTCCTCCTCCTGTGATGCAGTTGCTTCTTGGCTGCCCATTAGCTCTACAGAATCAGGTTACATTTATTAAGAGCTAGAGCACATGCATCACACCACAGGGCTGCTGCTGAAAATGGCATCCCTGTGGTGTGTTCTTTACTCGCTTGCCACCTGCTATAATATTTAGTAACCTTTTCCCTTGTAAAGTGAAGCCACCACACTATGACTATCCCCGCAACTCCACATTGCTAGTGAAGGGATGGAATAGCCGCAGACTTCTAGGTGTGGACATATCCAGATAGGCAAGCAAAACATCTCTTTCAGACTCCATTTTGTGGAGCAGTTAAACTCCATGTGGTTAACCTGTAGGGATGAAGCTGAGGAAGGGAGGAATGACTGGCTGTTAAGGCTGTGCTGTTATTACCGCCCCCCCCCCCAGGTAATAACGGTCCAGGGCCTTGCCTAAGGTCTGACTGGGTGACACGGAGCTGCTACTTAGGGCCTGTGGCCTACTTTGTGGAAAGTAGTGTGAGAAGCCCTATTGTATCTGCATAACAAACTGTTCAGCCCTGTGAACTGGAAATTACAAATTCCAACCAAAGTAACGATAGATCTTCTGGATATTGTATATGGCAGGGGTGGGGAACCTTTGACCGTAAAGATGTTGACAAATTGCAGTTCTCACCAGTCCCAGCAAGAATGGCCAAAGGCTAGGGATGGTGGGAGTTAGTCTGGCAACATCCAGAATGCCAAAGATTCCCTGGTATATGAAAATATAAGGTGCATAGATGTTTCCTTTCCCTCCTCCGGCTTCTGGTATAAAATGTTAAGTAGAACAGATAGATTTTTCATTGGGCATTGTTGGAAAGTCTTTGGGGCCCATTGAACTTAGTGCGGAAGAAAGCATTGCTTGCTGTGTTAAATAAAAACCAGAAAAAGAGCTGCAAGTTCCATTTTTTGTGTTTTTTTAAAAAAATATATGATCTAAGAGGAACAAGGAGAGGAGATGGCCCACTGATGGCTGCTCTGTAGAAGAAACTCAAACAATTCATTTTCTATTGAAGCAACTGAGAAGGCAATGCAAACTTTATTATGGAAAACTAGGTGATCGGGATTAGCAGCATCAAGTGGATAACAGTATCAAATAACTACAGAATAAAAATTAGTTGGTCTCTAAGGTGCTACTGGAAGGAATTTTTTTCGACTACGGCAGACCAACACGGCTACCTACCTGTAACTAAATAACTACAGGTCTGCCTCCTGCTCTACTGGAACAAAAATAAATAAATGGAGAGGGCATTTGAACAGACTCCTTATAGACTCAGGACAGAAACCCAACATTTGATATTAAAGGCAAATCAGTTAACATGAAGTAGTAAGCGATTTAAGTGTCATATTTTAATTTGGCAGAAAAATAATAAAATTAGAAAGAGACATCTGTTGTGCCAAATGCAAGCACAACATTTATAATTTTACTGGCAGGAGTAAGACACACTTAACATAAAGCTTATGTTAATGGTGCCTGATTTCCATATATAGAATTTTCTTTCAGCCTGACCCTAAATCTCTCATATTTAGGCAAATATTTGACAGTCAGGGTTATGTATATAGGGCTATTCTGGTTTTTTAAAAACACAAACTCACACATTCACCAACAAATAGACTGTATTTCTATGCATATATTCATGTTTTTTTCACTATCTACCTAAGAACCTCAAGGTGTGTCCTTATGTTGTAGGAGACCATCACAAAGCAATCAGTCCCTATGCACCTCTCAGATGAAGGTTATCCTGGTCATGCTGGCATTTGTTAGGTGCTCATACATTGGTCATTTTAATTACAGATTGTGTGTGGCTTGGTCTCTGTTATGGAGTTACCAAGCTTAAGTTTTTTTAACTGAGTTATGAATCTGATCTCCACCCTACCACACAAGAGCACCAAATGTACTCCACTTTTTATGTCCTCTCTTTCTGAGAGGCCAGGTATTGCAGTAAGCCGCCCAGAGTGGCTGGGGAAACCCAGCCAGATGGGTGGGGAATAAATAATAAAATTGTTGTTGTAAGACAATTCAAACTCTCTGACCGTATGCTTTCACATGGTCAGAATTTGAGAAGTAGGCCATGTCAATTCTCCAGCTCCTAGCCTTATGTTTATGATCCATAATTAGTGAATATATTGATGCTGAAATTTCTCATGTTGAGCCAGCTAAAGCTATCTTGATTGAAATTTCAATGAGGGTCACTATTTATGCTGACTTCTCTCTCAAGTATTTCCTGTTGTTAAAATTGTAACTTGAGACTGTCTTAGACATTTCCAGATATTTGAAATTCACTCTTTTTTTTTAATCGTATGCACCGTAGAAATATATTAAAATGTCCTGCTAGTTTATGCATGGAAGTGCCTTTTGGGAGCTCACACAGCTGATACAAAAGTTTTAATGTGGGAAGCAGCCTTCAGAGCATATTATTCAAATCCTTAGTCTCTTGGCAGACTTCACAACTAGCCCTGCTGTGTTTTATGACCTATTCCAGTAATACTGTGCTGCATCCAATTTAGAAACATGACACTACTTATGCTCAGAATTCCCTTGTTTCTGATTACATGGTGCTATCCAAACCCCTTTCTTGGTAAGCTTTCATCATCCTTTGTCCCTGCCTGTGACAGAAAGTTGGTTGTTTCCTCTGTGATCTTCAGCAGGGCAAATCCAAGCTGGAAATGTCACTTCAAACATGAACTGTGGGTTACTAGGAGAAAGATCAAATAACCTCTTTATAGTCAACAGGTGCAAGCATTTGGACGCTTGACAACCATTGTTCTCTTTGAAATGCAGACATTGTCCACCATTGAAGAAAGAGCTTCTCCATTGTACAATATCTTCTATCTTTTGATGTGTGTCACTTCCAAGGGTTTTATTGCCTTGGGGTGATTACTTGCCAAACTTTCAATTTCTGATAACCTTTAAAATACTGTGCTAGATAGGTGGCATTTGGAACGCTGTGGTTGAGATCTTTGGTTTTGCTTCCTTCTGCTTGGCAGACATTCCATCGCTTCTTCAAGCTGTGAGATGGAGCACTGAACTCAGCTTGATGATCCTTCAATTATACACTGTTAGCGGTAAAGCTATGAAGGCCAGGCATACCCATTTTAGCACAGAAATTTTCTAGCTTCTCTGCTGCTTTAAACAAATTCATTCAGATGCCTACCAAGCCATCAGATAATGGTGAATGCCTCTTCTTTTTTATACTATTTTTTATTAATTTTTACAATAACAGAAAATAAAAATATCACATCACAACTCCCCAATGTAGGATTTCCAAAATCCCCTGACTTCCCTCCACTTCCCTTCTTGGTTCTTTTGTTTTACATTTGTAAATGCATGGCCTCCATATCTTCAATTCACAATAATTTCAAATTTTATACATTGTTCATCATATTACAAGTGTTTTTCGAAATCCTGCAGATGTAAAAAATTGTACACAATGCTTTGAAAAATATGCAATAAAATTTCAAGCTCATTAATCATTCCAGCATAGTCAGTTAGTTTGTTTTGCCGATCTTCTTTGTCTTCTTTGGCGGGGACTTCTTCTTTTTCATGTTCTGGAAGGAACTTGGTCTTGCTATCAAAAGGATATGGAGATTTTTTGGTTCTTTGAAGACATCCAGTCCTGTGTGATTCAATGTCAAGGCTTCTGTCCCCCCCAAGGTTATTTTAAGCATTTTCTTCAAATCATTACATATCATTAACCAAGCTTTTTAAATAACCTTACATTGCCACCACATAAAGTAGCCTCTCAAACAGGTCACCCTCCCTTCCTGTTCGCCTCCTCCCCAAGTAATATTAGCATCCCAGAGCAATTTCCACAAGGCGCTGGTTTCATCTAATGGTGAGTGCCTCTTCAACACTGAGGTACCATCATTGGCAACAAGATAACTATTGGCCAGGACATTTATAGTAATTGCTTGATTAATTGATTAATTATCATAAAGTAAAGGTAAAGGGACCCCTGACCGTTAGGTCCAGTCACGGACGACTCTGGGGTTGTGGCACTCATCTCACCTTATTGGCCGAGTGAGCCGGCGTACAGCTTCCAGGTCATGTGGCCAGCATGACTAAGCCACTTCTGGCGAACCAGAGCAGCGCACGGAAACGCCGTTTACCTTCCTGCCAGAGCGGAACCTTTCTACGTGCATTTGACGTGCTTTCAAACTGCTAGGTGGGCAGGAGCAGGGACTTAGCAACGGGAGCTCACCCTGTCATGGGGATTCGAACTGCCGACCTTCTGATCGGCAAGTCCTAGGCTCTGTGGTTTAACCCACAGTGCCACCCGTGTCCCTTATTAATTATCACACTTACACATTATTTTAAAAGTATCATTTTATCAGCTTCAAACAACATGGTATTTCAATTTTGCTGATGAATGGGTCTATCTTTTTTCTTTTTTCTTTATCTATACTCCACCTTCTTCCCTAATGGAACCCATGATGGTTTACAGATAAAAACAGAACCGCTTTTAACCCTATTCACACAGCCAGTCAAAGGATATTGAATGTACGTTGGCAATGAGAAGACAGATCACATGCATTATCCATGTCAAATCTACGTAGAGTACATTCATTTGAATGTATGCCTACACACATACATGAGTGTAGAGTCTACACACATACAACTCTATGTGCCAAGGGTTTTCTTCCTGACCTTGAAATGGATGTATACATATTTTATTTGCCTATCAGAGATCAGGCTCTCCTATTTGAGTGACAGCCTTTTCCTTAGAATGTGGGAGGCCAGCAGCTAGCCTCCAATTTCCCAGGCACAAGAATATTGCTATACTCAAGTGAGCTAATTCGATAACAGAATATAGGCAGTTTTTCTATTTGTTTTATAACACACACACACGTGTACGTATATTAAAACAGAAAGGATCAGACAAGTTAAAAGTAACTAAAGATAGAAACAAGACCAAGAGTCTATACAAAAATAATGAATTCATTCACATCCCTTCTTTTAGTACCAAAGCAAGACTAGATGACCCTCATGGACCCTTCTAATAATACGTCTATGATTCTATAAGTCATCAAGAGCCCAAGAGAATGACTATGATCTCTTCTTCCCATCCTTCCCATCTCAGTCTCTATCAAGAGATATCCTCTCTTTCCCCACCCCCTCTTGGACTTGTAACCATGGTTACTATCACAGTTAGCAAGGTCAGGTTTTAGTTTATGTTACACCAACGCAGACTCTCTCTCAAAACATACCTTTGTCAATACAGTGGTACCTCGGGTTAAGTACTTAATTTGTTCCGGAGGTCCGTTCTTAACCTGAAACTGTTCTTAACATGAAGCGCCACTTTAGCTGCCGCCGCACCGCTGCTGCGGGATTTCTGTTCTCATCCTGAAGCAAAGTTCTTAACCCGAGGTACTATTTCTGGGTTAGCAGAGTCTGTAACCTGAAGCGTATGTAACCCGAGGTACCACTGTACGGCAAACATCAGGTTGTCCATCACATTTGGGCTCTACCACCTGCCATTGCAATCCTGTTCTCCCTTCTCCTCCCTGTCATGCATTCAATGTTGCTGGAATGTTTATCTGAAAAGGGTTTAAAGTTTTATATAATGTGACCCTGATATGATAATCCAGAATCTGACAATAGGATGCCAGTGCTTCTTTATTAGTACCTACGGATGTTTCCTAAATAGGCAATAAACTGGGGAGATGTGTTCTTGTATTATGTGAAAGCCAAAATACAAGTTTAACAATGTACTTATTGATAGGCTATTTATTCCTCCTTTTTAATAAAAAGTAGCCAGATGCCCCCAATCCGGACTGATACCATGGCAGTGGAGTGGCATTAACACTGCATTGTTTTTCTATTGAAAATTTGCCTCTGAAGTTTCTATTTGGCTCCAGTGGCAGTATTTGCAGCAAATGGGTTTATTCACACCTCCATTTGCCCTGTTGCTACCCTCCACGGAAGACCATTCTTTAGTGCTGAATTGGAACAAACAGCAATCGGGTTTGGGGTGGATTACTGTTTGTTCAAATTTAGCACTAAAGAGAGTGTTTCCCATGGGAAAGCAGTGGGGAAAAGGCAAGACCCATGCTTTCTGGGCACAGGACAAGTGGAAGAGTGGATGAGCTCTCAAGGATGCTGCCACCTAATTCCTTCATTCTGCTATGTGTGTAAATCTGGTCAGGCATGCTTAAATTCCATGTCAATTATGAGATACGTTAGTTGATTATGATTAACTGGTCTATTAATTTGATGGCTAACTTATCCTAGAAAGGGACCGAAATGTTGAAAAGTATTTCATCATGTTATGCAGTGAAACTGTGTATTGATAATACAAGCGTGAAACAAGTGTGAAATTGATGGTGAGCACTTTCATTTTTTCATGTACTTGGTATAGAGTTTTTTTTGGGGGGAGGGGGTTCTCCAACTAAATGAACTCTCTAGGTGTGATAACCACATCTCCCTCTGATAGAAAGCCACTTCTAGGGATGGGGGGAATCTGTCAATTTCAGGTTCTCTCAGTTTCTCTTATTTCCACCACTAAGTTCAGTTCTCTGCATTTCCTTATTGTATGCAATATTCCCTTACAGAATGCATTTTTGTATGCTATGCATACAATATATGCATTTTAATACATATGTTACCAATTATTATTATTATTATTTGCATTTCTGTATGCATTTGTTGGCTTGGGAGCTGCACAATGGAATTTGGAAAAATGAGAATTTCAGATGGATGGATAGGTTTCAGTTCTTTTGTTGTTTTGGAAAATGTGAATTAGGTTGGTTCACCTATACAGTGGTACCTCGGGTTAAGTACTTAATTCGTTCCGGAGGTCCGTTCTTAACCGGAAACTGTTCTTAACCTGAAGCACCACTTTAGCTAATGGGGCCTCCTGCTGCTGCCGCGCCGCTGGAGCATGATTTCTGTTCTCATCCTTAAGCAAAGTTCTTAACCTGAAGCACTATTTCTGGGTTAGCGGAGTCTGTAACCTGAAGCATATGTAACCCGAGGTACCACTGTATATGCAGATTGAATCATATTTCACTTACATCCCTAGCTTCTATTACCAAGAGCAAAGTCAGACATATGAGAGGGTAGAACATATGGAGAAATCTGCTAACACTAATATTTAGCATGAGCCTCCTATGCATAAACCATCAGCCTTCACTTGACTTGCTCTCTTGATTATAGCTGCAACTTGTCTTTTGAACAAGTAGTAGCTACTATTCTTAGAAGGGGTTGTGTAATTGGGACCTAAAAGTGTAGCAAATTCAGTTATATTTTAAGCTCTGCACTTCGGCTCCATATGCAAATGATTCAATGTCCAGTGCACTCAAGATTTTCAAATATTTTATTTGCAGTATGTTAAGAACCTGGTGAAATAATTATAACTTTCTCTCAACTTCCTTTCATTACACTGCGCTTCAGTTAGACCCTTAGTTAGACTGCACTTATTTCTGGGTCATGGCAAGCTAGTGTACCTTTCCCTGGACTTCAGCCCATTAGACCATTCTTCTATTAGACTGTGCTAATTTCTTTATACTTTCAACCTGTATTCAAACTCCCAGTGCAACAATTTTATGTGAAATTTAGAGCTAACAGATTGTAAAGTTATGCTGTCCACTACTATCTGCTCTAGGGTAATTTAACATGAATTACTAGAGATGATGTACGGTGTCCTCCCACCTGCTCTTGTTAACAAGGTGCTCAGAAATTCATACTTTATCTTCCATTCACGTGTTTAACCAGCATTTGCCCTCAAACTGAATCTTTCATTTGTGATGGCAAAAAGAACAAGGGCTTTAAATTGTATCATTACTCAGTAATCCAAGTTTTGTGGAAAGACACAAGCAATGGGAGTTTATGAATATCACTTTCTAAATACATTCAGCACCATTTTGAAGATTTTGCGTGGACACATAACATATGGATCAACAGCTCGTATGGATCAATGGTTTTCATCTGGCAGATCATTAAAACAGGTAGGTGGCATTTATAAATTTTGTAAATTTTAAATCCTATTGTCCTGCAACTTAAAAAAGAATGTAAGGAAAAGTTGAGCCAAAACTATTCTCCTTGCTTTGCTTTTGAGTCACAAAAAACACCTGTTTCCCATCATTTTTGGTGCTTGTTCCAAGTACATTCATATTATTTCATTCCTGTTCTTTATTATGCCATTGTTTAATTTCATACATTTCCTGCTCCAAATCCCTGGGGAAATGTAATGCCAGGGAGCTTTTTGAGCACCTTAGCTACCAGTTAAGATGTTCTTTTTTGGTGATCTCTTGTAGCAGAGGGAGATTGTCTTCCATAAATATGGTCTTAACAGTGTGTCCGAAAGTGACTGTGGAGGCCAATTCTGGATCCACACATCCTTACACAGTGGGGACAGGTCATCATAGAAGGTGACCAAAGCAATTTCTGTGACAAAACCAGGACTAGACCCTCGTTGAAATGGATCTAGAAATGCATTTGATTTATTGATGCGTTTTGACTTATGTGGGGAAACAGTCAAGAGAAAGTTTAGATGGATAAATAACATATTATCATGTCTTAATTTTGCTTGTGGTTAACTGCTAAAACTCTTTTAAAATCAGTTCCTTTATCATACTCATACTACATTCAATTACCAATATTCAAAAAATACATTACAAATACTGTACAAAGGTATTAAATGATACCAAATAAAACAAAATAGAAAACAATTTTGCCTTAGAAATTTCAGTATACTAATTGTCCCTTTTCAAAACCTTTCATAAAATTAAAATTCATGTGTGGTTTAGCTTTTATTTGATGCCTAATTTCCTAGCTATCATGTGGAGACAGTGAGTTGACTGGGACAGTAAGGAAGTCTATAGGTGACAAGTGATGTCATAGAAAATAAAGGGCTATTTTAGGAGAAGAAACCTGGGGGGGGGGAATTCACTTGTTGGCAGAGGTGAAAACGACAAGAGATGCTAAATGATACGGCTTTCTCCACTTCCCTGCATCTCATGGTGCAGGCTACAGCCAGTGCCATCACAGTGGGAGTTCTGGGGAAGACATGCCTTGCCAATTCTTTGCCTCTCAGCTTTTCAAACAGACCATAAAGTCACCTGACACCAAATCACTGGGGTTGCCTTTTCCTCTGCAGAGAGGCAAACCCACAGAGCCAATAAGAAAGCAGCATTATAGCTCCATCCCTTGGTCATATTGAACATTCTGGAATGGAAATTCAGAATGGCCAAACAATGGAAATGCTGGAAATGTGTTCAGCACTGGCCCTCACTGATTATTTTGAGTTTTGTTTCATTCTCTGTGTTTGATATTTGCAAGGTAACGCTAAAATAAGCTCCTCACTGGCATTTACTGCAGCTCTTTCAAAAGTGCTTCCTAGAAGTTTTAAAAATAACATGCTTGCCAGTTTTGCTGAGGACTTTTCTGGGACCAAGGCACTGTTGCTCCTTAAGGTCTGAGCCTTGCATTAGTCCTTCTCATCTAATTCACTTCACAGAAAGTGTACCAGATAGGTTTCTGTGTGATACTTGGCCAATGTTCCTGCAAAACCTCATTTCCCCCCATCTAGTGCTATTCTTGAAAGTGTATTTTCAAACAATAGTGCATAATCAAAAATCATGAGGTTAAAAAGAAAATGAAAGAAACACTGGAATGTCTTCCTCGTCTATTCCCCCCCCCTCCGTAAGAGGCTTAGACTTTGATCATTTCTCACTTGATCAAAAGAGTACTTTGATGCTCTTTGAAGCAGCACTGGCTTGCTGGAGTAAAACTACAAGAATACAATTCATTATTTCATCATAACACTGTATCTGCATCCATGTGGGAGTGTGAAAGAAAGATACTGAGAGTGTCAGGACTTCTACAAATGGTGTATTTAGAGTATAAGAATAACCGAAAGATTAGTTATGAAATGCAATTGAAAGTGGTACTAGAACCTGGCAAGTGAGTTTTATTCTACAGGCTCTAAAGTATAATGTTTTATTTTCTAAGTAGCACTACATTTGTTAATTGGTTTACCAATGCCAACATGCCCACCAACTTTTTTTTGGGGGGGGGGGTGGAGGCATTGTTAATAATGTAATTACTACCTTCTGTACTTTCTGTGTTACATCTCCTTCTGACCTGTTTACAATTCACGCGTACACACAGGCACACATGTACACCTATAACTCACTAACACTTCATGCTGCTGGTAAAGGAGAGAGTAGTTTGTCATAAAAAAAACAAAACTAAGGTGCCATAAGTCTCTTGTTTTTGCTGCAACAAACTAATATAGATACCTATCTGGAAATCAAATCCTCATAACTCAGAGCCTCATAACCTCAGAGCCAGTGTGGTGTAGTGGTTAAGAGCGGTGGACTCATAATCTGGTGAACCGGGTTCAATTCCCTGCTCCTCCACATGCAGCTGCTGGGTGACCTTAGGCCAGTCACACTTCTCTGAAGTCTCTCAGCCTCACTCACCTCACAGAGTGTTTGTTGTGGTGGAGGAAGGGAAAGGAGAATGTTAGCCGCTTTGAGACTCCTTCGGGTAGTGATAAAGTGGGATATCAAATCCAAACTCCTCTTCTTCATAACTGACTTCATTCAGGAAAATGAGAAATGCCAATGAAAGTATGGCCACACTGTTTGGGTTGGATGGTTGAAAAAGATAACAAATGCTGAAGGGGGAAAGAACACTGTTACAGGCTGTGTAACAGCGCTGACAATGGCAGGCCAATTCTCTGGTGAAGCCACAGATGCTGTAGTGCAAGCAGAGGTGAGAAAACTGAGCACTGATATCTAATACTAGCACACTGACCTAATGAAGCACTAAACTCTCGTTGCAAGGAATGCAGTGCATTTGCATCATGATTGCTGCTTTCACATGGTTGGGATTCACAACTACATCAGCAACATAGTCCATGAGGAGATCAGATAGAGGACAGAATTATTTCCCCATACAAGTGAGGATGTACAAACTGAAATGGAAAGTTGACTTTGATCAGGAAGCAGACACTATCATACTGATGCACAAAACCACAACAAATTTCACTGGATGTACACATACTGATCAACCCCATATTTCCATTGGTTTCCATAGGCTTTTGAACTCAAGTGAGCGCTTCATGAGCTTGGTTTGAAAACTATACCTCAGATTGGCTCAGAAAATGGTTTGAGGTATTTCTGCATATTTTTTTGCGGTGTGTGCGTGAGTGTGAATTTGGATCATTACCAGATCAAACTGGAGAGAGCTCTTCCATCTCCAATATTCCCTGCAGGTGACCAGGCAAAAGCCTGATGTCAGGAGTTGTTTAAGATCAAGAGTAGCAAACCATGGGGTAGGGTGCTTGGAGAGCGTAGCTGTCAGGAACCAGACTGAAGCATATTGCTCTGAGGAAGAATGCTGGGAGCCCCCTTTCCCCTCTGCTCAAGGGCCTAATCCTGAAGCTCCTCTGGAGCAGGAGGGTAGTATCGACCTAGTTCGTGGAAGGACACAGTTCAGGAACTGACAGTTGGGCTGAGCTGGAAGAAGAGCAAGCAAGGGGAGAGGAACAGGAAGAGAGAGAGCTGGCTGAATCTCCCTCACTAGAAAGTATGCATCCCACGAGCCTGAGAGCTGGGTGTCTAGATAGGGTAGCCTCTCAGAAGGCTCAGTGGTGGAGGGATCACGTGGTGAGGAGATGGGGAGACAGAAGTAACTGGAGGGAAGTTGGAGGAACTCAATTTGGAGCCCCTGCACGATGAGAATGGATCCTGAATGTTTGTGCTGGGTTCAATAAACCTCTCTGTTGCTGCAAAAGACTGCTTTCACTTCGTGCTGTTATCTACAGAGAGGGGGAAGGTAAGCTTTGCCTGGCAGCCTGATGGTAGCAGTAAGATTTGGGTTGGTGGGTGCACTGGCAGGAATACCACTCAGTGGCTCTACCTTTCTCCATCATGTCCTGCTATTGTTCGTTTAACCAACCCATGTGGTAAACCTCTGAACTTTAGGTAGCAGCTTCTCAGTGAAATACCTTCAAGATCTGGACTGACTCCACTAACCTAGGCTGGCAATGGCTCCTCCTTCGATATATAAAAGGCTTGCTGTTCCAGTTGAGTCATGCTTGAGCAACAAGGTAATCTTTTATCTTTGGTTATTCTTTGGTCCTGAAAGCTGGATGGTTCCAACTCTCCTTGCTCACCTCAGCCCGCTTCCTGTTGCCCGGCCCTGACACCAGATGATAGTCAATTCTATTTTCATGCTGAAATGATATATATTCTTATTAGACCTTTTTTTGTTTGCTTTTTAACCCCTATTCTAAAAACAAACCAACAGGAAAAGACACTCCCCACCTCTACCTGTCACAGTAGCTAATTCAAATTCTTCTCTACTTTTCTATTTGAACATTTAAGAAAATCACAACTCTTCACTTATGGTTAAACCTGATTTTTCTTCCCCCCCCTTTTTTTGCAGCTATTCATTTTGTCAGAATAAACCTAGCTGAGAAAAGCCTGTTTGGTTTGGTAGTGAATTATTTTCAGTCAGTATGGTGTAGTGAATGAGTAACTAGACTAGGGAATAGCTGCTAAGTGGAACAATCATCCAGTGCACTGATCAGGAAAAGGATTTAGGGTTTTATTGTAAAAAAAAACAACCCACAACTTTCAAACCATCAGCTTAGTCATAGCAGCTACAAAAAAAGAGGCTGCTGTAGTAGATAGCTGTAGCAGAGGGAAAGCATTGGAACCTAAATATGACACCCATCAAAAAAAAGCATACGGAATCACACTCCTCAGCTTTAAAATATTTTATTTGTTAGCTGCTTAGATGTGAAATCTGTTCTCTGAACACTAGACTGTGTGTTTGTCAAGCAAAAGCCTAGAACAGCTTTCTCCAACCTGGTGCCAAGAGCCAGTGTGGTGTAGTGGTTAAGAGCGGTGAACTCATAATCTGGTGAACCGGGTTCGCGTCTCCGTTCCTCCACATGCAGCTGCTGGGTGACCTTGGGCTAGTCACACTTTTCTGAAGTCTCTCAGCCCCACTCACCTCCCAGAATGTTTGTTGTTGGGGAGGAAGGGAAAGGAGAATGTTAGCCGCTTTGAGACTCCTTCGGGTAGTCATAAAGCAGGATATCAAATCCAAACTCTTCTTCTTCAGATGTTTTGGACTCCCATCGGCCCCAGTTAGCATAGTGCGCTGCCTCAAGGTGATGTGAGTTGTAGCACAAAACTCCTGGAAGACACCAGGTTGAGGAAGGCTGATCTAGGATGTCCTGATCCAAACAATTTTAATCTGCTGTGCCACAAGATACATCCTTATATCCGTTTCCAGGTTGTATGCAAAAGCTGTCCCTATAGCTACAGCTTTTATTGTCATACTAGCCAGGGACTATTAAAAGGCTTTCTCCTTCATTCAGCCGCCCCCCCCCCCATGGCTTTAGCATATCATGCAGTAACACCTAAAGGGTTGGGAGCAGAGATGTATACATTTGGTTTGGCTTGCATTTTAATGCAAACCTACCAACTTCACAGTTCCTGAAACAATATGCAAACTGAAAGACAGATATTGTTTGAAACCCACACTTCTCTACATTTTGCAATACAGTTCTCCAATGGAAAAAGTTTCCAGAATATGTATATTAGGATAAAGTGTGCATAAAAATGCATATATTAACATGTAAGTGCATTATATTAGCAAATTTTGTTTGGAAAAATCAGGAGAAATGCATGCTGTCACACTGTTGAGTTTTAGTGAAGGCTTTCTAAAAATGAATAAATCACAAATCAATGCGCTGAACTGAACTTATGACTGGAATAATGAGAAACAGAGAGAAACTGAAACTGGCAGATTCATTGATCCCGAGTTGGGGGTCTTTCTTAAGGCTTCTGACCATATGGCTCTTTTTACAGCATGCTTAGCATACCATGGAAGTGACAGCTTGAACTGTAGATCACTTGCATTATGTTCTAAACAGTCTCTTACAGAAATGATGTAGACACTGGGCAGAAGTCTTTACATGAACTCTCATTATGTGGGAGCAACCACAGAATTCCTTTATCCATGCATTCTTCAGTATGTGCAAATAAGGTATATTGCACTGTCCCTCAGCAATTGCTGGCCTGCCGCACTTTGGCCCACAAGTGGCAGAGACTCCAGCCTTTCTTACTACCTTGTCCAATTTACCAGGCATGCTAAAGTGACAATAAGCACAACAAGCACAAGGAGAAAAACAAAACTTAAATAACACAACACATTTCCCCCCAGTCCTTGAGCTTTCAAGAAATGAGAGGTTTATTTGCAAATCAAATTATCTTTTTTTTTAAAGCTGAGCTTGTAGATATTCTCCCCCCACCCTTAGTTTGTTCTTCTATTGACTCAATGAATTATTTTACAGATATTTTGGCACACCTATTATTTCATATTATCAAAGGAAAGGCTTCCGTGTAACGATAAAAGTCCTCTCAAAGGCCTCTCAAAGTTGACAGTGTTAGTGAGGAGGGAATTGAACAGATGCTTACAGCGTGTTTCTGTCTCTGGGAGAACTTCATATCCTTCCTGACCCTTTTTGCTATTGAGTGATTTGCTGCTGATTGAAGGAGAGCCACAGCTCAAAATGAAATGGGAATACAGGAATTTAGTATCTGGAAACTGCTAGTATTAGAGCAGGCATCCACAAACTTGGCGCTCCAGATGTTTTGGGACTACAACTCCTATCACCCCTAGCTAACAGGACCCATCAGGGATGATGGGAATTGTAGTCCCAAAACATCTGGAGGGCTGAGTTTGGGGATGCCTGTATTAGAGGATAAAATTGATTCAGTTTACATAGTTCACTCTTCCTGAAATAATTTATGAACTGAAACACAGCCATCCTTCAGATTCATATCCTCATCATTGCTTTTCAGCAATGGAAAATTGCTACCTGGTGGTAAATGAACAGGAGAGGCACACGTCTTCCACTGCAGGTTACGGCAGAGGTAGCTAACATCTCCCACCAGCCCTGACCCTTAGCCATGCTGGCTGGAGCTGATGGAAATTAGAATCCAACAACCTCTGGGGACAAGTCAGCTATTCCTGGGGTGTGAGAGCAAAGTGACTGGGAAACAGTGGTTGAAGGCCACTGCCTTTTTCTGTTGGATAGGATTGGGCACTTTGGATTCTACTTTCTTTGTGTTCCTGGGCCTTGATTATTTTCAATTATTTTAAGTTATTACCCCCAATTATTTTGAGAGCCCAAATTCCTTGCAAGCCTAGAACTGGCATGTAGGACCTTCCCATAGGCTCTTCCAGCTGTGGACAGCATGATATTAAACATTTCCCAAACCATAAATAATAATGGCACCTAGGAGCTGACATATACAGAGTCAGAACACTGGTCTATATAGCTCAATATTGTCTACACTGCCTGGCAGGTGTCTCTCTAAGCCCTATATGAGGATTGAACTTGGAACCTTCTGCATGCCAATCTGATGTCCTCCCACTAAGCTATGGGCCATGGCCCTTCTTAGACAAAGTGATTTGTAATATGCTGGCTGAGATGGCTCCAGTTGGTAAAGCATTAGATTCTTACTCATGGGGTTCAAGCCCAGCAGCAGCCAAAAATATTCCTGCATTACAGGGGGTTGAACTAGATGACCCTTGTGGTCCCTTCCAACTCTACAATTCTATGATACTGTGATTAAGCAAACAATTTATCCACAAAATGAAAAATGAGTTTTGATCTGATATATATATAGCAGAAGATCAAGGTGAAATAAACCCAGAACAAAACATTTCCTTCACATTATGGATTGTACAACAGTTGAATGGGGCATCTTGGCAAGGGCAGCCATGGTCACTGTTAATCACAGGGCAAGCACTTCGGCTTCATCTTGTAATCATCTTGCACAGAGAAGTAAACATCTCCATTGACAAGACACTGTGAGTTCCAGGTTCAAGAGAGAGGCAATAGCATAAACTAAAGAAACGATTACAATGCAATTCTGTGTTGTGCAATTATTTCTACCAGTCTGACTCTGTACAGCAGAAAATGGATTTCAGTCGAATATACTAGCATAGCTCAGTCCATGTGTATAACGCTGTCAGCAACACAAATTCTGCTTGCAGTGTGTATAGTGTTGCTGAAATGATGCCCTTAACTTGGTAAGTGAGACACAGCATGCTAGTTCCTGTCCCTCTCATGGTGCCAAACTTTGCAGAGAAAAGGATTGCAGCAATTTTTCTTTCTCCAGGTGTTGTGTGTGATGACAACCAAGACCTAGCTGCCTCCAGGCCCCTGTGGTTACTAGAACGGTGGGTTTTTGTGGGCAGGAGGCATCCTAGGGCAAACAGACATCAATCCTGAGTGCTATGACAACAGAGCACCTTATATACAGTATAAAGTTCCAAATATTTAAAGAATTCTGTTTCAGCACTGTTCTAGTTTTTTTGTTTTGCTTCTGGCAGCTTATATATAAGTCATGGAAAGTGAGTCTCTAGACTAAGATAGTTACTGAAAGAATATGATCCAGCGTTGACCCTCATAATGTAACAAAGTTGTGGCCAGTATAGATTTCGTGACCAGTAAGTTGGCTTGGCTATATTGAAAACACCATGTGATCTAATACTGTTTGCTTTAAATGATTTTTTTTTCATAGCTGCAAAACATTTGACCCACCTTAACACATTAACCACTCTTTTAATAATAAAACAAACAATATTTGGGTTAGTGGTGGTGGAGGAGCAACAACAGGCTAGAGTATATGATAGCAACACTCATGTTCAGCTCTAGAAAGAAACATATTTACAGGGTTATCTATTCTTGGCATGAGATGTGCTGTATAATTGAAATACAATGCAGTTATATATATTTTTAATTCACTAGGCTAAGATTTAAAAGTATGACATCTTGACAGTTAAAATTCAGGCTGAACCTAAACACATATAACTGGATGTAAGCTAAGGTTACCAGATTTCCCCCCAAATAATCCGGGGACACTTTTGACAAGAAAAAAAGTTATTAAAAAAAGTTATTTTTTAAAAAATTAAGAAGTAATATTTTCTTTTCTGTGGTTTCCTCAGTTGTGCAGCCTTCCTCTGGGCCCCAGCCTGCTCTCTTGGAGCACTATCCACCATGGAGTAGGCTCGGGTCGGGCCTGGGCTCAGCCACGTATCCTTTCCCTCCCGGTGCTTTCCTACCTCTCCTCCTCAGCGGTGGCAGTGGCACAGCAAGGTTGGGGCTTCCCTCTTCCCCCCTTCCTCTTCCTCTTCCTCGTCTTCCCTCTTCCTTTTCCTTCTCCTCTTCTCCTTTTCCCTGCGTCAGCTCCGGGTGTTATACTGGCCCCAGAGCGCTGCTGGGCACTCTCACTCCCGGCTCGATTTGGGTTGTGGGGTGTGTCTGTGTGCAGTTTCCCTGGTTGACATGCTGGGCGTCCCCTGCTCCCCCTCAGCAGTGGCGGTGGCAGCAGCAGTCCCAGCAGCCCAGAGCCAGCCTGGTAGTGCAGTTGGCTCTGGCTGGCTTCAGGAGCTGCTCGCTGCCATGGCGCCCACCATTTTGCCTCGCCAGAAGTCGCCATATGATGTGTCTTGTGCCGTTGAACCAATCACACAGCATTTATCCCCTACAAATAAATCTATAACACTTAAAATATAAATCCGGGGACATTAAATGAAACCGGGGACATTCAGGGGACGGATTTTGTTCGGGGACAGATTTGTGAATCCGGGGACTATCCCCAGGAAACGGGGATGTCTGGTAACCATAATGTAAGCACCATTGAAATGGCAGAACTTACTTCCCAGTAAACAAAATTAGGATGAATTGGCTGTTGGAAAACTCCCTGGGGTGCCCCTGTAGCCCCCGAACTCCAAGTGTCCTCTGGTATGCGCAGCTTTGGAAAAGACTTTTCCCTTCTTCTCCAGTGCATTTCAGCAACATATATCAAATGATATATGCACACTAATCTTCTAGCCTAACACAGCAAGAAGCGTGAGACATCGTAGTGCTAATCTCCGTATTTATTTGCATGCTATGTACAGACAAAGGCGTCATGGCGTCCTCTCTCTCCAGCTCTGAGAGAAGAAACAGAAAGAAGTAAAAGCAAAAGTATAGTACAATAGTACATACAACGGAAGAGATAAGACTGTTTTCTGTGCCCACACTCTTCCCAGACAGGCATGTGATTTACACCAATCTCATCTGCAGCATCGGAGGTGTGAAATACCGTACTAACAGTGGCAAACTGTAGTGGAGATTTTTAGAGTGACCCATTGTGAACAAAGGTTTAAATACTGATCTCCAGACCCTTTGTACAAAAAAAACCACAACCCAACAACCCCTAAGTAGATGTTGACTGATGGTTTTCCAGGAAACACTTTTCTCCAAGTGGAAAATGATCAACCTTTGCCTCATTTGGTTTTATTATTTTATCTTATTGCAAACCATTTTGAGATTTTTCCCCCGTTTTACATTCAAGTGGTGTATAAATTTAAACAAACAAACACGTCCAGTTCCTAGACTGCTGGTCCCTCAGCCAGCTGAAAGAGAAGTTTGTCTTGTTCATTGGTATATAGAGAAGCTGTAGGCAAAGAGTCCTGTGCTTAGGCATGAATGAATGCCTGAGCTTCTCTGGAGAGCTGGCACTGCTATTTTTTTATTCCCGCTACCTGGTAAAAGCAGCAGGAGGCAGTGTTATAGCCAGGAGGGTTTTAATTCACTTAGACACCCTCCTTCCTGACAGTAATGAAGTCTGTATTAACAGCTTCCCTGCACTCAGTCATCAAAAGCTTCAGCAGCTTCTAGGTGGAGCAGGGGAGGTTTGATCTGATGTTACCAAGGTCTGCACCACTGTGCAGTTCTTAACAGGAACATCGAATGAATCTGGTTTTGGCTCCTATTGCTTTTCAAGGTGTTGATTGCATCTGAGAGTTGGTGACAAGGCTATTTTTTCAATCATCTCAGGTTGGGCAGTCACCGTTATACAGTTCCCTGGCATCAAGAGGAAGAGGAGTTCCACTCTGTAGTCACCCAGAAGCAAAGCTCACTCAGAGCCAAGGTAATTATCTAAGTGACCAATTACTCTCTGTTTTTTGTACACCAGCAGAAAAGCAGTAACCCTCCAGGTACTTCAGTGGACATATTGTACACAACACAGTATAGTTATTTGTGGTGTTCAGTAAAACAAAATTACTGGTTTGATGCTAGTTAATTTGGAAATGGCTCTGATGTGTTTCTTGCTAGTCTTACTTCATCATTAGCATGAAATATAACTGGCTTTTTCACTTTCATGTTCATCAGAGAACTATGTAATGAGGGGAAGAAGATGGGGGAAAATCTATTAAAATTGTCTTTTTCATGGCAGTAGCAGCTAAGAAATACAATGAAATGACTACAGCACAATGGAATTAAATACTAATTAGCATGATTTGTTTGCACTCAGGAAATCCAAGATTCACTAGCCCCAGCCCAGCTATATGCGTGCATAGGAGACAAAGCTACACATGCATTATTATCCAGACTAGATAATTGGTGATATAATACCAATCAGTAGTTCAGAGGGAAGAGGAAGAACAGAGGATTAGTGCAATTCTCAGCTCCTTCTCTTGAGACGCCACCGACACACACACACACACATGAGAATGAGCAGAAATCATTTAAGAAACTGCACACTATCACTCTCCAAGAATTTCAACCACATTTGTACAAAATTCATTGCAATTCTTGTTTAACGAAGCTGGGAATTTCAGCTTGACTGAAAGTGATTTGTAAAAGGCTATCAAGAGATTTTTGTGGTTGCAATGAGAATTTAACCCAGAAGTAAATAATGCAGGTGAAGATGAAGCCGCAATTCCATCACAATCTCTTTTTGATGCTCTTCGAAGTTTAAAAGGCAGCTCCTGGTGTAGCATGGCTGAAGAGCGGTGAGAAATGGATGTTTAGAAATTAATTACGCTGCATGCATGCAGCTCCTTGCAAACGCACAGAGCGGTTTGTTGGATCGTGACTATTTTACATGGTACACACATTACAAATTCGGAGACTTATTTTATTTTATGTGAATAAATGTAAAAGTTGTTTGAGTGTGGTTGCATACTGGAAAAGATATAGAACAGTAAAGATGAAAGGTCTGATTCAAAGTTAAACTGCTGCAAGGTTTAGAACGGGGGGGGGGGTGCTTTCCCTTTTGCCACCTGAGGGAACGTGCTGCACCACTGCCCTGCCGCTGCCTCCCTTGGGTTGTGTGGTGGCACCTGCAGCAACTACAGCAGCAGGTTTCATGGAGGTCTTGCAAGATCTCAGTGAAATCTCATGAGATCTTATGTGCTCCATGAGATCTCATGGAAAGACAGCACCACTTCTCCAGCGGCAAAGGCATTGAGGTGGGTGGGGCACCCACACGAGCGTAGCCTCTTGGGCTTCACCCACTGGACATGACTGCCTCACCCTGCCGCATGAGTGTCCCAACCCTGGCTTAGAAAAGAATATGTCAAAATAAATGCAAGTAAAATCCTTCTTGTAGAATAAAACCAAAGGGTTGTTTCCAGACTGAGTTAGTTGCTCTTAGTGCCTTATGAAACAATTAGTCTGAGTTCATTAAAAACTAGTTCCATTGATTTCAAACTAGTTGATTTCAAGTGCAACTAACTTAAGTCATACTTGAGTACGTGTAAATCCTACACATGAGCTGGGATGAATATACCCTACTAAGTTTTGACCCCCATGTATAACTATCCCTGATGTCCCCCATGAGTTAGGGAGCTTAATCTGAAGCAGGGAGCTCCCTTTACTGATGGAAGTTCTCTGCACAATTTATAACTCTGATTTTGCAGCTCAAATAGGTGGTGGGTTCTTTGCACCACTGCTAATTCAATAATACTTTTGTGGTTAATTTTGGGGTTTGCTGTGCTTTTAATTGAGGTTGTAATATTTTTCCTTTCTGCACCTTTAGAGGAAAGAAATAAATTAAAATCAATTAGGCAATTATTTTTAAACCCTTAAAAATGCAGTATGAATGTAAAGGCAGCAAGTTTTAATTAGAGGCTGGCAATTTATAATGTCATTATGGAAATTTCATCCCACCCAGGGATGCTTCCTCTTATACTTTTTATGCACAGAGCCCATTTACAAGTTAAATATGTGGGTGGCAGAGAGAGTGGCAGCACATATAGGGCAGTGGGATGTACCAGTGGAGCCAGAGACAGTGGACATTTGAGAATTTACAGATTTTTTCAAGGGGAATTGGGATTTTAATCTCAAATGGGCACAATTTCAAACTGTCATAATTTAGGGAAGTTCAAGTTTTGTGGAAAGTCATGTGGCCCAGTCCAAGCTTATTCTTTTCTATCTTGTTTATATAAGCGGATTAAAAAGCATAACAACATTTTCATTCAATTTAAGGCTTTTACAAGTTTTTGTAAAAAAAAATTCAAATTTACTCCAGTGATGAAAGCTATTATAATGTGGGTATGAATGTGTGCAGATTTTTTCTAGTATCCATATTAATTTGCAAACCTGGCACAGACTTGCCAAGCTAATGATGCGTCCTCCATGTATTCTAGTGAATTGTTAGAAGACTTCTTGGAATAAAACCCTCACACTTGGGGAAATTGCTTTAGATATTTAAGATTGGGTTTGCTTTCCTATTAGCTTGAAAACTAAACTTGCACTTTTTCACCCATCCAAAATCTTACTTATATTTGGGGAACGTGTGAGGAGAAGCAATCTGAGATGTTTTCAGTGCTAAGTGCTTTGAAATTACTGAATTGACACATACACTTTAAAAAAAATGTTAAAAATTCAAATATGTTCAGGGCCTCTTCTTTCTGCTTTGGGTTCAATTAATAAAATCTAGAAAAAAATTTCCTGAGTTCAGAAGCAGTTACATTGATTCATGTTGGTACCGTCCATAACATAATTCTGATCTCTTCTGAGAGTATATTGCAAAAGCCATGACTCTAGGCCAGTATGCCAGCAGTACAGCTACAATACATTATACAACCCCTGTCAAAGTATTTATGGCATTAATAATGCTTAGCTTTATATAGTTGCAGAGATGGGGCAGGATGAAAGAATGGTTTCATATATTTAAGCAGTGGTATGTGGCTATATTTGAAGTTTTGGTAATATCTGCCATCCTTTTCCCACTGAAAACTTCATAAATGTCTACAGAAGGCTCTCTTTGTCTGTTTTATGTTAATGAAAGGATACAGTTTTTCCTCTTGCTGGTTTTCATGGCCAATTAATTTATAAACCAACAGTACAATACTAAGTGTGTCTACTCAAAGGTATGTTGCGTTGAGTTTATTTCATAAAATTTATACACTGCTTGGTTGTAAAAAACAACAACAAAAACCGGCAAAGAGGTTTACAAAGTGTTCAGTGGGACTTACACCCAGGAAAGTTTGTGCAGAATTTTAGTCTAGGTTTCAAGGCATAGCCCCTGCAGTGCTCATCTGAGGAACTACATCAGAGGAGAAACTACATCAGAGGAGGAACTACATCAGAGGAGAAAACACTGCCCTGTTTGACTGAGTACATCTTTGTGAGAAGAGGCATAGAATCATAGAATCGTAGAATTATAGAGTTGGAAGGGACCCTGAAGATCATCTAGTCAACCCGCTGCAATGCAGGAATATGCAGCTGTTGAACCTGCAGCCTTGGCCCTATCAGCACTATGCTGTAAGCAGCTGAGCTATCACCTATAAAGCTATGCAGAGCTTGAGGAGCTTACAGTTATGCAGTTTCTGAGCTGGGTGTCTATATTTGCTTTTACATCTACAAGAGTAGCATAAAGCAGATCTAGAAAATACCACTATTTTTATTCCCAGTATTAGTAATTTTTTTAGAACTAATGCTGACATCATTCAGAAAGTTTTAATAGGTCTCCCATTAAAACCACCAATACTTAAATATTCCTTCATAGATGTATAGCATTGCATTGGCTTGTCAGGACATGACCATGAGTTTGGGGCACTTCCATCTGAAGCTGAACCTGGAGAATGCACTTTCCAATGCAGGATCCCTAAATTGCCAAGCCAGGGCAAAACTAGAAGTGATACAGAAAGCAGAATGCACTTTCCTATTGTGGAAGCAAAGGCAGATTGCTAGGATTCAGAAGCTCCATACTATGTGCAAACCACTTGGGCACAACCCCAGTTTCCTTTTGAGCCAAGGAGACCACTCTAAGGGTCAATTGTACATAGTATATAATTAAGTAGGCAAAATCTCAGTCTCAAATTACAGTGGTACCTTGGTTTTCGAACTTAATCCGTTCCAGAAGTCCGTTTGACTCCCAAACGGTTTGAAAACCAAGGCACGACTTCCGACTGACCACAGGCACACCAGAAACAAGAGCCGACAGCCACACCAGATGTTCAGCTTCCAAAAAAAGTTCCAAAACTGAAACTCTTAATTCCAGGTTTTGGGTGTTCGGGAGCCGATTTCTTCGTTAACTAAGCCGCTCGAGAAACAAGGTTCCACTGTACAAGGTTTCTGGCTGAGATCTCTGAGGCCTCAACATGTTTGCGGCATTGCATTAAATCCTAAGCATTTTTCCCCTAGTATGGTAAATTTTCAGCTTGGTTCAGGTTTCCTGGATTCCGAATCTATAACTATCCTATTGTAGTCCTATGACTGCTATTGCAATTACCGGTGTCACAATATTTCTGTTCATTACCAGTAGCTGCTATTAGCACAGTGTTAAGTCTTGCACTGCTAATCTAATCCGCATGGCACTTGCAGAATATGTAGGCTCCTCCATTATTCTGAATAAGTGCTACATGAGAGGGGGAATGCCTTGTATCCTCTTACACTGGGTGTCCTTAAATGTCTTGTATATATCATATGCATGCAACCATTGTGATAATGAGGTGCACATAGGAAGCTTCCATATATTGAGGTGGGTCACTGATCCATTTGGCTCAGTATTGTCTCCTGTCCCAAGCTTTGCCTGGAGACACCAGGAAGTGAACTTCAGACCTTCTTGCATGCAGGGCAGATGTTCTCCTACAGAACTCATGTCTTCTCCACACCAAGAATAAAATACCTTGGTTTTTATTTATTTAGTTAGTTGAAACCATAGCTTTGAGTTCAGGTGGGTTGAAACAAAGTCTGAGGTTTTGGAAAACAACGGAAGCAGCATCTCACCAGAGACAGCAAAGTGAAATGGTAAACCTGAGCAGGAGGTGGGAATTCTTGGCTGCAGTCAGTAACTAGTGTGAGAGCCAGGCACTGAAACTCTTTAACTAGACAAACAACAGTTTGCCAGCATCTAATACAAGTAATAGAAAGCACAATCTACAGCTGCACAGGAAGTCCTGAAGGAATGGGTTTCCCAAAACCCAAAAACTGACTGTGCAGGCAGTTTTAAACTGCACCAAAATCCCTATTTTTCCTTAGCTAAAATGCATAAACTTGAGCTGTTGAGCAAATGCATAACAAGAACACAACTCTCTTCTTTATCAGTTTGTGACGTCAAGGATGACCCTGACTATACCAGTAGAACAGAGAAAACATGTTTGTGCCTTATCTTATGTTCTGACCACAAAGACGCACAGACCCACGTCTGGGAATAACGCCAGAGTGTGTTCTCGGAAATTGTGACTTCTGGCTCCAAGATATCCTTTTATGGTCAGGAGGGCATGAAGGAAATCCCTTTTATGGTTAAGAGTGCCTGAGCAGGAACATCTGTGATGTCAACCTGCGTGTACAAGCTGACATGGCTGGGGAAGGGGGAGAGGGTGCCTGGAGGATATACCGTATATACTGCATGAAACTTGTCATTTCTTTGGACTTGCTGTGGACTTGATCATGCAAGTGCCTTCTGCTATCCGGAGAGCAAAACAAACTCTTTCTTTGAACCAACCTCGGTGTCATTCGACCTCCTTCCTCCTATCCCGGAGCAACGCAGACCCAATTGGTGAACTCCAATTAGGCTACAGTCCAGCATAGACCGGCATAAAATGTCTGAGTGGTCCAAGTTACTAGAAATTTCCTAATTAATCAGTAGCCATTTATTTTAAAAAGAATTTTAAAAAGCTACCATCTGATTCACATTTTTGAGGGGAGGGACTGCAAACAGGATTCCTGATACCGATTCAGAGTGAAGCCATGTGAATTGACTTCATGATATAGCCCAATAATAGCATTTATTATGTGATCTCTGATTGACTGGAATCATATAATGGAGAAATAAGTTCTGGGAAAATAAATGGCACTGGACCAGCAGCAGTGAGAGAAAACAACTATTGCGAACAGCAGCAAAATTGGAAAGGTTGCAGTGAGGGGGTGGGTTGGGGATCACTTTGAGCCCTCTGAATCATTCAAAGGGATCAATTTGAACCCTCGTTTACTAGAATATTATATTAACTAAACATTCAGTATAGTTTTTTATCAAGTACTGAAAAGTTCACTTCAGCAACAAACTACTCCGGCACTGCTCATGTATTCACTATTCACCCACTGATTGCTGTCGCATTTCTTTTGTCACAAACCTTGAAGAGCAGATCGGACACCCTGCTAAGTGAATAGTGGGGAAACAGCAGACCTCAATGACACACATTACAGTGCTTCACAGTTGGGTAACTGCTGAAACACCAGTAAGTATAATACAACATTTCCAAAAAGTTTTGTGATAATTCATCTTTCTTTCCCCCCAGTCTGTTCCATTTACTTTCATTTCAGGGGTTCAAATGGTTCAGTAAAGTCCATTAGTTTAGTTAGGCTGCAGGGTGTTTTCAAATACACTTCTTTGGTCACAAGTTTGGTGTAGGATGCTGGACTGATATCAGTGCCAGTAGATAATGGTAATATACACTTCTATATCACATCCTAGGCTAAGAGATCCCATAAGAGATATTAATTCATCAGCCCCTCTTTCAAATCAGACCAAGCAGCGTGATAGCAGAAGTGGGTGGCAGGGCAGGAGAAGAGCAGTGGAGCCTTCCAGGAGGCAGTGCTGCCTTTGGTATTCTGTCCTCACAGAGACCATTCAGAGTCCAATGGGAAGCCCACAGGTAGGACATAATTATAGCACTTTTCCGCTCATCATCCCCAGCAAGTGGTGTTGAGAGGCATGCTACCTACAATACTTGGAGGTGGTTCATAGCCTGAGCTGGATCTTCCAACATTCAGTTTCATTGGATGACCTGGAGTTCTGCTAATATTGTAAAAGACTGTAAAACATTTGGCTGAGGGGGTTCCAAAATGGTCAAGGTTTCTGAACTTGTTTTCAGGAGTTAAGGAATGGATTTTTTTAAAAAAGCATTTCAGGCAGATTGTATAATTTTGTTCTTTTTCTGGAGTGACTTTTTTGCTCTTTCAGTTGTTATCCAAACCAAACTTTCAGAAACTCTGAATAAGTGAGAACAGTCACCTGGAACAATTTGCACCTTCTCTTTGCCTGTACACGGCAAAGATGGATTGTATAAGATGATCTTTGGTGATATGGAGTTGGCTAGACCTGCCTTGAAGCAGGCAAGTGCTTGCTATCTTTCAACATTTTGACTTCATGCATTTGACTCAGGCTGGTCGGTGTTGCTGGTTCCTTTTTTCCTATTTGCTTAGCCTCATGCCAGCATCATATTTTAAAAGTAGAATTATTAGTGACATTAAATACATTGAGAAGTAGTAAAATGTAAAAATTCTCTCTCTCTCTGAACTGGGCTCTGGGCAAGCAGAACAGCTTCTACATGTCAGGTCAGGTTAGCCTTAGCAAATACTTCCCTTGGTTCTCTAAGTTTCAAACATTTTCTTTTTCTGCTGTTTGCAGGAGTGCATGTTCTATTTTCCTCTAGTTTTCTCTGCTGCCAAGGTTGATAGATCTCTGTCCTTCCCTGCCTGACTCTCTTGCTGTACACCATATTACGTCTTTCTCAATGTAGCTAACTAATGGTTCTGCTCTAATTCCCCTTTACTGCTACATCCCTCCTTACTTCTTTTCATTGAAATCACTGCCCCAGACCAAATACAGATAAGAACTGGGGCTTGTCAGATGAATGGAAGCATCTGGGATGGTATATAGGAGGAGGATGTGATATCGTGTCCCTGGGCCAAGTTGTGCCCCCTGCTGCCCATGCTTGGCAGATTCTAGGGAGCTGAGGAAGTGGCTATATTGCAAGTCTCAAAGCATATCAAAAGTGTTGGAACATCCAGCAAATCTGAATATGGTCTGGGATTCTGGTGGGGCATAATAAGCTGATTTCACTCACCATCCAAAGTTTGGGAAACGTATGGAATGATTCCTGATATTTGTCCAAGACCAGTTTCCCAATTCCCATCACAGTCACTCCCTCCACTTTCAATCTTTCTTGTGGAGTATTATACATTATCTCCCCTCCCCATTCCTTTTCCTGGAGGAGAGCATGGTTGGCTGGCTGCAACACTGAACAGAAATACTCTACACTGCAGCACAGACTTGCATGCCTCATTTGAGTCATCTAAGATACTGCTACTTTACCCTCTCAACAGGGTACACTCCACAACTTCCAAACATTCCCCAAGTTCCTTTGGAGGCTACTGCCAATTGCATTGCAGTTTATAATCCGAATGTTCCTTGCCTTCTAGTTGTAGTTTTAGAATTTCTCTCTCTAGGCTAGACAAGGGGGTGACACTAGATCAGGGGCCAGCAACATTTTTCAGCAGGGGGCCGGTCCACTGTCCCTCAGACCATGTGGTGGGCCGGACTATATTTTGAAAAAATAAAAAAATGAACAAATTCCTATGCCCCACAAATAACCCAGAGATACATTTTAAATAAAAGGATACATTCTACTCATGTAAAAATACGCTGATTCCCAGACCGTCCGTGGGCCGGATTGAGAAGGCGATTGGGCCGCATCCGGCCCATGGGCCTTAGGTTGCCTACCGCTGCACTAGATGTTTTCTCACTACCTCTGCAGCATTTTGTTGGAGTCATCTGGAGCCAAAGACTCCTCAGGGACCACCGTGATGCCACGCTTTGTTTATACTGTACCTCCTTTCTGCTAGCTTTGTAGCTACCAGTGTTACTAAATCTCATAATCCCTGGGTAACTTGTGATGCAAGTGCCAAGTACGAGCAGTAACAATATGTGAAGAGGATGGATGGACAGAAATGCTGGAATCCTGGAGAGTGGGAGAAGTCTGGCAGCTCATGGGGTCGAAAGGAAAATTGAATCCCCCTGGGGATGTGGTGTGGTCCAATGGAACTTGGTCTAGATCAGAGAAAGCTAAGTTGTTTCTTTGGGAAGGAGCGATCAGTTCAGATTATTCCAAGCCAAGCCAAAGAGAACAATTGGAGGGGTTAACCCATCACTACTTATACTTATGCTTATACTATTTATACTTATACTTATTTATAATGGACTAGGGATATCATAACCCAACAAAAATGGGGGTTGAAACTGCTAATGCTGTTATTCATCCCATGTACAGAACAGAAATCAGTCCACCAAATACAACCAGTATTTGCTGCCGTTGTTTTCAGCCTGCAAATATTATGTAATGAATGACATAAACACGCCCTTTTGCATTGTGTTTCTTTTGCATTGAAATGAATGACCCTTGCACTGAAAGGAATGATGTGTAATAATGTAATGACAGTGAGCCAAATAGCAGTTTTTGGCAGAAGCCAAACTACAGTGGAATGGAAGCAACACTGTATGTGCCAAAAAAAGAGTCAGAACAGAAATCGCTGCCTTTTTACATCTCTACATCAGGCATACTTTTATTTTTGAGCTTGTTTCTGATAAGAACAACACAAAAGGTGGAAATTAAACCCAACAACTTGGCTTTCTTTCTCTTCCCACTTCTCTTCCCTCACAAGCATCCTGGGAGGTGTAGCTATCGCAGTCAGACTACAGTGATTCTCAAGGGTCAAACTTCAGAACAGGAAGCTAATTTGCAGCTCTTAGGAATAGCAAGAAAAAGAGGATGCTGGTGTGGTTGTTCCTGTTTTGGGCAATTATCCTTGGGGCTTCCCTTCCCTGTTATGCTTTGAAATCCATACGCAGTAAGATCCTACCCAATGCAGTACATTAAGTCATCAGTATGTTGTACAAACTTTGTATTTATTACAATACCATTATAAAGAAATCTATTATTTTTGTACAATAATACTGTATTTATGCAGAGACATTTGTATTTGCATAATTTATATTACAGAGCTGAATAATATTCAATTATTTACATTTCAATTGTTGAATTATTTAATAAGTATTTGATACACAGTTGGGAAATAAATCATTCATATGGAATTTTCACTTACACTCGGCTATTTCCATTAATTTTTTAATCAGTATAACACAGTTCATTGCCAAGTCTAACTTTAAATATGCATCTGTGTATATCTCTGTGTGTATATGTGCACCCATATTCCTTTGTTCATTAATTTGTACCTTTTCCTCTATTATCGGAAGAAATTATGGCCAATTCAAATATAATGGCCTCATGTGGAGAGCACAGAGTATCACTTATGCCTGATGACACTTCATGCTGAAAGTGCAGTGCTTGAAATTCACTTGCCATGCGAATCAGCCCTTAAAGAACTCTGGGGTTGGCAGGCTGAAAGATACCTCCTCCACCTTGTTTTGCAGTTGGAAAAATAGCTATACATATCTGTTCCCAATCAAAAGAAACTCATTAGTTTCTAAATAAAACCACTAATTACATGTGAGCTAGCACATATTCTGATAACACCCAATTTGTGCAAAGCAATGTCTACATTTCCTCTGTTATCTGCTTTTATTGCTTTTTATACTTCACAACAAATTCTATCAGTTTCTTCTTATCTATAGACCTCATGTCCCTATTTTCCTTCTCTGTGTAACACCGTGCATTTCTTTTGCTTTGAGGTGACTGGGGCACTGCAAGATTATTTGATTCCATCTTTTGTGACAACTGGCTACCATAGGCCAGTCTCTATATTTATGCAGTGGCGGGTGCTGTGGGCTGTGGAGGTTAGATCAAATCCGTCACTGCACTTTTGTTGCTCTAGGAAGGAGCCTGTGGTCTTTAGCCCCTGATCCAGAGGTCTGAGGTTCAAACCTAGCAGCTGCTGACAAAGGGTGGCTGTCACTGTGAGGAATGTCTCATGGCCTTCCAAGGAATACAACAAAAACGAAAAGTATCAATAAAATTATTGATTCTGTGTTTGCTCTGTGAACATAAGACTAGCCTGCTGGATCAGGCCAATGGCCCATCTAGTCCAGCATCCTGTTCTCACAGTGGCCACGCAGATGCCTGTGGGAAACCCACAAGCAAGACCTGGGCACAAGAAAACTCTCTCCTCCTGTGGTTTCCAGAAACTGGTACCCAAAAGCATACAAACTCTGACTGTGAAGGCAGAGCATAGCCATCATTACTGGTGGCCATTGATAACCTTGTCATCCATGAATTTGTCAAATTCTCTTTAAAACCATCCAATTCTATGGACATGATAATTTTCTGTGGGAGTAAATGCCATTGCTTAATTATGTGCTGTGTGAAAAGGTACTTTCATTTACCTGTTCTGAATCTTCCAACATTCAATTTCATTGGAAGTCCCCAACTTCCAGTGTTATAAGAGAGGGAGAAAAACTTCTCTCTCTCCACTTTCTCCTTGCCATGCATAATTTCATAAACTTCTCACCTTTTGCTCATCTTTTCTCTAAACTAAAAAGCCTCAAATGTTGCAACCTTTCCTCATAAGGGAGTCACTCCAGCCCCTTGATCATTTTGGTTGACCTTTTCTGAACCTTTTCCAACTCTACAATATCGATTTTGAGGTGAGGCAACCAGAACTATACACATTATTCCAAATGAAGTCACACCATAAATTTGTATAATGGCATTATTGGCAGTTCTGTTATCAATTTCTTTCCTAAAGGCATGGAATTTGCCTTTTCTCCCACTGCTGCCACACTCATCTTCATTGAGCTATCAACTATGACCCCTAAGTCTCATTCCTGGTCACCATGCCCAGTGTGCTGGCACTTCTCAGGATATGAGATAAAGTCCACTGGCATGATTCGGTTTCCAAGTAGCAATTATGAATGAAAGATGAGAACTCCCAGACAAAAGTCCATTTCCTCCCTCAAGAGTTCAAAATCCAACTTGCAAATTGGTTCAATATATTTGTTTTCCATGATAAGATACATGGGTTTTCCGGAATTATATTGTGTGTGTATATTGTTCATTTTGATCATATTTTTGTTCTAAGGCTCTTAACTTTTTTTTTTAATTCAGTATGTAATTGCCAACTGAAAGCTCCTCTCTGAGCTCCTGAACCACCTCTGCTATGAGTTCCCAATGCAGCAATGGATGCCGGAGACAGAGCAAGGAAAGAGAGAAATACCACTGACAAAGACAAAGAGAGAAAATAAAAACTAGCAGGGAAGTAGGTTGTTAAAGAATTAAAACTGAAATATGTTAAGATACTGTTGCTTGCTTATTCATGCCATTTCTGGAATGGAAATCACTCCTGTGAATACAGTTGGTATTCACTGTTGCTGTTGTTTTCAGTTCCTAAACAATACATTGTTATATATGATTGATGACTCTTGCTCTCCCATTTCTATCGCACTTCCTTTCCCCTGAAATGAATGGTATTAAATCATGTAATGATAATATTGTAAACATTTTGCCATACTGGACTGTGAGATGAATAACATAGATTTTTTTGTCAGAAGCTCAACTGCGGTGGAGCAGAAACAGCACTGCATGCGGCAAAGATGGTAACAGAAACCGATGCCTTCTTACATCCTTATGAGAATGAGAGGGAGGAGCTCTTTTCACAGTTGGATTAAAATACACATTTGAAGCAGAACCAAGGGACCATTAGGCTCACCTTTGTATTGAAGGCACATATTCCGCAAAGTGGTATTTTAAGCCAAGAAATTATATATGCTTTCAGCAACATCAGCCCTATAAATAATTGGAGGAGGAATTGCAGATGATCATTCTCGCTCCTGTTTCCATCCCCACAGGATGTCAGTAGTGGAAACCAGGTCCACTTCTGTAAGCTTTTTGCATGTGAGCACACTCATTCATCCTTCTTTCACTATGTGATGCTAACTACATGGAGGACGATCATAGGAACAGGAATAGCCTGCTTTATCATAATTTCAAAATGCCATGGAGAGAAATGCTTCTTTCTTGAATATGTCATCGTTCTGGCTTTCCCTTGTGTACTTCTGTAGTAATTACAATCCATTATATCCAATTGAGATGAAGGCTCTAAAGAGCTATCTATTTCAGCATTAAACGTCCAGATGAATGACATTCAAGATTTTCTTTTGGGCAAGGGCTGCAATTTTAGTGGCACTTTTTTGCTGAATAGATTTTGAAGTATTATCCATTTTTATGTCTCTTGGTATAATCATAGTGGAGCGTTGTGGCAGTGTGTTTCAAGGCATGTACTGTAGGTTTATGAGCCCAGAGGACTAATTCATTATTGTCCTGGTTAAAAAAATGTATGGGAAGGGTGGAAATTAAGTGGAAAGGGAATCAGTTAACATGCTTTTGAGTATCATAATTTGATGTTCCTTGGAATGGTAGACACATATATTCCACCCTTACATACATTGAGATATAAGTTAATGTTCATTCCAAACTGTAGACTCACATCAGTGGTGAAGTATACTCCCAGTTATACATTTAATTGACTTTCAAATGGTTAATATTCATCCATAATATGACTGAAGGCTCAGCTCTAGGCTTCTCCAAGTTCTTTATTTCCAGTTGGTTTTCTGCCTCCAATTGCAATCTAGGCCCCATCTGCACTGCACATTTAAGACGATTTAAAAGAGTCATGTCTTCCCCCAGAGAATCCTGGGAACTCTAGTTTGCTATCACTGCTGAAAATTGTTAGGAGACTCCAATTCCCCTCAGAGAGCTACACTTCTCAGAGTGGTTTAAAAGTTTATCCCTCCTCCCAGTGAACATAGAATTGTAGTGCTGTTTGGAGTCTCCTAACAACCATCAGCACCCTTAACAAATGAAAATTCCCATGACATTTTTTGGGGGGAAAGCTATGACTATCTAAAGCAGTATGCTGATTTAAATGTATGCTGCAGATGGGGCCCAGTTACTGATGAAATACAGCATGAAATTGACCCTTAAAATCTTAGTTTTGCTCTCATCCCAATGGAGGAATACCTGTGTACAAGTGAATACAAGTGAAAAATATATCCAATTGGGCTATAGAATCCTTCCTGTAGATTCTCTTCTGCAAAATCCACATAGAAATGGTGATCCCAGTGGTAATAAAACATTTTTTTATAATTTTATTGTTGTAAGCCACTGTGATGGCCTTTGCCAGGGAAAGTAGTATATAAATATTTAAAATAAGCAAATAAAAGGTTTTAATTATGTTTTATGTTTTGTTGTATATAAATTATGGTACACCACCCTGATATTTTATGAGATGGCGGTAAATAAATATTTTATAAATAAATTAGTTTCTGAGTGGATCTGGAATTGAACATTTCATTCTGAATTTTCATGTGACAATTAAAGTTTCTCTGTATTTTAGATGCACCCAGAATCCACATGCTCTGAAGAAGTTTTATCTTTCTCTTCTCCTCCATGAATTAAGGCTTGTCCCATTTCACCACTTGAGGCAAAACAGGAATTGCTGCTTCCTGCCTGCCCTGCAACTATAGCCCCAACTCAGCCCTAGATGAACTCAGCAGGAGCTGGGGCACACCTTAAAGTTTGGATGCTCAGCTTGACAACTGGCATGCAGGAACGCCCTTGGCTCTAGTTGAACACAATGGGAGGCAGAGCACTCCTCAAAGCATCCATCCTAGGGCTTCCCCCAGGACGCTCCTCAAATAATTGCCACTTGCTCAGCTTCTCCACCAGGAGTGAGGAAGATGATTGGCAATGCCACATGCTTGAATGCATCCCTCTTGGTGGTGGAAACAGTGGAGCAGGCAGAGCAATGCCTCTTGCACTTCCACTGCCTGTGGCATGCACTTTATCCTGCCTCATGGGCAGGCCAGCTTGGTATCGAAAGCTTGATCAGGAGGGATTGCAGACTGCAGTTAAAAATAATGAGGGTATGTGTGTGTACCTGATTGACTGAAGTTGTAAGGAAACATTTTGAAGAAGATAGCTGCTTTCTCAAGAATTAATAATGATAAGGATGTAAAGTCATGCAATGCTTGAGAATGGCAGATACAAATGTCATACTGAAAAATAGAAAATTATGAGGATCCTAATCTTGAAGATTAGGATGTCTTGAAGATGGGACACAGGTGGCGCTGTGGGTTAAAGCCTCAGCGCCTAGGACTTGCCGATCGAAAGGTCGGCGGTTCGAATCCCTGCGGCGGGGTGCGCTCCCGCTGCTTGGTCCCAGCGCCTGCCAACCTAGCAATTTGAAAGCACCTCCGGGTGCAAGTAGATAAATAGGGACCGCTTACGGCGTTTCCGTGTGCGGCTCTGGCTCGCCAGAGCAGCGATGTCACACTGGCCACGTGACCCGGAAGTGTCTCCGGACAGCGCTGGCCCCTGGCCTCTTAAGTGAGATGGGTGCACAACCCCAGAGTCTGTCAAGACTGGCCCGTACGGGCAGGGGTACCTTTACCTTTACCTTTAATCTTGAAGATGTGTATTGAATGCTAATACGGGAACCAGCATGAACTCTCATTTTGGGAAAGCTAACTGGAGTATTCTTGTTTATGTAATTCATAATTAATATTTGTGGACCACTTTTCAATCATATTGTTCGCCGAAGGGATCTAGAGTAAGAAAAAAATGAACAATATATCAGCAAAACCAAGCAATAATAAAGGCAGTAGACCACATAAAAGCCAACAGGATATATTTCTGCAGCTACTAAGTGTGTCCGTTGGAAATCTCATTCTAACAGATATTACAAAATAATTGGCAGTGTGTAGGATTGCTGCTGCTGTAGCTGGTTCAGTAATGACTAAAATGCCTGTACGTGGCAGAGTTGGTCCCTATCTCATTCCACCTTTCCTTTCCCCATTCGCCTTCTCTGTCTAATCCTGAGCTATGTTAGAGATAGTCTATAGATCACAATCACCCCAAGGATCAGCATCTCCATGATGAGTTTCTTGACTGCCAGGCGTATCATTTAGACTAGCTCCTTCCACGAGTCAAGGTCATTGGATCATGCATTTCCCCAGTTGCACAACCTACAGTAGTGATATTGTGGTACTAAGGAAACTAATTTTTTAATGGTGTGGTCAGTTGTACTACGTGATATAGCTTGAGGAGTGAAAAGGGAAGGAAATGCTATAGGCATGCCAATCTCTAGGGTAGTTAGATTAGTTAGATTTGATTAAGTTCACCTTTAAAGATGAACCCAGCAATTGTGCAGTTTCTGAAATAATACATGGACTTAAACACAGATATCCATCAAAATTCACTCCTCAAACTTTGGAATGCATTTCTCCAGCAAAGTAAGGTCTACGAAAGGCATATGCTGGGGTTAAGTGTGCACTGAAATGTATAGATTAGTGGGAAAGAACATACAAAAATGCATTACTTCAAGGGAAATCAATTTGCCAAAATGTGTATATTACGCAAGATGTCATACAAATGTCTGTATTTTTTTTTATTAAAATGCTAGTAAACTTTCATTTCATTTTTTTAAAAAAAATCTCAAACTGATGTGGAAATGAAGAAAACTGAATTTAGCACTGGAAAAATGAGAAACAAGATTCCCCCCTTTCTTAGTGGTGAGCAGTGATGCAATTCACTGGTGAAACTGCCGATAGCTGCAATGGAACAACCAAAAGAGAGGGAAACTCTCACCCTTACCATTTGAGTTACTGTATTTGTATGCACTTTCCCATTCAACTGAATCCCAAAGCGGCTTACAAACAGTAAGTATCAACAGCCATAAAGATAATGGAATAGGAATAGGAAACCAGTTTCTACCCAAGGGCCACCTTGGGAGGGGGTTACACATGCCCCTAGGGGCCAAGTTAACAGGCAAAAGTGGGCATAGTGAATGTGAATGTCACCTTTGTACAGTAGGCCAGTTTCTACACACCATTCTCTGTCTTCTAACCAAGCAAACAAGAAGGAGCATAAAGCAGGATGAGGGGTAGGGCTTGAGGGAGGGTGGGAGGCCTAGGGAAGGTCCTAGGAGCCATAGAGAGATGCCTGGAGAACCACATTTGGCCCCTGGGCCTGAGGCACCCAATTCATGTAACAGAACATCAGTTATGATGCAAAACTACTTGATTTTGGCACTGGACAGACCCCACCAGCCAACACTCAAAGGTTACTGACTGTATAGTCACCTGTGCTGATGTTAGCAGGCCAAGGCGACCATCAGTTCAGCAGCTGAGCACTTCGCACTAAAAGACAGCAGTAGAGCTTGGAATGCCACAGCTTTCTGAGTCAATGGCCACCACAGCATGGGTGCAAGCTGCTATTAGGCACTGCTTCCACTGCTGTCATCTAGTGAGAAAAGGGTCTGAATTCCACCTCCAAGCCACCCACCCACTCACTCACTCTTAGGTACCATCTGCAGACACCAACGATTTTGCTGTTGAACTGCCACTGCTGGATGAGATGCATAACTGAAGGTGGTAGATGTTCCTTCTATGGGACTGATTCCATGCTGTTGTGCCCCAACGGCATACCTGGTTAGTGTAGGATACTCAGTCTTGACGGCATATGAATTTGTTTGTTATACCCTTGCTCCAACCAATTCGTTTGAGCTTCATGGCTAAGTGAAGATTTCAAGCTGGGATGTCCCACCAAGGCCTCTATCTCTAGCCACTAGTGCAGGGACTGTTGTGCCTCATTCAGAGCACTTGTTCTACTTTGCAGCAGATTCACCCCCCCCCCAAAAAAATGCCAAATCAATAAAACTTGGGAAAAGTGGAAAAGATTAAACAAGCTGCTAACTCAGTTTGAACCAACCCATGAACATCTGTGTGTTTTTAGCAGCAAAGTCTCCTCTGCTCTTTGGTGCCCACTCTTTACAGTGGTACCTCGGGTTACCGGTACATACGCTACAGGTTACATATGCTTCAGGTTACAGACTGCTAACCCAGAAATATTACCTCGGGTTAAGAACTTTGCTTCAGGATGAGAACAGAAATTGTGTTCTGGTGGCACGGTGGCAGCAGGAGGCCCCATTAGCCAAAGTGGTGCTTTAGGTTAAGAACAGTTTCAGGTTAAGAACAGACCTCCAGAACGAATTAAGTTCTTAACCCGAAGTACCACTGTATTCCTATCAGGGATGAGGCATGGCGAACAGTTTAGGGAACTTTGGTTATAGAAATAATAAATGTTCAAAACAACACTTTCCGGAACACATGCAAATGATAAATGTAAAAAGTGCAATCTTGGAGAATAATTTATAATCTCTGCGACCACCGGAGCACTATGGCAACAGCAGCAACAGCAGCAGCAGCTTGTTATACTCAGGAAGAGAGCTGAACTTGACAGGTTTCAGCTACAGTTTTCAAGGAAAGAAATGTTATCTTGATTTTCCATAGTATATGTTTGTAATGATGCCCCTGTGGGCAAGCTGTCAGGTAATACATGTGTCATTTCCCTATATTCCCTTATTCCAAAGAAAGATGAAAATTGCCAAAAGCACATTTGTGCAGCGTGGCTCACACTGAAAACACAAATCTACCACATCTTTTAATGGCTGTATCCATAACACCTTAATAATGACACCGTTTCCTGCTGAAATGGGCCTACTGCTGCTGTATGAAGAACCCGGTTGCATAGATAATGTCAAAACTGTGCAGTGACTCTACCAGTCATCGTGCTGATTGCTCTCCTGCTGAGTGTTGTGACAGCCTTTTCCCATTCAAATATTTGTAGCCTGTTTTGGAGCGGAGAGTAAAGTAGTCAGTCCTTTATCTCTGACAGAAACAGAATCGAACAGTTCCAGAATTGTGGGGTTTGTTTTATTTGTGTTGCTTTTTTAAAAAAAATGCTACTGCTTTTCTCAGAATTCCTTCCTGATAGATTTCAAGATCATGATAAAAGTCATGTTTCAAGCAGACTTGTCAACCAGTTAAAGAATATTTACTATTACTATATTTATGTAGCATTTACAGCTAAGAGAGGTGCTAAGAATTTTATAAGGAAAGACCCTGCACACAAACTTCTCCCCTAGGGAAAATTGACTCTGTATATTTGCTGGGGCACAACAAGAAGCTCCGAACAAAGGAGAGAAGGGGATTTCTTTAATAGAGCAGGGCTGAGGAAGGGGTATAATTGTGTTGCCTGAGCCTAAGCCAGTAAAGCTCACTTTGCCTCAGCTAGGCACCTTGCCCAAGCACCTGCTGCCTTGAGGAATACTGTGAGGTGGAAGGCTGCATGAGACACCAGGCAAGAGGACACTTCCCCAGCTGCCAGCTCCAGGCAACAGTTATGAAGGGAGGCTGGTTGGAAGTAGAGATGTGACAGAGAAGTTTGAGAAGGACGGTGATAAGGAAGAAAGCTATGGTGATGAGGTTATTGAGGAAAAGATGAGGGCAAAAACTCCCCACTTATTTCCCAGTCCTCTTCCTGTCCCAGGTATTTATTTAGTTAATAACATTTATACACTGCTTGATTGTAAAAGCAGGTTTTCAAAAAGTAGGGTCCCTTCTGCTGGAAGAAGACATTTAACACCCCGAAGGATCATGGGTGTGTGTTGGGCTTATAGGGATGCGTGAATTTTATTTCTATTAGGTGTCACAATATCCATCCCCCCCAACCCAAAATAAACACTGTGGTTTTATCTCATGGCTTTCAGAGAGGAGCAGTTGAGGTAGTGGTTGTCCCAGAGTTAGTTCCATGCAGCCAACTCCAAAAAGGTCTGCTAGAGTGCCTCTTCTTCAGAGGGGCGGGGTATAAATAATAATAATAATAATAATTATTATTATTATTATTATTATTCCTGTCTTGAGCCTCAGCTGTCCCTAGAACCAGATCCAAGTATTTCAGAAGTTTGGGTAAAAACTACCTTCAGTGATTCCATGCCTACTATGTGGCAGAAGGCCAGGGTTGGCTCAAAACATTTTGTTGTTTGAGGTGGTACAGCATCTCTACCTAGGCCATTCCAGTCAAGGGGCAAAATACTCAAGGGCAGCCAAGTTATTTTGGCACCTGAGGCAGAAAATCTCACAGGCACATGAAAGTTAATATAATATTGTTGCCTTTTTCCTAACTACCAATTTTCTCCCCTGTCATGACAAATCAGCTGTCTGAGGTGGCTGCCTCATAGTGGGGCCAGCTCTGGGGAAATCACCAGAGGGAATCAATTAATTGATTAAACTTACAGCTGCACTTTATTAAAAGTGCAATTAATGAGACGTTGTGAGGTTTTGAAGGGAACGTAAGGTAGCATAACAGTGGAAAAAACAGAAGTTACCACTCCTGGTTGGGAGGGGAGGTCCACTTTTAATATTTCCTTTTACATTCCCTCTTGCAGTAATAAATAAAAAAACTAAAATAGGCACAACAATTAAACATGTGGCAACTCCACTGATTATTTCATATTATTTCATATCCTTCAAGTGTCCCAATTTTCCAGCGACAATCCCAGAATTAAAGCCGTCCCAGTTTCTGATTTGATTCTGGAATGTCCTAATTTTCCTTTCTCCTCCCTTTCACATCTCAGAGAACAATTTAAAGTGGTGTGTGTGTGTAGATGAAAATATGGAGTCCTCACCAATGAAGGAAATTGTGAGGCTGGCATACGAAGCCCTTCCAATAATTTTGAAGCAAAATGTACCCAAACCACTTTAAAGGTAAAGGGAACCCTGACCATTAGGTCCAGTCGTGACCGACTCTGGGGTTGCGGCGCTTATCTCGCTTTATTGGCCAAGGGAACCGGTGTACAGCTTCCGGGTCATGTGGCCAGCATGACTAAGCCGATTCTGGTGAACCAGAGCAGTGCACGGAAACGCCATTTACCTTCCCACCAGAGCGGTACCTATTTATCTACTTGTACTTTGACGTGCTTTCGAACTGCTAGGTTGGCAGGAGTAGGGACTGAGCAATGGGAGCTCACCCCGTCGCGGCGATTCGAACCGCCAACCTTCTGATCGGCAAGTCCTAGGTTCTATGGTTTAACCCACAGCACCACCCGCGTCCCCCAAACCATTTTATCTTCCTTAATTGCAATGCTTCAGCAGCCAGCCAATTTTGGAAACATGTGGAGTGCTGATGGCGCCTTACACTGCAAGCCTTTGCATGTCTACTCAGAAGTAAGTCCCACTATATGCAATGGTGCTTACTCCCAGGGTAAAGACTGTACAGCTTTACACTACACAGTACTAAGCATTTTTATTCAGAACTAAGTCCCACTGAGTTCAATAGGATTTACTCTCTGATATTTTCCTGGTCATTCTCACAGTTGATGTTCTTGTTGTATCCTGCCTTTTTCCCTGACAGGGACTCAAGGCAGCAGCTTACAGCTAAATTTTTATTTCAATCCATTTATCTGTTGAAGGTTTGTACATGATCTCTTCCATTGCACATTTTTTCTTCATGACAATCGTGTGGGGTAGGTTCAGGGCAGAAGTTGTAATTGGCTCAAGGTGACAGGTGTATATGCGTATATGACATATATGTCTGCAATGAGATCAAACACAGGAGAGGTTTCCTGATATAGAATATAATGTTACTGTTTTTATCTGAGAAATGTTGGAGGGTATGTTATATTTATTTATTTATTTTATTTGTATTTAATTTATTTAATGGTCTTCATTTAATTTATTTAATGGTAAAAGTTGCTTTTTTGAGGGGGGAATGCAACTAATACAAAAAACCATGAATAAATAGACCATTAATAAACAAGACCACAAAAACAAATTAGAACAGTATCAACTCGGCAATAAAAAGGTAAACAATCTTGGAAATGAAAGGCCAATAGAAGAAAAACTTCGGAAATCCTTGCAATATATTACCATGATGTAGATCTGAAGGAGACAATTTCAAAGCCACAAACCTCACTGACTGATCAAGTCAGCACTTGAGGAAGGCCTCTGGTACTGTTTTCTCATTCAGAGGTAGGATTGAGGCAGTCCAGCAAATAACTTTAAAATGAGGCTTTGCCGATTATCAACAAATTCTGAGTTGAAATAAACCTCACAATAAAACTTGCAGTCCTAGTTTCAGGACTTTCAATATTTTAGCCAAAAATTGCCAGCCTGCTGCGATTTGGGACTAACCGTTTTGTATTACTACTTTTATCCTGTTGAATTGCCCAGCCTTTTTTATTTTAAGTCTCTGGTGCTATTGATTTGAAGGTGCAATAAGTTGAAAGACCCAGTAATTGCATTCCGTTCCATCTGCTATGTGCCTGATGCAGGTTATTTGGCTAATTGCTCACCTGTTTGCTGCATTTTAAATGCCATAAAGTAGCATGCTTTTCCATCTATGACATTTAATGGGTTGCTTTTAAGTTCTATCCTTTCTCTTTCGCTGCATATTTCTTAGCTGCTTTCACTCATATATTTCTTTCTCCCTTTGCTATGTGATAATTGCTCCTGGGATACAGTAATCAGCTTGTTAGATTGTCAACTTGTCACACAGCATGTTAATTTCACTTAGACTTTATTAATTTCACACCCTCTAGCAGTTCCATTTTAGCCACCTTTGTTCCTAGCAACTCAAGCTGAGAGTCTATTTAAACAATGTATTGCAATGTTAGTGTGGGGTTTCTTTTTTCTAAATAGAGAGGACAATTAATGGGTGGCCGTATGTTATCAAGAAAATGAGGTATGTGAGCCAATCAGACTTTTATTTTTTCTAGGTGAGATGTTCCAAATGCCTAAATTGCCTTGGCTCCTATTTCACATTATAACTAATTTACATATCTATATAAACACCTAAATTAAACCAAATATTTTATTTATTTCTATTTTTAGGTTGTTTTTCTTCCAAAGGTCCTTCATAACAGCTTACAAGATAAAAGCAAATAAAATCCAAGATTAAAAATAATGGGTAAAAACAAAAAAGTTCCATAGAGGGAGAAAAATAAGACTTCCCCTGTCTGATTTGTACCTTACAGAAGTCATTAATTCTTTTACAATGCAGGCTACACCTATTGAAATTCTCTTTTTTAGGGCTGACAAGACAGCAGTGTAGGACTGCCATATGTCCAGGATTTTCCAGACATTGTTGGGATTTCAAAGGTGGAAGTGACACCTGGAATTTCTGGAAGGCAGTGAATCTTTGGCGAGTAAACCGAGAAATCACGTTTTTTTGTCATTTTCGTAAATAACAGCTCAACAATTTGAGGGTTTTTCTAAAAAGACAACAACACTTCAACAACTTTCGTGGTGTCTGGATTTTTTCCTCTTGAAATATGGCACTTCTATCACATGTGCTGTATATCCCAAAGTCCGGGTGCTGTTTTTTTCAGATAAAAAATGACTTAATGTGTCAGGGCTAGGAAGGACCTCTGTCAGACTTTTGGGAAACTGCTTAAGAGATGAATGTTGTGCAGCATTGACCAGCAATCCACATCAATATAAAGCAAGTTTCGATGCCTTGTTTTGCTGAGAATTAGCCAATGTGCCTTCTGTCACATCTCCATTATATTTTCTAAAATGATTACAGTTAAATTAGGGATTTTGTATGTCTGGCAAGTGCTTCTCTGGTTCCTGTGGTTATGTGTTGTTTAACCCCTGCTGCCGGTTACATAGTGTGAAGTGATTCATGTTATTAATTTTAGCCTGGTGCCCAGTGGCGAGAAAGGCTCTGTTCTCATGAGGTATCCCAGTTCATTAGATTTCAACATGGAACTTCAACATTATCAGTCATTTTGAATCCTTGGTAATGTCGTTCATTTAAAATGATTTGCGGATTCAGAGAAGCTATTTGTATTGTTTTTGATGCACAAGTTTTCCTTTTATTAAGATTCAATTTATAATTAAAATGTTTTGAGAACAGTATTTAATATGTGAGGTGTTCTCACTATTCTATACACTGAATAGCTGAATACTTTGCCTTGGGATGTCTTGGTCTCAGCAGTTTTAACACCTGGATTTCTGCTTTACACTGTTTTGATTGCTGGTGTCCTCTGTTCTGAATATCAGTCAATAGGCTACCCCAGCTGTGTCATGGAAAGTAACACCTTGATATACCTTCTTTGAGGACTGATTTGTAGGAGAAAATGGCACTAGGTTTGGAGGGGAGAATTCTGTTCCTTAAGACACAGCCGAGATTTCAGATTTGTTTATATCCCACCTTGCTTCCATTATGAAGCTCAGTCACTAACCAGACTGAAACCTGATTAGATTCAATTGCATCATGTGCCCTCAAACCATGCTTTGGGACTGTGCCAGAGAGATTCTATTAGGGCTGGGAGAAGACTTCGTTTGTCTGCTTTTCGTAGCAGAATGGCTGGGTCTGATGCTCCCAAACTTGCTTACAAATCGGAACACGACTCCCAGTCATATTACACACTTCTCCAGATGCAATGGTCTTTTGCAGGCGTCAACAAACTTTTTCAGCAGGGGGCCTGTCCACTGTCCCTCAGAGCTTGTGGCGGGCTGGACTATATTTTTTTTGAGGAAAAAATGGAACGAATTCCTATGCCCCACAAATAACCCAGAGATGCATTTATAAAAGGACAAATTCTACTCATGTACAATCATTCTGATTCCCAGACCGTCCACAGGCCGGATTTAGAAGGCAATTGGGTTCTTCATAGCTGTATTTCAGTTCATGTAGTGTTTTGGAAAATGTGAATTAGAGAGGTTTGCCTTTAAATGAGAACTGAACTGATTTTCTCCTCCTTCCTACCGCCTAACAGCCAAAAAATGGGACCTCTGAGCAGTTGGAACAATTGGGCAGTATAATTCTCACTCTGAGGGAAAGTGGTGCTACTTAGATCCTTTACCTGCAAAATATCCTGGGCCAAGCCTACCAAGAGGTTGAAAATGCTCAACTCAACTGAAGAACCATTATTTCCATGTTTTGAGAGGGATGCAGCTAGTATAGCATTATAATGGTCAAAAACAAACATTTTAATTAGCTGATTGACAGTCATTTATCATTTTAAAAAATATAGCTAACCCAGTAACTGAATTATTTTTTTTTGCTGTCGCTACTTGTTAAATCACAGTAAAGGATACATTACAACTTCTAATTGTGATGGTTATTTTTTAATGTAAGGTTTAAAAAAACTTTTTGGGGAAGGTTGCTTTTTATTTTCCTTGAGTATATATAAATAGAAATTTTTCATAAGCGAAAGCTCCAAGGTGCAACAGCTGCTTTCAGATCTCTTTGGGCATTCATGCTGCATTCTTCTACTTATTATCCAGCAAGCTAGTCGGCTCACAACCCTGCAATGTGGGACCCAGTAGGGCGTGAGTTGTCCTGTAGTGTGTTCGGTATTCTGCCTCATTAAAAATATGTTAATTTAACAGGCACCTGTGGATTCTTTTAAACTGTTGCATGAAATTATCAGAAGATATAGTATTACAAGTCAAAAAGATGCTGAAGCTGAACTCTCTTGAATTTTATAAAGGGTAGAAAAATGGGGAACCTCATCCTATCTTGGTATTCTCTCTCGATGTGACCACTCTCGCATTTATTGTTCAGCATCTACACATAACATAAATGAGATAGAACCTTCTGCATGCATCTCCAGATAGGGCTGGGACAGAGTCTTGCCTGAAACTCTGGAGTGTCAGGCTGTGTAGACAATGCTGAGTCAAATGGACTATGGGTCGGATTCAGTATAAGGCAGCTTCCTATGCTCCTAAATAGTTTTTGCATATTGCAATGATGATTTCCCCCCTGGTTTTTGTATTCAGGCTTTGTGGCTAGACTATCTCCCTTTTTCCATTACAATGGTACCTCAGGTTACATACGCTTTAGTTTACAGACTCTGCTAACCCAGAAATATTACCTCGGGTTAAGAACTTTGATTCAGGATGAGAACAGAAATCGTGCTCCAGCGGCGTGACAGTAGCAGGAGGCCCCATTAGCTAAAGTGGTGCTTCAGATTAAGAACATTTTCAGGTTAAGAACGGACCTCCGGAACAAATTAAGTACTTAACTTGAGGTACCACTGTATAGTAAAACACTAGATCCAAAGCATCCTTTAAAATAAATTACACTTTTTAGTTTCTGCCTCAGAGTGCTTAAGCCCACCTTAGGCTGGTTTATCAGTTACGGCTGTCCCTGGACTGGGATAGCATGAACCTCAGTTATCCATGCTGTGTTGCTTTCCATTTGGGCTGTCCAGGCTTCCTGGCAGCCAGGCAGGGCAGTGTAGTCCTGCTTGTCTCGGGTACAGTGCGGGGTCACTCCAGTGGGGCAGCAATGCTTTTGAATAGTTGCTGGAAACCACAGAAGGCGAGAGTGCTGTTGTGCTTGAATCCTGCTTGCCGGACTCCCACAGACATCTGGTTGGCTGCTGTGAGAATTTGATGGGCCATTGGTCTGATCCAGCAGACTCTTCTTCTGTTCTTAGAAATCATGTCCTCCATCAAGGAGAGCACGTGTTGCGGTGAGGTCACCCAAACTGCCCTGCTGTTGCTGGGACGTGTACGATTGGATGGCTTCAACTCCTGATTGGTTGCCCCTTGGTTGCCGGGGAAAAGCCCCAAAACAAATGTTTTTTTGGGAGTTGTTCCCCCAAAAGCTCAACAACTCTGTCCGGATTTTCACTTTTGGGAATATGGCAAACCTAGTATATTTAAAGCGCCTCACTTTCTGCTATTGCGTCATGTGCCCCTGGGCTAAATGCTGCTGGTTTCTGGTGAGGGTATGGAAACAAACTAGTAACACAAGATACATAAGCAGATTTTTAAAAGAGGGCAGGAATTTGACAATAGATATGTTTTCACTGAAACAGTATTGTTGCGTCAAACTTCCTTACAGCTAAGCCTTTAAGAAACTGATACATGCCAGGCAGTTTGTCCCTGAAGAGATTCCAGGAAAACACGATGACTGTAGTATTAAAAAAAGCAAGAGTAGGAATAATTGGGGTGATTCCTTCATCTGCTTGAATGCTCAGAGAAACAGAACTGGCCTAATAGCCCAAACACTGAAAGGCGAGCTCAATGAACTGATCATATTGCAAGTGGTTTTTTTCCTCTGCTGCAGTCAGATGTGGTTGCCATGGGGAGAAAAAAGCTATTAAAGTGACCAAGTAATATTATTTTTCTGACAGCAGTTGCTCTTTATAAATTTGAGAGGTGTGTGAAAATATATTTGCACCTTGTAGTTCTGTCTGCTATTGTTCTTAGAGTGAGCACCTTTCTCTGCACAATAAACTATGCCTCCACTGCAGAAGATTCATAGTCCTGCTTTCCTAAAACTATATATGCAGTAACAAATCTGCTTTGACAATCTCAGCTAAAGAATGGTATTTAATCATTTGCCTCTTGTCGAGCCATAATCTCCGCTTCTTTCCTGATTCCCATCTAAAACTGTTAAACTCCTTCTTTCCTCTATTAATTCATTACCTTTTATTAAATCCTCTAAGAAGAATCCCGCTGGATGAGGCCAAAGGCCCATCTAGTCCAGAATCTGTTCACACAGAAGATGGCCAACTAGAAGTCTAGAGGACGTTCACAGGCAGAATTTCAGCATGACAGCACTCTCCTCAGTTGGAATTCCCAGGAAATGATAGCCTTATACACCACAATTTTATCTAATCTTGTTTGAAAGCCATCCAAGTTGGTGGCCATTTGAACTTCTCAGAGGAGCAAATTCCATAGTTTAACTATGCACTATGTAAAAAAGCATATATTGCTTTCAGCTGGTGGCCTGGTTTAGCCAGGAAAAGTGTGTCAAGCTGGTAGGCTTCCTTTGCACTCCCTTAAATATGTGACTTGGGTTCAATGGGGTATGTTACCTGAGTTCACTTTTGGAAGCAAAAAAGTTTGGCCTAGTCCCTTTGTCCATTAGTGGACAAAGAAACAGAAAAAGAAATATCACTGTGGCTAGTTCCATTTATGAACATTGCTTATCATTCAGCTACACAAGCTGTGGACATGGACAGGAGGGTGGGGGGCAGACTGGGGTTTGTTTTTTAATGTCCAGTGTGCTTGACTGGGTTTATTCCATTTCAGAATCACAGTCCTGTCACATACCAAGCTGTCAAATCTGGCATCACCTCAAAAGATGGGGTTTGTGGCACAAAACTAGCACCAAAAAATGGCATAGGTTTTGAGGAGATAGACCAGATTTGGAGGTTTGTCATTAGCTTACATTTTCATACACACAGGAGAGAGGTTTTCCTTAATGTTAGGAGAGGAGCAAATATCTTTCAGTTCATGAGATTTTTAAAAAAAGATTGCTTCACTCAGAATTATATTCTCTGTAAAACTTGGAAAGTAATTGCATAGTTCCTTCATGTTGATTCTGTAAAATGTTAAATGGTCTGATATGATTTAAATATTTAGTACAGAAATGAAAATTTTATGGTTTCCCATAGTGACTGTGGGGAAAACAACTGTAGTAGCAGTGAAATAAAACAACGCTAGAAGAAAAATGCAGTTGAGCTTTGCATTGAAGTTATTTGGAAGCTAGCATGTTTCTCTGCTTACAATTTAAAATTCTACAGAAAGCCATACTTTGGCCCAGTTCCTTTGAGATGCTGCCCAACTTGGAATATAACACTATACTCAACATTTATACCAGCTGTCATGCCAGGGTGAAGCCAGAGACAACTTTTGTCAGTGTAATCACTACTCAGGCACTAATTTGAGAGAGTTGCAGTGTCATGGCTAAGTTCTAAATCAGAAAGGCTCCTGTTCCATGAACTCACACACTTAGGGACAGATTATATGTGGCACACCCATAAGTGCAAAGTTTGTTTGTGTTAATAATCAGGGTCCTAGAGTGTGGGTGTCAGGCTCTGGGGACTTGGCTTTCTCCCCCACTTCATAGCCGTCAACGTTTCCCTTTTTTTAAGGGAAATTCCCTTATTCCGAATAGGATTCCTCTCAAGAAAAGGGAAAAGTTGACAGCTATGCCCCACTTTGGCTGTAGATAAGCAGGACAAAGCGAAAAGAGTTGCTTACCATTTAAAGAGTCTTTGATGATCACAGCAAAAGAACAAAGCATCCATTCTTGGAATAAAGGTGTTCCCAGTTAAGGATTCCACCCACTTTCCCCCTAGTCACTTCCAATTGCAACCTGATCTTGCAACCACCCTGCCTTTTGTGCAGCCACCTTATCTGTGCGATGTGACCTTGGACTGATAGGCTGAATACTTTCCAGCGAGAGAGAGTCTGTCAGCTCTCTCTCTTCCTGTTCTTCTTCACTTTGATGTTCACCCCCAGTTCTTCCCAACTTTTGTCTTCAGAATGATGCCACTCTGCAAACCACTGTTCCAAATCTATCCTGCTCCACTGCTCCTGGGCAGCTTCAGGATCCTGGTCAAGAGCAGGGGGAGGGGGAGGCTCCCACCATTCCTCATCAGAGCTGTACTCCTCAGACTAGTCTCTGACAGTGAGAGATGGAGGTCACAGCTTCCTGTGCCTCAATCATCAGCCCCACAAAAGGTCAAAATTGTTTAAATTGTTTGGCAGTTGTGTGATCCACATCAGCAAGCATACCACCCAGGCAAAGGGAAAAACCGTACACTTAAAAGTGGAGCTACATGACTGACACCATGTGGAGTTTGGCTCCTAGGCAGGGCATAACACTCCTAGCCTTAGTCCCTCCACCTGCAGTGTGGAAGATAATAATCAGGTCTGGCTCCAGTGGTCAGCCACTGGCTGAGGGCCCCAGTGGCTCAGAAGGTGACTTCACTGGCCTGATTTGGCTACACCACCATATGTGATATATTGGTCATTGCATTTTAGGTGAATAAAAATGGGAGGTGGTCACCATGGTTGGGAACTATACCAGCTGTTTGGTGCCCTTGGGAAGAGAGCAGAAAGTGGAGATATTGCTGGGGCAGCAGAGAAAAGTATGGCTGCATTGGAGGAACGGGGGTGGGCATCAACATGGTGTCAAAAGCCACATGAAATCATGAAAGCCTTGATAATGCTTACAACCAAGGGACATGGGTGGCACTGTGGGTTAAACCACAGAGCCTAGGACTTGCCAATCAGAAGGTTGGCGGTTCGAATCCCTGCGATGGGGTGAGCTCCCATTGTTCAGTCCCAGCTCCTGCCAACCTAGCAGTTCGAAAGCACGTCAAAGTGCAAGTAGATAAATAGGTACTGCTCCGGCGGGAAGGTAAACGGCGTTTCCGTGTGCTGCTCTGGTTCGTCAGAAGTGGCTTAGTCATGCTAGCCACATGACCCGGAAGCTGTACGCCGGCTTCCAATAAAGCGAGATGAGCACCGCAACCGCAGAGTCAGTCACGACTGAACCTAATGGTCAGGGGTCCCTTTACCTTTTTATCTTACAACTAGCTAATGTATCTGCAAAATGATATCATGGAAGGCTTGCGCAACACACCAGTAAGGGAGCTAGCAAGTAACGTCATTGTCTCTCTCCAGCAAGAACAGAAGAGCAGAAGGAGACTCTTTACTCTAGACAATTCAACAAAGGAGATAATGCCTCTGATATCTCCCCTGAAACAGAATTACATGGGCTTAACTAGATTGTGGACCAACTTGAGTGTGTATCATAAATACTTGAGCCTTGTGAGATGCGTGGCCATCTGTCTTCATAGATTCCAGTGGTAACATTTATGTTCGGGTTCTTCAAGTTTTATCAGCCTTTTTATCTGATCGGGTGCAGTTATCTCAGCAGCAGCAAAATGATAAACTAGCATCCTGAGACAGTGAATTCATAAATGCATCAATTTTCTTTTCCTTGTGCAAATTTACTTTGTAAATGGGTTCATCTGACAAGGTACTGAGCGCCATCATTTCTCATTAGTGTCCACAGTCCATTACACAAACATAATATACACAGAAATGTCCAAAAAGCTCCATTACACAAACATAAAATAGTAGATTGACCAGAGGCAAAGGACAGCATGGCTCCAGTGTCTTTCACAGTTATATAGAACAGGGAATTTTTACAAATGTAGCCTGTTCAGGATGTAGCATTAAGAGCTGAGTGTTCTACTCTGCATTTAAACCAAAAGTTAACAGCTCATGAAAAGCAGAAAAAATGAAATATAAAATGCTATCTTTATTTTTACTGAGCTACAAAATGCCTAATTTATGTATTAACCTAATGATCAGACATCATTAAATGCTGTTAGTTAGGCATTACAGCAATATTATGGATTGCTCTGTCTGGTTTATAAAGTTTAGGATAAAAGCCACTTAAGAAGTTAAAAGTGTCATAATCAGTTTTGGTTACACAGCTCCTACTTATTTTAAATTAATGGAGATATTTTCAGCATAATTTTAATGGACTTATACTGTAACTTTCCTGAGGATGAGTTATTACAGTGGATGATGATTGCAGGTTGCCCTTCATAGATGTACTATTGACAGGTCCTGCCTCTATGTTGTGATAGTTCTTGTTCTCTTCTACAGATTAACTGCACCTCACATAGGTTCACTTATGGGAGAAGGGAATTTATTCATCGGGACACCATCTGTTGTTCCAGTTCTGGATTCATTCTGTGGTATGATGACTCATTAGTAGAGACTGTAATAGCCTTGTGCATGGTAAAGATGTCAGTGGAGTTGCACCATAGATGCTAAATGCTTTAACTATCTTGTAATAAGATAATTAACACTCCAATCACAAAACCTACTGCACTGGAACACAATTACTTAGTTGGGATATACCATCAACTATGCCAATTCAGTGCAATAAAAAGGCTTAATGCCACATTGAGGCAACAGCATACTACCACAGCGCAGCAATGTTCCAGCATATTTTAAATCAGGGAGCCAGGAAATAATGTAACAGTAAAACAGTTCATTACTGCCTCCTTTCCTACACTTTTGCAATTGCCTTTATTTTTAATTCACTTCTTTTTAATTCATGTCTGCCTTCTGCTACTGGTCCCTCTCCTGCACATTTTTCTGACTGTTTATTTCATTGTACTTTTATTCTTCCTCATAATTCCACTCAACTGTACTCTTTGTACTTTCTTGAAAATACAAGAGCCAGTGTGGCTTAGTGTTTTAGAGCAGCTCTAGGGGACCTTTGGACCTCCAGATGTTGCTGAACTACAGCTCCCATCACCCCCCAGCAATCATGTTGGGCCACAATATCTCTGCATGTCAGTGATGTAATGGAAGCAGTCAAATGCTGCAAGACCAACTTCACCTGGCTCCTCCCTCAACCCTCAGCGGCAGCCATTCCGCCAGGCTTGAGGTAGATTGAGTTGGGACTGTAGGGCCTCTCCATCTACTCTTAAAATACCAGTAATGTTTTGCTCCATCTCTCCTTCAAATATTTCCATTCTGGGTGGTCCTTGCAAGAACCCTATATGTAACAACAACAACAACAACTAACTTGCCTTTCACCTTAAGATCCCAGGGAGGGTTACAATATTAAAACACAATAATAAAAACAACATACAACCACAATAATAGTGGTTGAAGTACCTTTTTCCCTTCTCCCTCCCAATCCCTTTCCCTTTTGTGTCATGTCTTATAGATTCTAAACCTGAGGGCAGGGGACGTCATATTCAGACCTCAGATGTTAAGACCAGCAGAACCACTGCTTGTAGTACCGCTGCTCTCAGATGTTCAGACAGTGGTGGTTTGGAGGTCTGTGGCAGCCCATACAGTAAGTGGTGGGATTCCCTCCCCACAGAGGTGCTTCTGGCTTCTTAACTATACAGATTTGGGTGAATGATGAAGACAAGCCTCTTTACTGTGGCCTTTGACACCTGATCTCTGTGTTTTCTGGACATCCTCCCTATGCCTATCCCTGTGATTGTAATTTATTCTAACAGTTTTTAATCCTGATTTTTTTTAAAAAAATAATTCTTGTAACTGACCTGGTACTCGCTGGTGAAAGGCAAGAAATAAATTATTATTGTTGTTGTTGTTATTAAATACCATAATAATTTAAATGAATTTTTAGTAGATCTATTCCTGTTAGCATAAAATAGAAAATATGTATTTACATTCCTAAGGGTTTCTCAGAAGGCTTTTGAAGGCTTTTGATACAATAATAACCTTTGCTTAGAACAAAATTAGTAACATGTCGTGGAATGTGAACCCCTCCCCGCAACAACCTATATTTAAGGACGGGGGGGAAATGGGGCTTATTTAGAGAATAAATAAGCTAAGTATAAGTCAAAACAATTCATACTTCTCAAACCCATGGTAATTTGTTTAGATAACATACCACGTGACAGGGAAAAGATTAACTTTACCGCAGTCTTTGGGATATTTTTAGTGACAATTACCTTGACATATTTTAAACAACATAATTGTCTACATTTTTCTTTTCATTTTGCTCATTTACCAGACAATTAGCTACACTGAATTAGGCGCCCCCACACCTAAGCATGAATGTGATTTGAAGACGCTGAAAAGGGCGAAGAAATTATAAGATGAAATGAGATGAGAAACCTTTAAAGGGAAATAAAGTTGCAGTGATGAAATGAAATATGGAGAATGGGAAGCAGAACACTTTGCTATGCATTTGTAATTAATTAATTAATAAGTGTATTTAAACCCCACTCCATAGCAAAGCAAACTAAATTTTAAAAAGTAGATTGATAAGGCTATTTACATGATATTATATCTCAAATACAGCAACCTATGCTATGTAGATATGGTAAGGTAAGATAAGTTGACATTATACAGCACAACTCTATTCTGGTCAGTTCCTAGGAAACCAGGTGTAGGATTGCAGCCTTAGTCACCAAAATGCTGGGAATTAGAGATTCCAGCAACATCTGGGGGTTCACAGATTCCCCACCCTTGACATATACCCTTGACACCCTTGAAATAGTGACTCGAACGTTAGGACCAAATGACATTCTAGTTGGAGATCTGGAGCTTTATACAGTGGTACCTTGGTTTAAGAACAGCTTCTTAAACCAGTGTGGTTTAAGTGAGAGCCAGTGTGGTGTAGTGGTTAAGAGCGGTAGACTTGTAATCTGGTGAACCGGGTTCACATCTCTGCTCCTCCATATGCAGCTGCTGGGTGACCTTGGGCTAGTCATACTTCTTGAAGTCTCTCAGCCCCACTCACCTCACAGAGTGCTTGTTGTGGGGGAGGAAGGGAAAGGAGAATGTTAGCCACTTTGAGACTCCTTAAAAGGAGTGAAAGGCGGGATATCAAATCCAAACTCCTCTTCTTCTTCGTTTATGAACAACTTGGATTAAGAATGCTGCAAACCCAAAATAGGTGTTTTGGTTTGTGAACTTTGCCGGGGAAGCATGTTCTGCTTCCTGTTGAGTGTGTTCCAGTTGTAAATTGAGTCCCCTGCTGCTATGGGAAAGCACGCTTTGGTTTAAGAATGCTTTGGTTTAAGACTGGACTTCCGGAACGGATTAAGTTCATAAAGCAAGGTACCACTGTGCTGCTCAAAGGTGTCAACTCCAGTCTCCATTGGGAGGAACATCTTCATAGGAGGAGGAAGTGAATACACAAGCTCCACTAGGAGAGCTTTGGGCTACAGAAGAACCCCTACCATAGTTACAGGTTGATAAGGTGATCATTAGGAGCCCACGATTTCCAGCGTTCCCTGGGAAGAAGGACTGATTGTTAAACCACTCTGGGTATTATGGTTGGCCCGTAGGTATCTGGTTGGCCACTGAGAATTAGATGCTAGACTAGATGGCCTTTGGCTTGATCCAGCAAGGCTTTTCTTATGTGCTTATGTTAAGCAGACTTCGGAAGACTGTTTTAGTTTTTCAGAGACTTCATTTTGCCTCCAGAATTGCAATTCTCCTATATTGCCTCTGTCTACTCTAGGCAATCAGTTGATCCCATTTTTTCACTAGATCTCCTGACTGGTAACATAATCAGCAATTTTGCCAGATATTAGAACAGAAGTTTGGTCTAGGCATAATGTGTGTTTGCTGTGTCAATCAAACCTTATTTTCTTGTACAGCTTGGATTGTAAAATGAGACTCTCTGCATATATGGAGAGAGGACTTTTAATACAAAACTTTTTGATGCCAAGCTTTGGAAACAATTTACTGCTCATATAAAAGCTAAACACTCCCAAAGGGCAATGTTTAAGGATTTCTGGACGAACATGGCTAAGCCCAGATAAACTCTGGAGCCTTAGGAAACGAATGAGCTGTTTAATCTCTGAACTTGTCTGACCAAGCCCTGAAACACTTTCTGACCAAATAACCTTATAGCCTATATATAGATATACTTTTTCTTTGTTATCTAGCCTATATTTTACTGATTTTTTCTGCCTATATTGAAAACAAGAAAAGCATTTTTTTCCCTAGAAGCCTCAGCACATTGAATACAAATGTTCTAATATCCAAGAATTTGAGAGTGTAGGAAAATGTTTACCTTTTTTGAAAAATAACACTAAATCATGGTTTATTAAACTATTAAATAATGGCTTAATGCTATGTGTGAAACCTATCGAGGCTTAACAATGGTATTATAACCAGTTTATGGAGTGCCTGGACTTCTAATTCTGGATCCCCCCTTCTAATTCTGGGGTACCAGTCATTTAATTTAAGCATGTTAAAATATAAGCCATGTTAAGAAATAAACTAAGTTGGCTTCCTGATGAACTAATTGCGTGGAGAGATGGACTATTAAAAGAGTCTGAAGAAATGGGTGAAGACCCATTAAGAAGGCCATTGTCCAAAAGGAAACACAGCCCCTGGTAAGCATGCTTGGTACCTCTGGAATCTCACACTGCTCGGAGATTGAGGTGGCCTGTAACAATATGTTTATTGCCAACAAATTGTGATCTGAAGCCATGATATTTTGTTGACCTGTCTACCTTGGTTTGTTTTGAGTATGGTTTGGCATTACATGTGTACCTAGCACTCTTAACCATGGTTTGTTTGATTACTCCAGACCAAACTACAAAGGCATGAGGAAAGACCATCTGAAAAACAAAGCAAAACAAACTTTGCAGGCATAAGATATTATTTATTTGTGATTGATTGATAGGCTATGGGACAACTCATTGTTAACTGGTTAACTGGACAACTCATTTGTTAAAACAGTGGATTCAGCAAGCCATTGGTAATCGGTGATCTCTGACTCTTAAAGTTGTTTTCAAAATGTGCTCCTATGTTTTTGCTTTGGAGGGATTCTGTTGTTTTATTTGCTATAGTATATTTTCAGTTTCACCATCTGTTATATCTGTTTATCCACTGCACAGCATTTGTTACCTTTATATATACAGAGGTGGTTGATGTTAAGAAGTATTTAAATATATGCATTAATACATAAATTAAAAAAATGTGCAAATTATGTCAATATGATACAATGGATTGGGACTGTCAGTCACTTTAGATCTCTCTCTACACACACACACCCTGCCTGATATAAAGCATTGTCTGATAACCAAGGCAGAGAAAGGTGTGAAAATAATAATTAGCTAACATAAAATCAATAAATAAAAAGTTTTCATGTTTTATAGAAATGTGTAAGGCCAGTCATTGATTCCAACTAAAACAGTAATGGAACCTCTGCTTAATAAGCAAGCATGAGAAAAAGGCTCTTTTTTGTTGTTGTGACCCCCAATTATGGGATTCCCTCTGTGCTGAATTGCACCTGCTTTCTTCTTGAAAAGCCTATAAGTGGACCTTAAGAAATCTGTTCTGAATTGCTTTTTCTTAAATGCCTTAATTTACTGTTGTTGTTGTTTTTAAATCACTGATCTGTTTAACGTTGTTTTAGACTAACTTGTTGAAATGGTACTTTAAAGTTGCTGCTAGTTGTTTTAAGATTTATTTGGGGATTTAAAGAAAAAATGTAAATTGAATGTTGTCGTGTAAAAAGGTAAAGGTAAAGGTACCCCTGCCCGTATGGGCCAGTCGTGTCCGACTCTAGGGTTGTGTGCCCATCTCACTTAAGAGGCCGGGGCCAGCGCTGTCCGGAGACACTTCTGGGTCACGTAGCCAGCGTGACGAAGCTGCTCTGGCGAGCCAGCACCAGCGCAGCACACGGAAACGCCGTTTACCTTCCTGCTATAAAGCGGTACCTATTTATCTACTTGCACTTAAGGGTGCTTTCGAACTGCTAGGTGGGCAGGAGCTGGGACTGAAAGATGGGAGCTCACCCCACTGCGGGGATTCAAACTGCCGACCATGCGATTGGCAAGCCGTAGGCATTGAGGTTTTACCCACAGTGCCACCCGCGTGTCGTGTAAGTCATCTTTAAATGTCTGGGCCCTAAAAGGTAGCCTAAAAATACTATCATAGTTGGTTTAAATCCAAAGCCCAGCCATATCAGGTTATATAGTGTGGGCAGCTCAAAAATACAGCCAGGATGCTGCGTGTGTTTTACTAAAACCATTTTCTCTCTTAACATATTCAAAAATCTAATTACCAATGCTTTTCTTTCAAACAATGTTCTCACAGCTACATAGACTTCTCAGCTTTCACCTGTCTATTGGGTACACCTCTATATCTGTGGCATAAGCACAGAAGTTCAAAATTTAAGCAGGGTTGTGATCTTGAGGTTAGTCAGTATCAAAGTTCTATTGACACCCCCCTGCTCCCTCACTAATTGAGCTCATATATTTGAGGCACACTTAAAAATCCCTTTGCATCTATTGAGGCCAAAGTGATAGGTCAGCTGCTGCCAAGAGGTCATACTCATAGCTCATTGTGAAAACACTGTATGCTGGTGGCAATGTTTCCTTTTCCAATTTATGGGAAGGAAGAAGAAGAAGAATTAGCAACATAACCAAATGTCTGCCAAGATCCCTCTTTCAGAACTGTGAAAGCTTAAATTGGCAAATGTTTTGTTGAAATGAAAAAGAAAGCAAATATAAGAATATGGAGAGGGTATGTGAATTGAAGGAAAGCTATGAATTATCTGCTATCTGCATAGAATCCAAGAACATGATAGAAAGGGTAGATTTAGAAAACTGTCCCTTCTATTACTGTTCTCTAAAAAATACAGCAGAAGGGATGGAGAGGGGAAATGGGAGAGAGACATGAGCCAATGTCAAATCCATGTTGTTGTGTTTCAGGCAGTGTCTGTCAACATTGGAGCAGTAAGTAAAAATACATGAATCTAATTATCTTTTTTTGTCCCATCTACACTCTTGGTCTGGTGCATTGAGACAACTGCTATATCTCTGAGAGGTCTTCAGTCTCAAGCTAGGACCAAGCCACTAACAGTGTGAGTTATGCATCTTAGTAATTTCAGTGTTATTTTCATATTCCATCAGCACAACAGAAAGATGCTCTGAATTCCAAAAGGGATTAATTTCCCCCCTCCCTAATCCCCCCATCCTTCCCAACAGAGTTATCCCCACATCTATGGATTGAGAGTGGAATAGTTCATCTTTTCCTTTATGATCCAAATGCTCCTGAGCTAAGTAAGATGAAACTGGGGGAGGCAAACATTAACCCATACCGCTTCCCTCAAGAAGCAGAACATGTTTTACATGCCTATACTGCAAACAAAAATAAGAGAATAATAGCCCAATTCCCCACTTTTTTGATTACAGAGCTCAGAGCTCTTTGTCAAACTTACAGTTGATAGTTTCAGTGGGACATCAGGCAGGGAAGAAGGGACTAAGCCATCTGTGTGTTGTTTTTGCTGCTGTTGCTTTCTTTTACACAGGTGTCTTTTTTTGTCTTGTTTTTCTTCCCTTTCTTTCATTTGCTGCCAGTCTCCTTATTTGAGTTCTGTGTCTTCCTCTCTGTGGCCTACTTCTCTCAGTTGTTTATCTTCATTTGGTTGCAGTCCCAATTGATTTAATAATTTTTAGCTTCCAGTTGTGTGGAAGTTGTTTGAATGGGTAACACACCAGCACCTTATGCCTGCTTCATGCAGTACTGTGGTGTAAATTTTAAACCCACACCTGTGTTGCAGCATTACTGCACAAAGATCCTGGCAGAAATTTATTGTTGAATTTTCTGTTATAACTTCCAGTGTCCCAAACTTTTGAAATAAGTCATTTTTAAGTTTGAAGAAGGTAAAGTGAATAATAATGTCTCTCGGGGGCTCGCCATTGTTTTGGATGGAGTGTATGCTCTTGACATGGCCTGCTTGTATACTGTAATGGCAGCAAAAAGTATTTGCTTTATCTGAGACCAAAAACTCACATAGGTCATACCCTCCAATATCTCGCTGACCAAAATCAGGATGCTCATTCTTTGGGCCTGAGCTCTTGCGGGAGCCAACTGATTTGTGCGAAAGCATGAGACCAAAAATGAGCATCTTTTGGTCCAGTGCTCTGGCATGGGCCAGCTGACTTGCACCAAAGCACCAGACCAAAAAGCAGGACATTTTGGGATCGCATTAGAAGCTGGGATGCCTTCTGTAATTATGGGATGTCCCACTTAAATCGGGGCGGTTGGGCAGTATGATAAGGTTGGTGTCTCCAAAGCTCTGTTCATTAACAAATAAGCTTTTCCCTCCATGGAGATTTAGTTATATTTAATGCAAAATGTTGCCCAATTTAAACCCAAGCTATGTTTGTCTCATCATTTATGTGCCACCAGTGGCAAGTTAATTGGAGATGGGATAAAGTGTTTAAATAATATTAAGAGATATAACCTTATTTTACATTATTTCACACATTTTCCAGTGCCTTTTCCTCTTTAGGTTTCTGTCTTCCCATGTAACCCTTGAAAATTTAAAATTACATACTTAGAACATCATTTTTTCCTGTTGCTAGATAGTCTACTTCACTAAGCATCCTTTAACCTGCCAGTTGTTTTATTTTCTTTATTTTTATGGCAGGGCATATGAACTTAATTGCTCATTCCGATACTGCTTTTTGAAAGTTGTATAGGCATTCTCCCACTTAGGTGGGAGTTACATTCCCCCCCCACTAAGTGAAATCATGTAAGTGGGGAGCACCCCACTTTAATAGGGAAGACACACAGGCAGGAGGGAGGGAGGGAGGGAGAGACTCACCCCGGAAATCGCTTGGGGCCACTGCTTGTCCTGTCCTGAGCCTGCCTGCCTGTGGAGAACCAGTGTGTGTGTGATGGCAGCTGGCTATGGAGGGAGAGGGCTGAGAATGGCACCCAGTAGAACTGGTGCCAGGATGTGGGCACGGACGTGCAGCAGAGAGAAGGCACATCCCACCCTGTGCCATTGGTCAATCAAAGGCTGCCTTCCCTTGCTTGGGTAGCAGCCCTAGGCAACTTCTGGACAGTAACACTGAGTGAGGAAAGGCCAATGTATTCATTTATTTCAAAGTGCCCCGCATGAATGCAGTTGCACACGAATGGGATGTGCATAAGCATGTGGGTGAGTGTGCCTGTACTAATTTTCTAGAGCAGGGCTGGGGGAACTTGTGACTTGACAAATTGCACCTGTCTTCTTGGAAAACTGGGGTCTAGCTAGTATTTATCTGAAATATACTCGGAGTCGAGAGTGGATTTCATGCTTTTTATTCAGCTCATAGTGGCGAGGAGGAACGGAAGTTACCCCACAATATCTGCTTTATATACCATACATTCTTTACACAATGGGCTGCACGTGATTGGCTAATTCCGGGATTCTTCTGTAGGCCAATCAGGTTGTGGATTCACTTCTACCTGGAGCTGGATTGGAGGGCTCCTGCAGACCAATCATACTGCTGCATTGTTCTAGGACCAATCAGACTGCTGCTTTTTGGATCCTATTCAACTCAGTACATAACATTATCCATGAAAGTTAGTGCTGTGCCAGAACCTCTTTCCTCCGATTTTTCAAAAAATTTCTTCTCCTGAAAGGAGCTTCTGTTTTTCTGCTTCTTTCTCTGGGCACTTTAGAATTTCCTTATAATTTAGGTGACTGTTGGGTTGAGCTTACCTTCCCATTGTGAATGACTGTGGGTGGTATGTGCGTTTTTCTCTTCATTAAACTTTTATTCAGTGCTCCGCATGCTCCACTCCTGTGTGTGCTTCCTGATGTGAATAAGACTCCTAGGAGAAGTTACCTCATGATGTGTTCCCCTGAGCTTTAATTATAAAGAATGTGAAGCTACAGAAGCTAGCTGAGATGACCTGAGATGATGCAGATGCAGATTTTGTTTTTAAGAGGACTTCTCAATTCTATGTTAAAACCACCCACCCCCTAGGATTTCCTTAAAAGTAAAAAGAATTCAGATTATATATTTGTCCGGTGTACAGCAAATAGGCTCCCCATATCTTTGTCCTTACAGGAAAGCCCATCAAGGGTTTTTTTTTTTAACCAAACACAGGCACTCAAGAAGGCTGTATAATTGCAGGCCACTGAAAAGATGATTTGTAGAATGAGTGACAGGACATTGACAAGCACCTCTTGGCCACCTTGAAAGCAGGGTAATGTGGGAGAAAATCCCCTTGGGCTCAAACCAAATTCCCATTTAGTCAGACTTTTATGCAGTAATGCATTACAGGGCAGAGTCAAAAAAAGTCTGTAAGAGCATATCCATTATGATTCATGCTATATAGGGGGAAATGTGTTATTTAGGCTGTTTCATCTTTTCCCCACCCACCTTCTGTCACCCCATCATCTCTCAGCCATCTACAGTCCTTGAAAACACTTATTCAACCCAGTTTTTTTGTTTTATGTGCAGAGCCTTCCTTGCATCTTCTCTGTTAGTTGCTTTTCACTATAACAGTCAACATGAGGCACCTCCTAAACTGGTTGTTGGCAGTTTTGCGGTCAGGATGTACCATTTCATGTGTGAAGTTGGCCTCACTGATAATGGACTTTCTGCCTCAGTAATCATAACTGAAACCTGCACCCCCACAGATGAGAATATCTGCACTATGCTCTCTTCCCTTTCATAATTTTTGGATCTGGTTGCTGTTCTTGTAAATTGATGGAGAATGGCGAAAAAGCAGGATAATTTCAAGCACAGTGCTAAGGAAAATACAGAATGTCATCCCCAATGTGCACACTATTTTTAATTCTGATAGCGTATTTTACATCTTCCTTGGCCACCTTAAAAACAGGTGTACGCTAAGTGCCTTTTAACAGTTGCATCTTTATTGTTGCTGTTTTCCAGGTGAACTCTGAGGGTTTTATAGCGGGGGAAGGAAAGCTAAAATGGAATGTAAGTTAGAAAAAACAGGCCTCGAAGGGCACATCTTTAGAAGAAATGTGAAGCCTTATTGTTTCTCTTGTTGAGTGGCACAGCTGGTGTGCTCTAAAAGGCTGAAAAGTTTTATTGTGGAAATCTAGTGCAAAGGCAAGAAATCTGTAAAACTACATGTGAAAGCCAAAGCTTTTGTGTGCCTTTACTGATCTGATACCAAGCATCTCCAGGTTAAGCAAGCACTTCCAAAATAAACATCTACAGGGTAGTTGAAAGGAAGAACAGGGTGGGAATAATTAGGGAGCAAGGGAATAGTTGGTGCCTTTTGTTCATTCCACTCTTTAAATTTTGTTTCTTTTTTACAATTAGAATGCATGAAACAATTGCCAATCCTCAGATAGCCTATTACTTTCAGTTGGCCTACTCTGAGTACAGCTTAGCATGAACCAATAACATTTGTGATATGGGTGTAGCTGCTCATTGTTATGTATTTGCCAGGGAATAATTACAATTCAGTTGGACGTAGGAGCATATAGAGCATGTTTGAATCTCACATATATAAAGACTTGGCCAGTATCAATATTTTTATGATATTTTCACAACTAATAGGACTTTTCCCCTAGTACACATATATGAAGTGTGTACATTTTAACAATCCCCAGCCCGCAGAGTAGACACTGTAATGGCAGTAAGGCTTCAATGGCAGCTAGAATGTAAGGGGAAAGCAGTTTTCCCCCCTAATGAAAAAATAAAAATGGGGGGTGTCAAGGGACTGCCATCGGACCAGGGAAGGGGAGCTGAGGGGCAGTTGGGTTACAGGGAACCTCTGAAAATCTTGCGAAGCAGTTCCTCTTCCTGTGTTGGGGACAGCCACACTTCCAGTGGGAAAGAGGAGAAGGGACCAGAGGATGCTGCTGGGAGCCTCAGCACCGCTCCTGGTCTGGCTGGCAAGGAGGGAAGCATGCCTCTTCCGTCGCCCACCCTACGCAGAGGTGTAAAACGCAAAGAAGGAAGGAAAAGGCTGGGGGTGACTAAGCTATTATGTTGGGAGAGGATCCGGAAACGACCACTCCCGGATTCTGCCAGCGATTGAGGCAGACATGAACTTGTGGTACTGCACTGTAAATAGTTTTGCACCAAAATAAAACCTGCAAAAGACAGGTCGGAGTCCTGACTGGTCACTCACAAGCAACCACCATTGCCTTCTGACAGGTTACATGAAGACTTTTGTGCTTTAAGAACTGTAGCCACATCTATAGAGATAACTAGCCTGGCCTGGTTCTTTCTGGCTCAACCGCTAGCAGGGATAGCAGAATGATGCACCTGGTCTTATTAAATGATGAACTGGTCTAATGTAAAACACTAATGTAGGATGTACTAATTTAACCTGTCCTAGGTTTTAGAGGATTTTATTTTAATTGCAATCATGTGAAGGGGGGGGGGAAACGTGTTCTCCCTAGCAGAGAGCGCGTGTTGCGGTGGGGGATACAAGCCACCCCATTGTTGCTGGGCGGATTTGTGGAGGGATCCAGGCAGTGAATTTGTTAATCGGGTCGCTGGGGAGAACTGCTTGTTGCCAATTTTGAAGGAGGGGTCAGAGGTTTTAAATACTGGATGCCCAACTTTGAGCGTTCTCTTGGCTGCTTGCACCGGATCACCCGCCCACCCTCCCTGTATTGGGGGGGGGTTGTTTGCTTGACCTTGCTATGCCTGTCATGGGGACGTCTGCTTTGAGGCAGGGGCTTGGTAGGAATTTGTACATTTGGCTGATTGGCTGGTGCCATTTGGTTTTGCCTACTGCGTAGCAAATCGTCACAACTTGTAAGGTTGGCAGTTAGGCATTGGTTCAAATTGGTTGGTGGAGGTGTGGGAAGGGAATTCCGTTAAAGGAATCCAGGGGCTTGCCATTCTTTTCGTCCTTGTCCCTGGCATTGGACTTGGGCCGTGCAAGCCACCAGGAGCATGAGGGTGAGGGACTGAGGCCCAGCTTCATTTTCTCCCCAAAATTTGTATCCCGCACTGGCTTTCGCTGGAATCCTTTCACGGCTGATGGGCACAGCAGGCTCCCCCATTGAAGACATTCCCTCTACATGTGGATGGCTTCACTCTCTGCTCCACATGCTTAGAATTGTGGGAGGAAAACAAGTGAAATAGGCTGCCATGATGGCTGGTTCATGCATGGTCCTGGCTTGTGTTTTCTACACACACACACACACACTGAAAGAAATTAATGTTCACATCCCTTCTCATCTGTCCAGGAAATTTAGTTTGAACCAGATCCTATCATTGAGCTGTTTGCTTATGCATGAAGTACATGGACCTGTTTGCATACAGATATGCAGACATACGTTCCAGACAAATAAAAAGGAGGTGGTTTGATTTTAACTGAACTAAACCTTGATTGCAAATCATGGTTCTTACGACTGAAAAAGATCACAGGAAACAATGAAGAGGCAGTTAAAAATGGGGTGGAACCTCTTGGCCTAGCAATAATTTTTCATGAGACACGTGTATAATTAGCTAGCAAGAATAATAATATTAAAATCCCTATATTTGAACTAATGTCTGTTTTTAATTCATCCCCCCCCCCCCCCGGGAGGTGCTCCTAGGAAAGAAATTGCTTGAATTTATGACAGTTCTAATCAAGCGTTGCATGACAATAGTGGGCATTAATTAGACTGGGCGGAAGTCTTATAAAATAGTAATTTTCCTGAGTTATTTGGAGCATCATTATTTGAAGGTTATGAACAGACATTGTTTTAAAATAAGATTAGTGCTGCTGAACATAGAAAACAGCTATAGAATCCCCTCCCCAAAAAAAATCTATATTCAACTGCATAGTCTGAATTAGCATTTTGTTCATTTTCTGCATGGATTAGCGATGCTAATATACCAGATATGAAGGGGATAGGAAAAGAATTGTAAGTAGCTTTTGGTATGTGTGCTAATTTGGGCTACTTTCTAGGAACTGGAGCACCTCCATAGCAGTGCTGTTGCAGGACACAAGCCCTATCAGGATCATGCATACAGCCAGAGCTCTCCATAACGTTACACAAAGTGAGGCCACAACCTCAGGGAGCTGATACTGAACTTATTATTGTTGTGGGGCTTTTTAACTCCCAGGGAATGATGAGGCATGGGGTGGAGAGGGGTTTATTATTTTCTGCCTCAACAGAAAATAACTCAACAGCCTTGGGCATTATCTACTTTGGCTTATGATGGTGGGCGCCATTTGCTGCTCTGGCTCAAGAAGAAGACTGCTTTGGTCTGCCACTTCACACAGGGGTCCCGGATGTTCTTACTTAGGATCTGTTCAAGTGTGATCCAGGCTTCTGATAAAAAGGCATACCATTCCCAGATATACTCTCTTCCTTGTGGGACATCTTTGGGGGAAGAAAAGACTAAGGAGTAAATCTGACGCAAGTGGAGTCCCTAAGACAGCTGGATGATATCTTGTACGCCACCTTCCGGCAACTCATGCAAGCTATCTGAAGTCAAATGTATTGCTCTGCTTTCCTTTGGACCACAACAGCGAGGCTGAGAGGAGGGGAGATCTTGTCATCTGGGCAGCCCAGGATCTCCATGCACACAAATTCCATTGGTTTATGTGGATATTGTTCCATTTGGTTGTGCACCTTTTTATTTATTTTATTGTTTTATTTATTGTTTATGGCAACTTCTGTTATGTTTGTAATTATGTACTGTATTTTTCTGTGTATTGGACACTCCCATGTATAGGACGCCCCCTATTTTGGGGGACTTCAAATTAAGAAAATGGGGGGAAATTGTCAGTATATGGAAACATCGCAGCTGCAGACAGCCAGATTGTTGACATCACATGATGCGCCTATCTGTGAGAAAGAAGAATTTCCCAGGACGTTCACAGGCTGGATAAGTCTTTGTGAAGAGTGTAACTTGAAACCTTCCGGCTGCGGATGCTCAGGAAGTTTGTCAGACGTGCTAGAAGAACTGAACTGAAAGGACGTGCTTTTCTCTAGTGCTGTAATGTCAGAAATAAACATCATGTAAATAGGTTTCTGACTTATTTTCTTTCCCCTGCGGAAGCAGGAGGGCGGGGTTGTGCATTTTACCCACGCTTGGGAAAATGTTGCCTATCAATATCTCCCTGGTCTGTCCGGGAAGTCAGCCAGAGGAGGTTACCGGTAAGCAAGCTCCGAGAATTGTGAGAGGGGCCAGCCTCTGCGGAGGGGGCTTGCTAACCGACAGAAATTGCCCTGACGTTGAATTTTTTTTGGGGGGGGAGGATTGCCCAGAGGCTAACAGCCCCGCATGTCTATCAGGCTGCCTATCAGCTATTCCCTTGCCGGCAATCGCTGAGCTTTGGGGGGGGGGGGCAGAGTTGAGCTTTGGGGGGGGAAGAGTGGTGAAGCTTTTTTTCCAATTACTTTTAGCACTTTTCACCTTTCCCACGGAGCCTCCGTACAGTATTCTGCTTGCCTCCTCCCACTCTGCCCCCCCTACAGCATGGAGGGAGGCTGTAGGCAGTCCGTTTTTGCCGTGCAGTGTCTTCGCGCAGCTTCATTTGTGCACAGGCGGTGCAACATTACACAGGAGGAGTGCGGCGATTGAAGTAACATCTCTTAATTATTTTTTTTTAAAAAAAATTATTCATTTTTCAAACACATAATAAAAAACAAACACAGCACAAAACAAAAACATACACAACATTAAACATATACCGACTTCCCCATACCTCCCTTTCGTTGCATTCTTATTCCAAAGTTCCTTAGCAACCCTTTAGTCAGTTTATCTATTAATTCCCTTTCATTAGATTTCCTTAAACTTATTAGTTACAGCTGTATTTCTCTACTTCTTACCCCTTGACATCTCAACACTCCTCAATTTTACAACAGTTTTTGAGATATGTTTTAAATTTCTTCCAGTCCTCTTCCACTGTCTCTTTCCCCTGGTCTCGGATTCTGCCGGTCATCTCTGCTAGTCCCATGAAGTCTGTCACCTTTGTCTGCCATTCTTCCAGAGTAGGTAATTCTTGCGTCTTCCAATACTTTGCCAGAAGAATTCTTGCTGCTGTAGTAACATACATTAAAAAAGTCCTATCCTTCTTTGGCTCCAGTTGGCCAACCATGCCCAGGAGAAAAGCCTCAGGTTTCTTAGGAAAAGTCCACTTAAGGACCTTCTTAATTTCATTATAGATCATTTCCCAAAAGGCTTTAATCTTCGGGCAGGTCCACCAAAGGTGGTAAAAGGTACCTTCAGTCTCATTACATTTCCAGCATTTATTATTGGGCAAATGGTAAATTTTTGCAAGCTTGACTGGGGTCATGTACCACCTGTAGATCATTTTCATTATGTTCTCTTTTAAGGCATTACATGCCGTGAACTTAACACCAGTGGTCCATAACTGTTCCCAGTCAGCAAACATAATGTCATGACCGATATCCTGTGCCCATTTAATCATAGCTGATTTCACCGTTTCATCCTGTGTATTACATTTCAACAGCAAGTTATACATTCTAGACAAATTCTTAGTATTGGGTTCTAACAGTTCTGTTTCTAACTTTGACCTCTCCTTCTGAAATCCTATTTTCCTGTCCTGCTTAAATGTCTCATTTATCTGATGATAATGTAACCAGTCTCGAACTTTGGACTTTAGTTTCTCATAACTCTGAAGTTTAAACTTCTCACCATCTTGTTCTAGGATTTCACAGTATTTTGGCCAATTAGAATCCATATTAAGTTTTTTCACCGCCTTAGCTTCCATTGGTGACAACCACCTGGGAGTTTTACTTTCCAACAAGTCTTTATATCGAATCCAAACATTGTATAATGCTTTCCTGACAATATGGTTTTTGAAGCTTTTATACACCTTTACCTTGTCATACCATAAATATGCATGCCAACCGAAGTTATTATCATACCCTTCCAAATCCAAAATGTCTGTGTCTTCAAGAAGTAGCCAGTGTTTCAACCAGCAAAAAGCTGCTGATTCATAATAAAGTCTTAAGTCCGGCAGGGCAAAGCCCCCTCTATCTTTTGCATCAGTTAAAATCTTAAATTTTATTCTGGGCTTTTTGCCCTGCCAGACAAATTTAGATATGTCTTTCTGCCACTTCTTGAAGCAGTCCATCTTGTCCAAAATCTGTAACGTCTGAAACAAAAATAACATTCTAGGCAATACATTCATCTTGATAACAGCAATTCGGCCTAACAAGGAAAGTCTCAGTCTAGACCATATTTCTAAATCTTTCTTTACTTCTGTCCAACACTTTTCATAATTGTCTTTAAATAAGTTCACATTCTTAGATGTTAGATTCACCCCCAGGTATTTCACTTTTTTTGTTATTTCCAACCCTGTTTCACTCTGAAATCTCTCTCTTTCTTCCATTGTTAATTTTTTCCCCAACACTTTCGTTTTCTGTTTGTTCAGTTTAAATCCTGCTACTTGACCAAATGTCTCAATTAATTCTAATACTCTTTTGGTACTAGTGTCTGGCTGTTGCAAAGTTAGCACTAAATCATCTGCGAATGCCCTTAACTTGTAATTTTTGACTCCGACCTGAATGCCTTTAACCAACTGGTCCCTTCTAATCATATTTAACAGAACCTCCAGGACTGATATAAAAAGCAAAGGGGATATTGGGCATCCCTGTCGTGTACCTTTTTCTATTGGTATTTCCTCCGTTACCACATTGTTTACAATTAGTTTTGCTTTTTGTTTAGAATATATTGCACCTATACCGTTTTCAAAACCTTGGCCTACCCCCATCCCTTGGAGATTCTTCTTCATAAAGCTCCAGCAAATATTATCAAAGGCTTTCTCCGCATCCACAAAAATCAAGACAGCTTTCCTATTGATGTCCACCTCTAATAACTCCAAAATGTCTATAATGTTCCTCACATGGTCTGACATCTGTCTCCCTGGGAGAAAGCCTGTCTGGTCCTTGTGAATCTCCCCTAACAGCACTCTCTTGAATCTTTTTGCCAAAATGTCTGCAAAAATTTTTTAATCCACATTCAGTAAAGATATAGGGCGGTAGTTCCTGACCTGGTTCTTTTCAGTCTCTGTTTTCGGTATAAGTGAGATAAAAGCCTCTTTCCACGATTCGGGAGCCTTTTTCCCCTCCAAGATTTCATTGCACACTTCCTTCAGTGGTTGTATTAATCATTCCTTCAGCGCTTTGTAATATCTAGCAGTCAAGCCATCTGGTCCTGGTGATTTCCCCAGTTGCATGTTCTGAATGGCACCCTCTATTTCTTGTTCTGTAATTTTCTCATTCAGGATCATTTTGCTTTGTTCTGAAATTTTTGGTAGTCCATATTTTTTAATAAATTCTTCTATTTCTTGTTCATTTACTGGCCCTTGTGCATACAATTTCTTAAAAAAGCTTTGAAAACAATTACTTATCTCATTCGGCTTATGGATGATTTTTCCATCTACTTCAAGACATGTCAAAGTGTTCAATTTTTGCCTCTTTTTCAGTTGCCATGACAGAAGTTTCCCACATTTGTCTGCCGATTCAAAAGTTTTTTGTCTCATTTGCTTTATTTTCCATTCTATTTCTTGATTCATCAGTTCCATATATTGCATCTGATAATACTTTATTTCTCTCAAAATCTCTTGAGACTTTGGTTTAGATCTCAGTTTTTTTTCTCCTTCTTTCATTTTTTCCAAAAATTTTCCTTTTTTCTCATTTTGTTTTTTCCTCTTTATGGAGTTCTGTTGAATTAGGAAATCATGCATCACGGCCTTGCTAGCGTCCCAAATTGTTCTTTTCTCCACTTCTGTTCTCAAATTTATCTCAAAGTAATCTTTCAATGTTTTTTGGGCCTTCTTATAAATCTCTTCGTCTCTGAATAGGGTGTCATTCATTCTCCATCTAAAGGATCCAGTTGTTGTTAGTTTCATCTCCATCTTTACTGCGTTATGGTCGGAGCAGGTTTTTGGGCAGATTTCTGTTTTTTTAACTCTTGGCGCCAGGCTACTAGTAATCCAAATTTGGTCAATTCTTGTCCATGTCATTTTTGCTTCAGAGAAAAAAGTTCCCTCTCTCTCAAGAGGGTTCCTTGTTCTCCAAATATCAATAAGGTCCATAGTTTCAGTCATTTCAAAAAAGGTCTTTGGTAATCTTCCTTCCTTAGAGATTACTTGTCTCTGTGCTTTATCCATGTTTGTGGAGACAACTCCATTCATATCTCCCATCATTACGATTTTGTAGTCTAAGAAATCCATTAAGGTCTCATGCAACTTCTTAAAGAATTCAGCCTTCCCTTCATTTGGTGCATAAACTCCTACTATCAAAACTTTTTCTCCTTGAATTTGAATTTCAATTGCCAGGTATCTTCCTTGTTCATCTTTAAATATCATTTTTGGAGCCAATTTTTCTTTTGCATAAATCACCACACCTCTTTTCTTAACTTTATCTGATGAGATAAATTCCTGTCCCAATCTCCTATTTGTCAATAATTTCCTATGTATCCTGGCAATAGGGACGCAGGTGGCGCTGTGGGTTAAAGCCTCAGCGCCTAGGACTTGCCGATTGAAAGGTCGGTGGTTCGAATCCCTGCGGCGGGGTGCACTCCCGTCTTTCGGTCCCAGCGCCTGCCAACCTAGCAGTTCGAAAGCACCTCCGGGTGCAAGTAGATAAATAGGGACCGCTTACCAGCGGGAAGGTAAACGGCGTTTCCGTGTGCGGTTCTGGCTCGCCAGAGAAGCGATGTCACGCTGGCCACGTGACCCGGAAGTGTCTCTGGACAGCGCTGGCCCCTGGCCTCTTAAGTGAGATGGGCGCACAACCCCAGAGTCTGTCAAGACTGGCCCGTACGGGCAGGGGTACCTTTACCTATCCTGGCAATATGAGTTTCTTGCAAACATATTATGTCTAATTGTTCTTTCTTCAAAATGTGAAAAACTTGACATCTTTTTGGGGGAAGGTTCAAACCGTTGCAGTTCCAGCTCAGAAGTTGCAGAGACATTTTGTTATTAAGTACCTTTTCCTCCGACTGCTCCAAGTTTTTGTTCTTCCTCCGATGGTATTGAAGGGAGTCCAAATGATAAGTTTGCAATGTCAGTTGTTTCTTTCTCTCCAACAGTTCCTTTCTGCAGGTCCTCTGAGTATTTCTCCAAAAACTGTTCTTTATCTTGAATTGTTCTTATTTTAATCTTTTTTCCTTTAAAATTGAAGGACAATCCTTGTGGGAACTCCCACCTGAATGGGATAGATTGGGATAGAATTTTTCTTGAGCAGGTCAACCAGATCTTTATAGTAGGTTCTCACCTCCAAAATGTATTTAGGGAAGATCTGTGTCTGAGAATTCTGGATCACCAGTGCCTTTTGGTAGTGCAGGTTCAATATTCTATCTCTTTCTTCCTTAGATCTCAGTGTAATTAGGCAATCCCTTGGTTTCTTGCCCTGTCTCCTGCCCAGCAGAAAGGCTGTAGTTATTACAAGCTCCTCGTCTACCTCCAGTTCATCCTGCCAAAATTCCGCAAAGTTCTCTGTAAGGAATTCCGCAAGGTTGTCCCCCTCACTTTCAGGAACTAATCTTAATTTCAGATTTTTCTCCTTCCTCTGCAGTTCCATTAAGGCCAGAGTTGCATCATGTTCATTCACTTTTTTTGCAATCAGGATAAACTTTTGCCTTGTCTCCTCTGCGGTGCTTTTGGCACTTTCCGCAATTTTTCTTGTTTCTGTACTTTCTTGGATTAATCTGTTTATAGAGTCTGTATTAGATGTCACAGTTGCAGTATTCAAATCCAATCTTGCTGTCAGTTCTGTCAATTTTTTAGAATTTTCTGTAGACTGCTTTGTCAATACTTCCAAAGACTGGTTTATTTTAAGCAGTGCCTGTGTCATAGGATCCATTGATGCTGTAGTTGCCTTTTCCTGTGCAGCTGGTGTTGCTCCTGATATTGAGCCCCTTTTCCTCTGTGCAAGCTTTGCTTTTGATCTGGTTGATATCTCATCCACTGGGGCGCTCATGTCCTCAAGGTCGTTCTCACAGGAAAAGTTACAAGTGGAAAATCCCACTGTTTTTTTTCCAGTGAAACTGTTTCCCTTTAAACCCTCTAGAGGGAGCATTCAATTGTATCCAAATGGAAATAAGAGACAAAGAAACAAGGAAACATAGAGCGATGAAAAAATTCAAGAGTCAAACTGTAAATCCTAACTTTGTTTCAACCAAAAGTTCAGCCAAATGATTCCTCTAGAGTCCCGTAATTTTGTTTCAGGTAAAGTCCACTTTGTATCCCAAATTAGTCTGACAGTTCACTTTCCCGGTGCCTTATTCAGTCAGCCCGATCCAAGGGATTTGGCAGTGGAAGACTTTTTCCATCCACTTATTTTAATGCAGGTTAACAATGTCCAATTTTCTTCCCCCCTTCTCCTGCCTGATGGGGGGAGATCTAAGCTCAATGTCAGGTTTGACAGATTAAAAAGAATTATCCCTTTTAAATGCAGCTTGCTCTTCCGTTGCTTTGTTTATCATGCAGTTCGGGAAGGCAGACTTCCTTAATTTGAGCCTTTCCCGTTTTCAGCCAAATGTCAAATTTTAATGTCCCGTTAAATCTCTCAGTCTTACTCACGGGTGTTGCAATCGGTCCGTAGTTTCAGGAAGGAATCGGCACTCTCCGTTGATGGCGACGCGGCTTCACTCCACGGGCTGGGTAGCGACTCTCAGCACCGCGCTCACTCCCGATGCCGCTCCGGAGCCTTTAAAAAGGCTCTTTCACAGTACCGGGGGGCGCAAAGGTGCCCACCGAGTCTCCTTGTTCACAGGCTTCTGCACCTGTGATTTTAGGGGTCCCCCGCTCGCCGTAGCGGGTCAGACCCGAACTCGTGGAGCAGTCCTGCTTCGGAGCTCGAAGCAAGGACCGCCATTAACGCTGGCGCCGACCGGAAGGAAGTAACATCTCTTAATATTGGGAATTTTATTTCCAGGCGATCATCATTTGAGCCTGTTCTGGCATTCATATCTCCCATTAGGTAAAAGAGCGATCCGGGGTACTTAATTTGTAGGGAATAAAGGAAATGATGGAATTAAGCTGTAGTAAAGTTGGTACTGTTTAGAAATCATTCCTTGGTCAAGTAAAAAGAGTGAAGCCTTGTGGGAACTCCATCAGCCACAAGGACCCTGGGAAAGAAGTTGTGTTTCTTTAAACTCTAGACTAGCTGGCTCCTTGGTGTGAAAGGTTTATTGGGATAAAGGAAGACTTGATTTAATGAAAGGACTAGCACCTGGGTCTAAGGGTGTGAACATCCCCCCCCCCAACGATGTTATCTGTCCTTGTATTGCTTGGGAATGAGTATCTGTATAATTTCCACAGAAGGGAGGAAACCCTTTGATTTGGGTTCTGGACTCTAAATTGACCCAGCTGCTAAGGGGTAGATTGATTGACTAGCAAGCCGGTCATTGGTGAGTTTAAAAATTAATTAAGACTTATGATTGGCTTGAGAGTTACGACGCCAAGTGCGAATTGTGGATAAAAGATCAGGGAATTGTTTGAGAAGTTGCTCTCTGCCATTGCTCACTGCAATCCGCAAAGATGCCCGGCTGTGATGTTCCACCTAATAGCCGTCGTTTCGTCTTTTGAAATGGAGATCTACGAAAGCCTTCAATTTGCGGACTCCTGAAAGGACTCTAACTATCCTACTTGTGTTTAACTTTGTGAGTATGTAAGTTAGCTAGACTATGCAACGTCTTTATTTTCTTATCTGTAAGCCTCAAAAGATCTGCCTGCTGTTTTAGCATGTATACTTATGTTATTTTAAAACAAACTTTTAAGAAAGAAACTGTTTTAGTTTGTGTGCCTTCCCGGGGGAATAGCTAAGTCCTAGCCTTACGCTTGGTTACGCTCTACCATAGAATTTCTGTCTGCAAGTCTGTGGAAACAACTTGTGGAGTGGGGGATAGCCAGGATAACGGGTCACAGCCTTCTCCCTGGGTTGTGGTTCTGGGTCCCCTGGAATAGAGGGAGTGGTGGCAGCCCTACCGGGTCGAGTTTGTTCTGTTTTTGCAAAAAGTAATGTACCTGCCAACCCTGCCCTAGGAGACCTAGTCTGGCCGGAGAGCAGAGACAGGTGAGGGAGGGGCAAGCGGTTGGAGGCCTACATTACTACATGGTGGCAGTGGTGGGATGCCGCTACACCTATACATTACTACATAAGCCATGTGCTCTCGATCTGTGTTTGCACTGTATATGGTGGGATATAAGCTGAAACAAGAATGATACTCTTGGATTCCAGATGCAAAGTGATCCCCAGTGCCAGCTGCTCGAAAGCTGAGCATTCAGTAACCTGTGACGCTAATTAAGTGGAAACCAGAGTTACTAGCCCCCCCCCGGTTGTCCCCTTCCGAGCGGTTTAGAGGCTTTGATTTCATAGGCGTGGTAACTGTAGAGAACTATGTTGTCAGTTGCCCAGGTTTCCTGCATCATTATTATGTCAAAACATGTTATATATTCACGAAATGGCTCGTCCCCTAGTTTGTTGGCCCAACCCGAGATAATGTTAAGGCCACAAGATAATGTTAAGGCTGCACGTTCCATAATTGGCTTGGCTTCATTGTGGTGGGAGAATTGTTATCAGCTCTCCCACTGGTTTGGTAGTGATGCAACCGTTCTTAGGATATGCACTGTGTTGTTGTTCTGGGGTTGATTTTCAGCATTTTCACGATTTCCCGGCATCGATGGTGTTATCTGAATTGCTGGGACCATCGGGGGGTCTTCGTTGAAGATAATTAAATCAGTCTCTGGCTTTCTGTGTGTCACATTTCTCTTGGGAGGAACGTCACTTGGCATTGGCTGATCAGATTCCAGCTGGGCTAAAGAGTGGCAAAATTCAGGATCTGCCAAAGGTGTAATGGAGTGTCCTATCTTTGAATCATCTAGATTGGGCTGGCATTCTTTGTGTGTTTGGCCTTTATGCTTTGAAGTTTTCCTCTTCAAGAGAGTGTTATGGCTGGGTTCACTGCCTATATCCATCTTTGACGGCCCTTCCGAATGAATCATGGCCCTATGGCAAAAGCCGTTTGGCAGAGAGGGTGTTGATTGCTTGGGGCTGGTCCGGCTATACGACAAGTTTGGCAGTAGTTGTTTTTTGTTCTGTGACTTTAAAAACACACATCAACTCAATATTATAGTCCTGTAAGACGGCCCTATATTTCAGGAGCTTTTTAGGGGTAGCCGAGTCGGAAAATGTCAGCATGAGTCTAGTGTGCTGAGGGTCCGTGCAAAGCAAGTTTATCGCGATTAGAGTGTTGCAATGGATATTTAGTAAAAGCTTATGGGTCTCTGGACCGTAATAAAGATTGATTGATTGATTGATTGATTGATTGAAGTAATATCCCCCTCTGTGCCTTTAACATCAGTGAAACATTGTGCCTTCTGCTCCTCATGTGTAACCTTGCGCTGCCCGCACACAAATGGAGCTGCGCGAAGATGCTGCGCAGAATAAACAGATTGCACGCAGCCTCCCCCATGCTGCTTCTGCCTGTAGGGTGGGCAGAGTGGGAGGAGGCAAGCAGACTGAGAATGCCCTGCGGGAAAGGCGCCGCCTCTCCAGTTGGCTGCAGCAATTGAAGATCTCTCTCCCCTCTGTGCCTTTCTCGCGTGGCCTTGTTAGTCTGTAAGCCACAATCAGGTGGCATCTAAATGGTGTTAAATAAATAAATTAATTCAGATAAATAGTGCTTGTGAGGATTTGGCCTTAGATTACATTCATAAAAAAAACAGCTAGATTATTCATAAGTGACATTTCTGTCCCACTGGTATATCTTTTGCACAAGAAAAATAAACCTGGCTTCCTTCCCCCTTGCAAATCACTGCATTCATTTCATCAATGGATCAATACTCTCCATCCATATCTCAAAGTCTGTATGCATGCAGATTCAACACCAGCTTTTCAAGATACAGTTGCATTGTATTAAAATTGTACCTAAATTATATGGAGATTGGCAGTTTATGAAAGTACATTCCACTTGGCAGATGCCGACACAGTTCTCGGATCAAAAAACTGAAATAAATGATTTATAAATGATTTAAACTGTGACAAAGACATGTTTTGGCTGGCTCTCTAAAAGCAGTCCTTCACCCACATTCATGGGACTGAAGCTCACTGATCACAACAGAGCTTACTCCCTAATAGGGGTTGTTATTTGCTCAATGGATCAATCATGTGATTTATGTCATCATTCAAGTTTGTGACAAGGTAAATATATATATGTTCTTGTTCCTGTAATCCAGCATTTCCAACAACAACAAAATTTCAGCAAGAGATTTCAAACTTTTTGCACTAGGAAAGAGTGTTACTGCTCGTTGAATTTGGACAACAGATTGCTAAGAATTGAGTCTTTCGGGAATTTCATGCCCTTTGGACCCAGTGTGAGGCTCAGTTTTCATTTTTGTATATAGTAAACAGCCCTTAGTCACAAGCAATAAAGTTTTGAACAATGTAAAAGAAAAAAAAAGGGGGGGGGAGAGATTTAAACAACCTCCGAGTTTAGTTTCAGGCACAATTAAGGTATTCGAGTGACAGCACAGTATGAGCACTTTAGCAAAACTGAAAGCACTTTAAGAAGCATGGAGATGAGTAAGTTCCATCCATGATCAATTTATACTGCTCCACATAATAAATACATAGTGCTCTGTGACTATAAATTAGCACGTTTTTAAGCACAATACTAAAGCTTTAACTCTTATTTTTCCTGTATACAAGAGCACTTGAGTTTTTAATTTCCCTTTGCAATAGCTATGGTATAAGTGCATTACTTGGGCCTCATTCTCAGACAATATAAATCCTACAGTTTCATTGAAATACATGGTTTGTGAAAATGACCCTTAATTGTTTTCTCTGAAAGACAGTCCATGCGGTGGTGTATGACTCAGTCCATTAACCCTTCAGTGAAACTTTTCTTTTGATTAAGAGCTTCTTTTTGTCTCCTTGGTTGTGAAGAGGGAGAGTCAGCATACTAAAATCCATGCTTTATTTGCAGCTTTTCATGTACTCACAATGGCAAACTGTCCTCAATAAAACCCCAGAGTGCCTCTGAATTATTTACCAAATAGTGTTCCAGTTATGATGGCTAACCATATATCATTTCCCACTGCTCTAAGGCTAAACAAATTTTATGACAGCACAAGATAATCACTTCTTAAAACCTTAGAAGTAAACTTCATTTTTTAAATAAAGGGTTTTGACCAGCCAGCTACACAAATCTTCTCTACCCTAAATACAGATGTGTACAGCTTTACAATCCTTGCTTGCTTTACTGGCACACAGGGATTATAGGGTTATTAGGTTCCTGTAGGGCTTTCTCTCATTCTCTTAACCATTTCTCTCTAACAATGTCTCTAGTGAGAGATTGATGCACATTCTTTATACAGGGGCTATTCTTTATAAGGCCTTTCTCATATTCCAGAGCATCACCGACAGAATATAGGAGAATTCTTTGCTTCAGAACACTACACTGAGTTGGGATGTAGAGGCTGAAGAGCAGGCTATGGAATTTTAGCTGTAGCAGCAGCAGCAGCCAAGTTGTGCTAGCCTAGTAATCACTGCTCTGCCTTCTCACCCTGCTTCTGCCATATCCTAGACATATGGAAGACAGCATAAGCAGGAGAAACTGCAGTAGTAACAGTTGGAGAGAGAGAGAGAGAGAGAGAGAGAGAGAGAGAGAGAGAGAGAGAGAGAGAGAGAGAGAGGCAGACCTTGGGGGTCTCAAATTTCAGCAGCGCCCTGTGCAATGTCAAAATTCGGCACCCCTGGCCTATCACCTTCCATTCTACATCATAGTTGCGGTGTCCATGAGGTTCCACGCCCAGTGTGACCATACCGGTCGCATTCCCCTAAATCCATATGGGATGATGGAAACAATGTTTAGTATAGATAGTAATTTTCCGTCAGCACTAATTCACACTGAACGTTAACCATAGCTGTACAACATCACAGAAAAGGATTTTAAAAAATATGTTGTCAGTAACGTTCCTGGCTGTTCTGAGCAGCAAGATGGCAGTTTCTTGAAGCTTCCGTGGGGAATGTCAAATAAATATCAGAGCCTCCTTCCTCTTATACCGTGCATGGAAAGAAATCTTTCAGCTCATTGTTATTTTGCAGCTAATGGTCTTGATCCAGAGATACAGTTATGCAGCAGCAGGTTGCACATCCATTACTGTATGTAAAGATCTTTTCCTACAAAAAGATTGACTGAAATACAGCAAGGGAAATACTAAAGGTTAGACCTAGAAGATTTTGATCATCTTCTTTCTGATTCAAAATGGATGTTATTTGAAGCAATGCTTTTGTATCCATGGACACAAATGCCTGACACAAAAGTTCTATGAAAACATACAAATGACATTTAACACGTTTAGGTTTGCTGCTGGCTGTTAGAAGAATAAAGATGCTTCTTCAAATGTTTTAATTTTCTTTGAACCCTTCAGCTATGAACTGAAGAAGGAGGAAGATACAAAGGGCAAGCGTTCCTATACAATTACTTCTTGATGAGGGCTGATATTGCTAGTATTGTTATGAATCTGGGTGGGGTGCCAGACCTCTCTAATTCCTGGATCTGACAAGTTTTAACTGCTAATCAAGCCTTCTAATCCCTAGTTCCAACAAGTGTTAAAAGCTAATCAAGTCTTTTAATTCCTGGAAACAGTCAAACTAGCTTCCTGGTGAGGTGATTAAGAGGCTTGGTGTGAGAGGGCAAATGGTGGGGGCACCTCAACAGAAAAAGTCAGAGTTGAGAGCAGAGTTTAGTAGTGAAGTAAAGCAGAAAGCTGCAGAGAGAGAGTCACAGCAATGTTTGAAGGAAATGTTTGATTTTGGTTCGAATTCAAGGCTGTGGCTATGGGAAAAATATGAACCTTTTGGGACTGTTGATGCTGTGAACCCCTCCCTTATAGGTTCAGGCTACAAATGATATTCCTGCTGGAGAGCATGAGCATGAGGTTTGTAGTTTGGTTAGGAATAGTAAACTTGAGTAACCAAGGCTCCCAATGTGTAATTTGTAGTTTGCTTTTTTCCAGTATACAGATCACACTTTCCTAGCCTATGTGTCTTGGGGAGCATGACACAACTGCTTGAAAATTGAGGACATAGAGATCACTTGTGCCAAGGGTATACGACCAGTGTGCACGATCTTAATCCCCAACATATATGTTTGTACATGCAAAAGGCCACACAAGTACCATCTGCACAGCTTTTCACTTTCTCTGGAACGGAGCCAATATCTAAAGCCACCTGAAGTTAGTTCATTAAGTCAAGAGTCCTCAAAGGAGAAATGGTTAACAATCACAGTAAAAGTCATCGGTCAAGACACATCAACCACAGTGAATGAGCTCATAATAAAATTGAAAGGTCTGAAGTTCATCTCCCTTGTCATGTTTTGCTTCACCTTCTCATCTTATGAATAATATAAGGCCCAAGATATGCAAACTGAGCATAGTACCACGGTCCTAACTTACACTGACAAAGCAAGAAATTAAACTACTCACTGTTCCATATTGCTTGCAGGCTCCAGCTAAGGCTGATTTTATTGGCAGAGTTCTAGCCATAAATAGAATACAAATCAATTCTATTTTTATAGCTTTCCTCCTACATGTCATCAGAAAGCACTTTACATAAAGAATCAATCACACAGAGATGGAAAAACGAAGCTTTGAAGATTGGATTTAAAACAGGAAACTGATTAGAAGGCTGTATGAGGGTGGGAGGGAGAAGATTGCCCTACATTGCACAATAGTGGTGCAATATGGTACCACATGAAAATAGCAAAGAAGGATAAAAGCAGATCTGTCCTTTCCTTCAAACCTAAATGTTGTTAGCGGGTGGGATAGCACTGTGGTTAGCCAAGGGACAAGCAGGGCACACAGGGCCAATGTGTAGGGTGTGCATTGTATGTACATGCCAAGCAGTGAAGGAGTTGGGGAGCCACTGAGCACATATAAGGCCAGTGCTTCAGTACAATGGCCTCTTGGTTGTGGTTCTTAGCATGGATGACCAATAACAGGGCGTAGAGGAGTAGCCAGAAAAGCACTGGAAGCCGAAAAATGGGTTTGGGAAAGGCTGTGGTTGAGCTTGTGGGTGTGCTTCACTTGGCTTTGGGGCAATGCTTAGCAGGATGGTAGTGGCCCCGATGGTAGTCATCCTGCATCCGGGGAAGAGGAATATGGCAACAGTAGCTGTCAACCCCAGGAAGAGATGGAGCCCAGAGCATGTGGCCAGGCCAGGTTTTTCATTCAGAGTGGTTATTGCTTCAGATCCAGAGCACTGTCTGTACTAGAGGAAGTTTCCAAGTAGATCTGAGGTGGATTTTGATTGATTTACAACCTTCCATACCTGAGGGAGAAATCAGTGAAAGTTTCTAGGGATCGGTTAGAGTTTTCTCTAGCCTTTTGAGGTAGTAAAATGTGGGAGAATGAAGCGTTTGCCACCCAATTCTCCTGTACATCCAAAACAAAATATTTCCCCTAGATATCTATAGCCACAATTTCAGACCATTCAAGTGTCCTATTTTCCAGGGACATCCCAAATTTACAGAAGCCATCCCACTTTTTAATTTGATCTCAGAAGGTCCCACTTTTGCTTAGGGCATCCCTATTTTCATTGGAGAAATGTTAGATGGTATGGAGTTATGTGATCCTACAGCCAAGGAGATAAGTAACTATGCAACCTTTAGAAGTCATCTGAAGGCAGCCCTATGTAGTTTTATTACGTTTTTATATGTGTTGGAAGCCACTGTTATTATTATTATCATTATTATGGAACAGGACTTCCCTATTTTCATCAGAGAAATGTTGGAGGGTATGCAATTTATTCATGGGAATTCCAGTAATGAAAAAATAACTTTCATTGCTTTTAGCATATAGAAATATGATGCCAAAATGTACTGGATGTATTTTCTTTTAGGAAGACCTTTTCAATTTTACTAATTATTGCTGTGTATCTTTTGTATAATTTGTTTTTAAAGGTCTTTTATTAATAGTAAACAAAATGTTATGTGAAAGAAATGTTTAAATGAAATTAATGTCTTCTTTCATCCACCTGTACTCACCTTTACCCCCCACAAATTCAATGTTCTGTTTTATAGGCTTCTTGAGATTGAATTCCTGACCTTGTTTAGCTGGGTCTCACACTCCCATAATACACAAGCTCTTTCCTTCCTTGCACAGGCCTTGAAATGGGATATGTAACCCAAAGAGATCCACAGATTATTGAAAATATTTTGGGGTGCCTTAAGTCTTTAAAGGTGACCAACACACTCATCTATTAATGCACATACTTCAAAAGTACCGTTGCTTAACACTTTGTATGCTCAACAGCAGCACTCTGAAGTCTGTCCAACCAAAGATGAACTGGATTGATTTTTATTCTGAAGACCAAAAGAAGTAAGTTATTTACTAGCTCTTTCATGTGTGTGGGGTTGTGCCACTGGCCTTCCCCCCATGGTCACACCAAATACAATGGTACCTCGGGTTACATACGCTTCAGGTTACAGACTCCGCTAACCCAGAAATAGTACCTCAGGTTAAGAACTTTGCTTCAGGATGAGAACAGAAATTATGCTCCGGCGGCAAGGCAGTAGCAGGAGACCCCATTAGCTAAAGTGGTGCTTCAGGTTAAGAACAGTTTCAGGTTAAGACCGGACCTCCAGAACGAATTATGTACTTAACCCGAGGTACCACTGTATTCAAATAGACTTTAGTTATGCCATGAAAAAATATAAGGTATTCCTAGAAAGCAGGGATAAGAAATAGATTTTGAGCTTTTGAGTGGAAAAGGACTGCAGGATGCTGAACATGGATTCTGCAGGTGCGTGCAGAAAAGAAGCTAGAAGCTTCCTGCAATGTATTCTGAAAGTCTCCTTAGTTATAAGGTTAGTTTTGAGCTCAAAGAGAAATGCCTGCAACACAATAAAGGTTAAAAGCATTACATCAGCAGACAAAATGGATGTGTGCTTTGCAAGGCAAAATATTATATTGAAATACGGCATGCAGGGCTACTTTGGGCTTCATTTACTGTGTACTTTGTTTTTCAAGCACTATGGAAATAACAACAAACAACATTAAATAACTTAATGAACAAAAGTGGACGAGAATCTAAACATGCAATAGCACTATTATTTTCACATTATGCAACAGGAACTAGACTTTTTTGGGGGGGGGGCCTAAATCTTATCATCATCATCATCATCATCATCAGTAGTAGTATTAGTATTTCCTACTCACTCATCACCAAAAGGTCCTAGGGTGGATTAAAGCATAATAACAACACAGAAAAAAATCCATAACCCCCAAATCAGCAATCCATACAACAGTGATATGATGAGAGCTCAGGAGCAAAGGAAAGTAAAGAGTTGGCACACTGAAGTGTCTTATGGGACTGCATGGGGGAAGTCAAGGTTATAAATGGTATTGGACACAATTAGTGCTTTTTACAGAGAAATCCAAAAGCAGCGGAGAGAGAGAAATGAAGATAGGCTGGGTAGAAGGCGGGGGCTTTGTGCAAGTTTCTCATTCTTGTCATTTTGTAAAGTCTTCTTCATTGGAACCAATGAGTGGGAAATAAAGCACATCACCTCAAGGACCGGTGTGATTTCTCTTTCCTTCTGGGGCATGTTGGGGAATGGCAAGGCTGTGCATCCTCTTCCAGAAAACCATGAAATACCCCTGGAAAGACTTAGCTTTTCCGCTGCAAAGTCAAAGAGGAACTTGCTGTGGACCTTTCCACAGCCACCCAGGGAGCTTTCTGATGTCAGACCACTCTCTCTGAGGACAATCTTCTCTGTTACTTCAGAGACAAAAATCTAATAGCTCTTATGCTCCATGGCATTGTTGCCTTATACAGTATGTGTTATTTTGGGAAAATTTTCTATTCATATGTGTGGGGTTTGGTTTTTTTAGATGAAGCCAAGCAACAGCTCTTATATTGATATACTGGAAAGCTAAACATTTCTCCAGTCATACAAAATTGGATTGAAGAACTGTGTACATTAGCCTCCTGGGAAACAGTTATATTTAATAAATAAGTTTTCACTTTTATAAGAGTTGGTTTCTTTGTACTGCAACGATTCTTTCTCCTACAATTTTTGACTCTCTCTCTCTCTCTCTCTCTCTCTCTCTCTCTCTGTGTGTGTGTGTGTGTGTGTGTGTGTGTGTAAAGGGGGGGGGAGAGGGTACAGAAAATCATATGCAGGAAAGCTGTGGTCTGTCTTTTCTATTTTAGCAATAGCATTTCTTGAAGGATAAAAAAATATAACAATTCCAAATGAAATCAGTGAGGCTTACAGTGTAATCCTCTGCATATACAAGGACCATTATGTTCAGCGAGACTTACTCCCAGGTAAATGTGTATCAGATTGCAGTCTTAGGTTCCGTATAACTGATATGTGCTAAATTGTTACAAAATAGCTTCTCACTTATTGTCATTTTTATGGAGATGTGTACAGTATTAATAGCATACCACATTAGGAATCAGCCATAATATTGACAAAATGTATCTTGAACAACGTATGATACATAGCTTTGGGTACACATTAATTCATATTAAAGTCCAAATATACATTTTTCCAGTAACGTTTTCCAAGGAGGAAAATATCAAGAGGCTTCAGATGGTATCCAGAGAAGCAGAATAATGTAGGCCAAATGCAAAGCCCAACAGGAGTTGGGCTGAAAGAATTTTTTAATCTCAAACCCACCAGAGATAAGCACCCAAAAACTCTTGTACTACATGACAAAAAGGCAAGTAAACTTTATTTATTTAAAGCTCCCCCAACTGTGTTTCACCATAAACTTTAGCATCCCTGTATTTCACATTTTCGTTAAAGCCTGGCAAACATAAAGATGTCCCTGACTTCTATTGATTTTGAGAAAGAGAAAGCGGTCACAGATGAATGTGAACTTTGCATCTTGCATTTGAGAGCCTATGTTCTCGTACACAAAGCCAACGATTAAAATTCGCAAAGCTTTACTCTGCCCATCCCCTCTATTTTGATAGCGTGTTGGAAACTTCACAATTGAGATTGCAGTCCGAAAACTTTGGTGCAGCTGCAGCAAAGTAACTTTATTTTTTATTGAATTGAGCAGGATCTTTACAACTGAAGAGCACAAGTAGGTGTTGCATTGCAGTCTACATCTTCCCATTTGTTACACTTGCTTCTTTATGACTTCACGTGAATAATTTATACCAGGCTCTCTTTAGAAAATCAATATTTAGCTTCCAAATTCTTGAAACAGGAGGCAAAGCACTGACATGAGCTTGAAACAGCTATTGTTCTTTAAAATAGCACACTACACAGGGACAATGCAATGAAATATTAAAGGGGCATATGCTTACTAAACAAGAGCCACCTGTAAAAGATGTGGATTTTCACGGGGATTTAATACAAATAAATTGCATAGTTAGTCTCAACTTCTAGAATAGCCTAGCTCAGTTTCTTCCAACCTGGTACCTTCCATAGGTTTTGGACAACAAACCCCACCGGTTCCAGGCAATACTAGATCTCTAAACCCAACTTTTTTTCAGGTTAATTTGCTTTGTTTTGCTTTTTGCTTTTGGCATGGCGAGGATTTATAAGTAGGAGGAGGTCTGTAAACCAATATTTTATTTACTTATATGATGGTTTTTTATAATGTGCTTACTAATTTTTACATGCACATTTATGTGCGTGCACATAACATACACATACAGCAAAACAGCAGTAACAAAACAAACCGAAAATGGGAGAAAAAGCAGCAAATGGATGAGAAAAACAAGAGAGGTAAATTGCAGTCTGTAATTGTACAACCAAATAATTAGTTTCATTCTCTTTCAGAGTTTCTGGCCCACGTAGGAGCAATTTCCCCAAAATGTCCCATGAGTCAATAGAGATTGAAATACACCATCCAACATGACAATATACTCAGTACACATTATGAAATTTGTTTGCTTTTGGTCCTTTTGCTTGGTGCTTTCAACTTACAGGCAAGATGTTCCATCACATAAATTTGCCATATTTCATTGTATCAAAAATCAATTACATTAAGATGCAATTATTTCTAACAATGGGCTCATCCACACTTCCCTTTGTCCTGTGATTTCGAGTGATGGGTCCAAGAGCAGCAGCTGCTGCTGCTTCTTCTTCTTCTTCTTCTTCTTCTTCTTCTTCTTCTTCTTCTTCTTCTTCTTCTTCTTCTTCTTCTTCTTCTTCTTCTTCTTCTTCTTCTTCTTTTCTTTCCCCCCTCTGTTCACTGCTGAATCAGAACAAATGCTCCACCCTGCATCAACAAACTGGTGCTATCCAGCACCTTGGGGTGTGCTTGCTCGCTAGTCTCCAATTGCTGTTTTAATTGCAAAAATTTTAAATGGCCCAAATCTTTTTTCAAACTTAAAAATCAATGTATAATCGTTTTGTTATGGTTTGTTTTGTTTCCCCCCTCAAGATGGTGGTGTGCACTGAATGGAAAAAAAACACACCAGCTCCTGGATAAGGCTATCTCTTCTAACAAGCAGGCTTAAAATTTAATTGTTTAATTGTATGGGAGGATTAGCTATGAAATGGTCAGCCACCCTGAGGCTGTTTAAATGGATTCGAACTTTTCAAGGCGATTAGTGCAATCTTTAGCTAATCAAGAATAGAAAACAGACTGCATAAAGTTCACTTCAATAAGGTTCACTTAGCTGCTAGCAGTTTGGAGCAGACGTGTGAAGGAGGAGAATATTAACATAAGGAGTCATTAGAGTCAGAACTTAGCCTGTCAATTCAGGCAACCTTCCGTATGCAGCTCCATTGTTATTTCCAACAGTAAAAGTGGCACAACAATCCATATTATTAGTGAGAAACAATATGAATGTGCAAGAAACAGGAGACTTTACCAGCAGGTTGACTCCAAAAGAAGGACCTTAGAAAATGAGAGCTATGTCCTATTGCTGATATGTGGGTTTATACACCCAAAGGCTGGTTTGAATACTGAGGTTGCAACCCTAGATACATTAAATAACAGAGTCTGAGATATAGCTGTTTCCGAGCATCTCACATAACAAAGGAACTAAGGGAGAATTTTAATCAGATCATTTTTATACCATTTGGTCTAAATTTTTGACATATATCAGTACAACAGAGATGGAACATAGACCCCCCCCCCCGGTCCAATTAAGCTTGTGGAGAGGATATATTTTAGAAGATTAGGATAAAGTGATTTCTCAATGGCTTGGATTGTGACTATAAATGATGCACCACATGAATTAATGTCGGGTATTATTTTCTATTTCCTTCCCCTCCCTTTTATCCAGTTCTTCTTTTTTCCTCTTTCCTTTCATATCAGTATGTATCATCAGTAAGTTTGGTGTTGTTTGTATTTCGTCTGTATTGTAAAAAATAATAAAGTTTCTTCAAAAATAAATAAATAACAGAACTTATGTCTGAGTTGGGAGGTAGTCTGAAGGGAGTTTGAACTTCTCATCACAAGTGGAAATGAAAGGACAGTGAATCATACAATGGAGGTAGGAAGTCTAGAACAAATAAGGAATAGCGGCCTCATTTCCTAGTCCTTGAAATCTCTATAGTTTGCAGGGTGCATCTTTCCATACCCTCCAAGTGTCCCGATTTTCCAGAGATAGTCCTAGAGTTACAAAAGCCACCCTGGCTTCCGATTTGATCCTGGAATGTCCCCATTTCCCCTGCCAGCCTTAGGCAGGAGGATGAGCCAGTGCTTCTGAAATATACTCGGAGTCCTGTAGTGATTTCATGCTCTTTGTTGCAGCTTGTAAAACAGTGATCAAATTGCCCCCCAAATCTCAGGCTTTTATATACATTATTTACACAATGAGTCCCGTCTGATTGGCTGATTCTGCTTCCCTCCTGGAGCCTGACTGGTCTTTTGCTGCAGGCCAATCAGTTGTTGCATTCTATGATCCTACCAGCCTAATAGGCTGATTAGCTTCCTCCTGGAGCCTGATTGGTCTTTTCCTGCAAGCCAATCAGTTGTTGCATTCTACTTGCCTATTGTTCTAGGATCCCAGCTTAGTACATAACAGCTTCGCTCAAGTGAGAACGGTGGTGGCTGTAGCGGCTGCAAGAGAGCTTCTCATTGGTTCTCCATGGCTGCTGCTGCTGGCCTCCTCAATTGGCAGCTTGTAGCAGCTGCTAGAGAGGAGGTGAGGAGGAGGAGGAGAGGCTTCCACCTCCAAGACCCAGACCTGCACGACATGCTGGCTCTGAAGGGCAGCCAGAGGGCTGGGCGGGAAGAAAGGGGGAATGGAGTGGAGTACAAGGAGTCTTGATTTTTTTTTTTAAAAAAAATGCTTTATGTGTCCCTGTCTAATCTTGCCCCTTACTAAAATTTATTTATTGGTGTGTTAATCGTTTTTCCCCTTTTTCTTTTTGTAAATCTACCAAAGAATAACATAAAATCTGAAATAAGGGGTTTTCTTGGGACGGTGGAGGGTGTGTATGCTGTGTCTCATTGGTGCAGCTGTGGTGGTGCTCACCCTTCTTCTGCAGGTGGGGGCCCCACAAAACATGGGAGTTGAGGAGGGTCTGAGAAATGTTGGAGGGTATGGCTTTCTTGTGGCACTCTTTAAGAAACCACTCTATAGCTAACCTGCAAATGCACATGTAAACTTCATGCAAATCGGCGTCCACAAAGTTTGTAAGTTGGCTGGAAGGCCCAATCCACAAGCAGTGTACTGGGCCCAGAAAATTCTGTTGGCACCCCCGACTGGGATTACAGTGATTTTTGTATCAGAACTTAGAAAAATTGAAGTCATTTTAAAGAACTGCTAAATGTAGCATCTCTAGCAACTTCAGCAGGAGTCATTTGAGCAAGTGCATATAGTGGCATTTCAAAAGGCATCCTTTTGTATTTCAGAAAAGAATGGAATGACTTCTGTAACAAAGAACGCTTCACTTGTTATCAACTTTACCTCTCACGGGTGTGAATTTGAACTAGAACTTTATGAAGTTATAGTACTTCACTGATATATATTTTTTTAAAATATGGGAAGTTGAGTGATTCTGTGAAGACCTATAATGTCTTTCATAAGACAGACATTATGAGGTTAGATAGTGGGCAAGTTCACAGCAATAACTTTACAACTTGCTTTTGCTTTCATGAAATTCAGTGTTTTATTCACTTTGGCTCAAAGCAGGCCAGCATTTTTGATTCAGATCTTCTGAGCCGCTTAACTGGACATTTTCCCAATTAAAACAAAAAAGGAGTGTAATCTAGTTACCTGAAAAGCTGCCTGTCCCTGTATAGACCTGCATAAAATTCTACTTGTGACACTGTAACCTACAGAATATCACAGGGTGATGACTCAAAAATGGGCATTTTGTTTCTGCCTTTGGTGAATACCAGGAAGTAATTTAAGTAATTTTCTGAATTTCTGGTTTATTTTAATTAATTTAAACTTTCTTATATCTTTTGCAACCTTACTGTACAGAGACTACAGATTTAAGTAGTATAGAAAATGCTGAGGGAAATAAAATGTTCAGTATCAGTTGGAAAGTGACGTGCACGTATCCATTTTTGCTGTACGTACACAGCACAGAAAGCATATCTTTGGGACTTCATTTGCACCAACCTGATTCCATTAACTGTGATCCTACAGATAATGCTAATATAACTGCCAGGACCGTCAAGCTTGGGCCTGGACCCCAGAAACCTGAGACCACTATTGATGCCCACCCTGGGCTTCCCTTTGCTCTGATTATGTCTTCTTTACATTTTTAAAATATATATATAAACTGGTAGGAAAGGAGGTCCCAGGGTAGGAAAAGGAGGGTATTTAGGTGGCATTGTGCCAGGGATCCCACTGGATCCCAGAGCCGACCCTGAACCTACCTCATGGAGTAACACCAGCATTTCTGTCTAGAAATGTTACATTGTGAGAGCAACTCCATGAACTATTTATTTCTTCTGATTTGATAGCAAGTGAGTTGCTAGTTCCATTTAGCTTCTGCACACAATTTAATGTGTTAGTTATTACCTTTAAAGCACATAGAGGCCAGAAAACTGGGAAATCAAAAGCGACAAGAAGTTGCTACAACCAGCCTTGGGCCAGTGGTGGATGGAACCAGAGGCAAAAGTGGGTGATTGTTTCTGTTGTAAATAATAATAATAATAATAATAATAATAATAAATAACATATTAACTTTGTACACCACCCTTCATTCAAAGATGACAACATAATACAAAATGAGAACATAAAATATATAATAAAACAAAAAGAAAGATAAACCAATAACCCCCTCCCCGAAACACATTTAGAAGGCCATTGTTAATTAGACCAAACAACGTTATAGAGAAACGTTTTCACCTGGTGCCTAAATATATGAAATTAAGGTGCAAATCACAACTCCCTGGGTGGTTTTACCACTGCCTCCTTCAAGCAGGTGGGAACCACTCCCTCTCGATAGAAGGCATTAATCACCTCCCCGTCCCAGACGGCTGTCTCCTCCCTGCTAATTTTTATCAGCCAAAAGGACCAAGGGTCCAGAGGCACTGTCTACTGGGTGGAGACTCTGATTGGCCAGTTCAAATTTTCCATTGGCAGCCAAACTCACCCCACTGGCCTGGGGAAATCACCAATTGGCTAGCCAAGCTACAACTGCTGTCCACCCATGAAAGGGGTAAGCAGCCATTCTCTCACTTGGTCTATGTTATGTTGAAATCTTTGGGGCTTCTCTTGTAAAAAGACAGCACATAGTAGGCACATTTTATTTTTTCTCACATAATTTTCTCCTTGTCTGCATTTTTCATGGTTACGTGTTGATTATATTTCTCAGCCGATATCTGTACATCATTGAATATGCACTTTAACTGCTAGTTCATGTTGGTGTTCTCTCGCTTTTTAAGTTTAGCACTTAAATTGTTTTTTGATTTTTCAGTTTTGTCACTCACTCTCAAGCACAATGGTGCTTTGATTATAGCTCAATGGCTACTGTTGTTAGAAGTTCACTTCTAAATGCAAAACTAAGTTGACATATCAGCATGTAGCTGTGCTTACAATTAAAAGGATTAGATTTCCAACTTCTTCATACAGTGATGTAATTAATTTTGATACCTGCAGAGAGATTCAGATGTCTTTCCTCCCACTGTTATGCCAGAATAATGCATTGTAAGAACAGCTGATTGTTGGAGCATAACTCAGCAGCTTATTAACCTTATTTAGGTATCTGCTACTGTGTATCAATTAAATTCTGATTGCCAACCTTTCAACCCCTGTATTAAACACCCATGCAATCAACAATGCTTTGTGTTCTTCCATAATCACAGTGGGGCTATATAATTGGCTGCCAATCTTTTGGCTTTCATCATTGGTTGACATAAGTAGCAAATGCTTTTGCCCTATAATGGTGAAAGTGACAACCTTTTGTACATAATGTGGGACTTGTCTCATTGGCTTAGCTTGTTTTAGTGCAGCAGCAAGGTCCTTCTTTTAGCAGAGTTATTCTTCTGGTTTGCATATGAATTAACAGCCTACAGGCGTAGGGATGCCATATTTTGAATAGCAAAAAAGAGGACACTTTTTGCCGACTTTTTTTTAAAAAATGTTTTTATTTTACAAGTGTAAAATTATAACACTATCCATATAAAGAGATCCATATAACTATCCATATAAAGAGATTTCTCTGAATCTCAAGACTTCCCACCATCCCTTCCCTGGGTCCTATTGTCAACATTTCAACTGCATATTATTTCATAAACTATATTTTGTCCCTAGTGTTTGCTACATTATAACTGTTATTAGAAAACTTCTGCTGTTTAGTCATTTAGTCATGTCCGACTCTTTGTGACCCCATGGGCCAGAGCACACCAGGCACTACTGTCTTCCACTGCCTCCCGCAGTTTGGTCAAACTCATGCTGGTAGCTTCGAGAACACTGTCCAGCCATCTCGTACTCTGTCGTCCCCTTCTTCTTGTGCCCTACATCTTTCACAACATCAGGGTCTTTTCCAGGGAGTCTTCTCTTCTCATGAGGTGGCCCAAGTATTGGAGCCTCAGCTTCAGGATCTGTTCTTCCAGTGAGCACTCAGGGCTGATTTCTTAAGAATGGAGAGGTTTGATCTTCTTGCAGTCCATGGGACTCTCAAGAGTCTCCTCCAGCACCATAATTCAAAAGCATCAATTCTTTGGCGATCAGCCTTCTTAATGGTCCATCTCTCACTTCCATACATCACTACTGCAAAAACCATAGCTTTAACTACCGGTATACAGACCTTTGTTGATATCTCTGCTTTTTAAGATGCTGTCAAGGTTTGTCCCATTGAACTTAATGATACTTACCTCTGAGTAGAAATATATAGGAATATGCTCTTAACCATTGGCATTTCCAAGTCTTTTTTGTGAAACCCTGACAGTACTGAGCTAGCTGAACCAAGGGACTGACTTATAGGCAGCTTCCTATACTGAACATAGTATATCCCTGAAACACCAAGTGTAATAGTCTTTACTGAAAAAAGATTTAGGTTGAATGTATCTACCAAGAAGTAAGTCCGCTGAACAGTGGGACTTGCAACTTAATAAACATGTATAGGATTGCACTGATAATTATGTTACTAAAACAAAACTCCACCATGTACTTCTTATTGTTGACATCTGGCTTATTCTTTTTCTTAGGAAAATGCCTTTTTTCCCTGCCTATACGTCCTTTTTTAATTTATATGCAATTGCTTCCACATCACTGACCATTAAATAGAAACTGCAGCTTGCCTGCAATTTTTGTGCAGTATTGTTTGTGTAAATTCTGCCATTTTCAGAGACACACAAAATCAATTTGAAATGGCTAATCAACCATAAATGTTTTTCACACCAGGAAATTCTATCATTTTCCAGCACTGCTGTTAGAATACGAAGATTAATGTTAAGTAGCCCCTAGGAAATTGTACGAACGCAGCCAGGTTCTTTATTGTTGTACATCTTTGTATAGTGTTATTGAATTGGCATTTGCTGAGGGTTATGGCTTCAAGATTATATTTAAGCTGCTTTGTAATGAAGCTTTCATGAGGACAAAGCTATTTTGTATATAGGGCGTGAAAAGCATTCATGACTACAGAGCTTTGAAACTGTGGTCTTTATTTAAGTTAAACAGAAAATAATTATTTCTTAGGGTTGTTTGCCCTTCTGATCTTTATTAGAAGTGTGAAGACACCATCCAAGATTAGCCCTCATCTTAAAGAAAGCATATTTACATTTGTCCCAGGACCTGGGTTCAGCCTTCACTAACTAAAGATGAGTTCAAATTTTGGGACCATGCAATGTGATCGGGCTGTTGAATTGCCATTTAGTTGCTGAAGTAGAAGTATCATACAATTCTATCTTCTGAGGAAATCATTCTTCTTCATGCTCCCTGACACCTATGACTTGCTATGTTCCCTTCCTCCCCTTGCAACTTCTTCTGCTCCTGTTTATAGATGCTGAAAAGGTCAATTGTTTAGATACCTCTCTGGATAATACCTAGGCCTGTTGCAATACAATGCCTTCATTTTGGAAACAAATTCCAAATACAGGATCAACAATTCTAATCTATGCCTTGGCAACTAAAAATCTGTGGCTTCATGGGCATCTGAGCATAACCCTTATGTAACTGTCTCATTCTTCCTGATAATAAGGAAATGTTTTAGCAATCTCCTGGCCTTCTGTATGGCTGCATCTACCTACATTTTAGTTTAAGTGTGTGAGACTAAAATTGTGATGGTAACGTTAGCCCCTCCCCACTGAAGGTGCCGTTATATATGTGTGTTTGTGATTCATTGATGTTAGGATGGTGAGTCTCATAAATCCTTGTCATCCAGAGTTCCCTTAGAGTTTATACTGTCAAGAATGGGATGAGAAAAGCATAAAGCTCTTTGGGCATTGTATAACACTGCTGTAACATGCAGTGTAAAGAGCTACTACCCTAGCATGTATATTCTGTTTCACGTTGCCTACACTATGCCTGAAAAATTGTGCACTCTATCAGACTGACAGATAAAAATGAGAATATAGCAGCATACAGTAAGAAGTACAAAAAGCTCTTCTGTAATGCTGCAGGTGTTCACATCAAATCCTGCACAAAATGGAGGTGACAGAAAGAAAATGGAAGCATAATTCTTTAGCAGAAGAACCACGGTCAGCATTTTCCACAGCTGAAAAAGTGTGCACCTAAACATGCATGTGCTCTATTCCAATGGAACATGATGTAGTAGTGCAGTGATAGAGCAGAAGGCCCCATGCTCAATCTCCACCACCTCCCAGAAAGGCTGGGAGAGTCTGCCTGAAACCCTGGAGCACCATTGCCAAACAGTGTAGGCAAAACTGAACAATTGAACAATGGTCTGACTCAAGTTGGGACGCGGGTGGCATTGTGGGTTAAACCACAGAGCCTAGGACTCGCCGATCAGAAAGTCAGTGGTTCAAATCCCTGCGACAGGGTGAGCTCCCATTGCTCGGTCCCTGCTCCTGCCAACCTAGCAGTTCGAAAGCACGTCAAAGTGCAAGTAGATAAATAGTTACCGCTCTGGCGGGAAGGTAAACTGCATTTCCGTGCACTGCTCTGGTTCGCCAGAAGCGGCTTAGTCATGCTGGCCACATGACCCGGAAGCTGTATGCTGGCTCCCTTGGCCAATAAAGCGAGATGAGCGCCGCAACCCCAGAGTCGGTCACGACTGGACCTAATGGTCAGGTGTCCCTTTACCTTACTGACTCAAGTAGCTGTGTTGCTAAAGAAGCAAACATGAAAACCAACTGTTTCGTAAGCACAAGGAAGGGGATGTTGAGCTCCTGCAGTCCCTTGTGTCCAATTGATTGGCAGGATTCCAGCCAAGATTGCACAACCCCAGTTAATAAGTGAATTAGCTAGGGAATAACACACACTGCATCCATTTGTGTATTTGTTAAAGACGCCTACATAGAAGCCTGCTGCTAGGTGCTTATAATCCAGAGGCTTTGTTGAAGTGGTGGCTGCTGTGGAGGGATTTGAGGAAGGAATAAAAGTGGCTTCTTCCTTGCCTTTATGCGCAGCAGATGTACAGCTCATATGTTTTATAATGGAACAACTGAAGGTGGTTATAAATCATTATCTGTCTCTTTCAGGGAATAGTCTTATCACTTCAAAGGGGACTTAAGAGTTATTTGCAAAATATTGATATCGCTGCATTTCAGCTAAGTATAAATTATTTCTCAATTAAATGATAATCACCATCTCTCATATATTCTGCCTCAGGTCCTTATGTTAGAAAACACTGCACTGAAAACTGCCCAGAAGTCAGGGCTTCACAAAGACGATGCATCGTATCTACCAATCAACCATGCTGGGCTCCCGAATACATTTACACAAACTCACCCAGATCTAGAGCTGTGTGTGTGTGTTCTCATTTGGACTAGAGCTCCTTTATAAATGACATTCTCCAGTCATTTCAATGGACAGAAACAACTCCAGGATTTCTAATGCACTCTTTTTAGGGAAACTTTTAATATTTGATGAATTATTGTATTTTAATATTTTGCTGGAAGCTGCCCAGAGTGGCTAGGAAAACCAAGCCAAATGGGCAGGGTATAAATAAATTATTATTATTATTATTATTATTATTATTAGTAGTAGTAGTAGTAGTAGTAGTATTTATATTAGTATTGTATCTTTGCGAGGACAACCTTAAAGCTCTCTGTAGATTTACGGTAACTATTGTTGTTTTTAAAAATGCTGTAGTTGTATTTCAGTCGTTAACTTGAATACATGACAACTCTACTAACATAACAGTGTGGAAGAAAAACGGAACCCTTATTATTAAGTTAGTATCTTTCTCTTTAAAAAGAACAGAAATGGAAGCATTATTAAGGGATTGCAAGGTGTTGCAATCATGAAGCATCCACAAAGTAAGTATTATTGGAATTATTTTAACAGATTTGAGAGCTATTTAAAAGATGGCAGCTCACGTGATCTTCCTGCAATTAGCACTCAAATTAAAGCAATTCTCTTTACAAATGAAAAGAGATCTTAATAGATATATCCTTAGGGAAAGAGACACCTAGAATTACCCCCTGACTGGAATAGCAGACATGACTGAACAACATTAGTGCAGTAGAAAGAGCATTAATTTGGCAGTTAAAAAGATTTAAAGAAAAGACAGTGGGGACATTTATTTCTTTAGTACTTCATCTAATTTGCTCTCTTTTCATCTGTGCTTTTGAAATAATTGCTGAATTTTAACAAGTATATCATTGAAATTCATGGCAATTAAAGTTTGGATGGATCCCTTGCCTCCTCCCCTTCTCTCTTTCTCTCCCTTAGCTGATATTTTATATTCTGTGTTAAGTGTTTGGAAAATATCTTTAAAAAAAAGAAAGAAAGAATAATCAGCCACATGACAGGTGAACATTTAGCATAATAAAGAAGTTCGTGTTCATACCATTTATTCATTCAAGAACATCACATATCTATAAATTTTAATAATAAGGTAAAAAAATATTTCAATATTTATCTAGCACATTTGCCACTAGGATTTAAGGCAGGTTGAATCTAAAAATCAGAATGAGATATTTCTCTTCAAAAGATATAAGCACAATATAGGCCATTCCTATACAAATGTGTCAACAATAGCACAAACCTAGCTTATATCAATGCTGGCAGAGGTGCTCTACTATAAGGCATGAACATGGAAGACTTAGATGACAAGATTCCCCATGTGCATAAAGACAAGCTCTGGATCTGCTTCAGACCAGATAGAGGAGGCTACAGTTGTCCTTCCTTTTAGGACACTGCTCAGTGGGATGGTTTCAACCTTCAGTTTCTCAAAATGGCCCATCCAGCACCCAAACTCAATGCCTTGCCTTTTTAAGACAAACTAGCAATTCTTTAAATGCTTCAAAGGCCAGCCTGTAAGCCTGTGCATCCTGAACAACAGCATCTCATGGAGTGTTTCAAGGAAGTGCTCCATCAGAATTTTCAGCACCCTGGACAGAAGCACTGCCACAGTTAGCTGGGCCTGTATGAAGTGACTTGATTTTGGCACCCACTAAAGGAATTGTAATAGCAGCCACTCATATATGGTTACTCGAGAAACCAGCTTATATACTCAGCATATCACTGTGGTGTGTGGAAGAGCTCTTTCAAGTTTCAAAGATCTCGGAAGCCTGCACTGCAGTAACTTGGAGAAGGGCTTCTGGTGTTGCTGCTGGTGTTCTTTGAAACAGCACTCATGCTAAGATATCACAGGCACCAGCTAGCTGCACTTTCCAGAAACAATTGAAGATATTTTGGTTCTGACAGGCTTTTTCAGCTGGATAAATGGGACATTGCCATGAATGCCTTTTAAAAAAAAATGTGTGTGTGCTTGTTTAACTGTTTTAAATGTTTTTTTATTGTAAATTGTTCTGAAACGGTTGTATAGAAGTCAATCAATAACTTATTACAACTATTACCAATAATAATAACCAAGCAGGATGTTTTTGCCCTTCGATGAGATTGGCTTAGAGAGATTTCCTACAACCACCATCGTATACTCAACAGATGAAAGTATGTGAGTAATGTTGGGAAATGGATGTTTTGGTCTGTTTGCAATGGCAGGACAGGGCAGGAAAATTCAGAGATAAAAGCAACCACACTGGTGAGCAGTCAGAGACACCTTTGTGGTGAATGGAGACTCCTTAGAACCACCTCTTTTGGCTGTCAGACCTAGCACTGAGGGCAGCAACACCTTTGGAATTAATCTGGTCCACACATTTAAAATTGTGGGCCTGGGCCACTTGTGACTCAGGAAGCTCTCCCTAAATACTAGGAAATATGTGGCTTGAAGAGAAAAATATAGGTAATATAACACCTCAAACTCAACAGTGGGTTTTGCTGACCCTGAATTAATGCATTAAAAACATTTGCTGCAAATCCTTGTTACATCAAAGTTCATAAAGCTGTGCCCATGGTTACCCCAGTCCTGTTATTCCTAGGTTAGGCACAGATGTATAATTCTCCTCCTCCTCCTCCTCTTCTTCCATCTACAGAAAACAAAAGACTGCACACAGTCACAGCAGATATAAATAATCATCAGGACACAAAATGAAAGTTATTCTTTGTAGAATTTTGAACATGCTTACATTTGGTGTGCTTTGTCACTATGGAGAATAGAGAACCAGCCTGCCTCAAGCAATGGCTGAGAACTTGTTGTTCTTGAGAGAAAATGAGTTCCCACTGGAACTTTGAAGAAAGTCAGGTTGCTTGGGGAAGTTCTTAGGAGGAGGCAGCAATCTTGTTAGATATTTTTAGATCCATTTGAAGATGCATTTTAAAGACATTTTAAAATCTTCTCATGTTGCTTGCACTCTACAGAGGAAGCTCAACCTTAAACATAGGTTTGATTAGATTATACATTGCTCACATGAAAGGCACCTCTGACACAGATATCAAAGCCCAAATGCAGTCTGAATCCTCCACAGCTACGGCACTGGGTATAGCACAGAATACCCTGTAAACCTTGGTTGTATCTTTTCAAAGCATCAGTAAACAGCTGTAGAACATATAGAGTAATAGAGACATACTCAGTTAGGTGGTTGGACAATGAATCATAGTGTTATGAGTTAATGAATACTAGACTCCCTATATTTCTGGGTCCAGAAGGGGTTAGAATTTAATCAAGGCAAATGTTAAAATATAAGCCAGGCCAGTTTCCTGATGAGGTAATCCCCTGGGAGATGAGCCATTTAGAGAAGAAAGGGAAGGTAAACCTCCCAACACATTTTAAAAGGGCATAGGGTGTCAATCAACCCATCTAAAACCAGTTAAAACTTAAAAAGAAAGACATTTTTAAAAACACAATTCAAAAGCAATTTAAAAGAAGAAGCAGTACTCTTTGCTGGGAGCAGAAGTCCTTATGAAGCCTGTCAGGCCCCGCCTTGGGCCAGGTGGAGAGAGGCAGGAGCAGGGCTCTTAGCATAAAATGACCCTGGAAATGATGCCAGGTACTTACAAAGCATCATAAGAACATAATATGAGCCTGCTGGATTAGACCAAAGGCCCATCCAGTTCAACATTCTGTTATTACAGTGGTCAGCCAGATGCCTGTTGGGAAACCTGCAAACTGGACATGAACACAACAGCACTCTGTCCACCTGCAATTCCTCTGACAGGGAAGGTAGAAGATAGTCATTGTGGCTAGTGGCCATCCTCCATAGGGACATTAGTGGTCCCATTTCAAGTGTGTGGCAGCTGGGGCAGTACCAATAACACATTCAGAAATGCCACACAGAACAGTACTGAAAGTCTGCCCTACCCTTCCACATATCTACCCCTCCTCCCTATGTTTGGAAGGGTAGAACGTAAGAGATTTACTGCTTGGCACAATCCTGTAACATTAAGCTGTGGGTGAGATTCAATCATGTGCCTAAATATCCCAATGAAATTAATTAACTGAAAATGTTTAAGCATGGTGAAATTGTATCATATATTTGTGGTATACTGAAGAAAATTTTGAAGTGTGAATAATATTTAGCATTGTAACGAGGGAATTGCTGTGTGGGAGAACAGCCTTCTGGAGATAAAATTGTTTAGATACTTCATTGTCAGTAAGCTGGAGTAGGGCTTTTTTCGGCTGATACATAATGAATATCCCAGGAGAATCGTAGCTGAGCACAGCTGCAAGCAAATGCTGAGTCGCTGATCCCCACTTCACCCCCCCCCCCCAAAATGCTGGAAACAATCATCCATGTCTTCTAAATATTGATTTATAATGAATAATAAAATAATGTCTTATTTTATGAAAGGTCTTTTGTATATTGTCAAATTGCTACCAAACCTATGGTGGAACAAAGGAATGAGGAACACTGCTATCTAGACAAGCCACTGAACCTTCTAAAGCCACAAGCTGAACCTGTGTCTGGGCCTGAGTTTTCCCACTCCTGGAGTAGATAGTTGGGTAACTTCTGTCAGAATAACAAAATATTGCATTCACTGTGCTCAGGAATGCTCAGACAGGCAGATGAGGGCTCTAGGCTTGTGATTTGAAGGACTTGTTAGCTTTCAGGCTTCAGCCTCTCTAGAAGTACAGAGCTAAGAACCTACACATTAATATGAGGAAAATGGGTGTGCTTGGGTCTAGGAGCCAACTCTGAGGGGCTGTGGGGTCTTCGCCCCCCCAGATAAAATATTTCAGGGGGCTGGGCCTCCATAGTTGATGGGCATTGCCACTCAAATGGTGTCTGTGACCATGTCATGTGATCAGTTATTCAGAGCTTACTTGGATCACCCCAATATTTTATTCAAATTGGCACCCTTGTGCCTAAGGGATGTTACCTCGCATTAGGTAACATAATCCAGGGCTAAAGCACAGCTTTCAAAATAGGGTTCTGATCTTCCCAATGGATCCTTGGCTCGTTTCCACTATGCATCTCATTACAACTGAGTTGTAATTCTTTTAATATGGTGAAAAGTGTCAGCTGCAAAGCATAGAATCTGAGAGACTTGCTTGAATGTTGGTGACAGACCCAAATGAAGCCAGTGGGATCAAATTACCTTGAATCCAAATATTCCAGTTTAACTGAGTTTTGGATTAGGGTGTATAGTACCACAACTTCAGATATGAATATTGCATGGATTTTTAAAAATATATATAATGGCGTTTAGGAACTTTGGCTTCACTCCAGGGGATTTAAAAGCTACAAGAGACATTGGGTGAATCTGTAATTACTGGCTTGAGAGCCTTGCTGTGAGTTGGAAAAATTATGTGATATAATTGTTTGAGCAGGAATGTATTAGTGTTTAAAGGAAAGCTCTAATGAGCTGCTTTCCTTACTATGAATTTTTAACTGCCAGGCTTGTCAATGATTATGAAACAGCACCACTGACGAGAATAAATACTGTTGTATTCACTATGAATTTTAAAGGGAAGACCAAAGGAAATCCCAGCCTGGTGAGACTGATTGGAGGAATGAAGCTTCTGATAACAAAGCAGAGGAACCATCTTCAGAGGCTTACGGCTTGTCAACAAGACTTACAGTATGTGCAGTCTACCTCCTTTTGTGAAATGTAACAGAAACTTTAGAAGCTTACTGGAAACCAGCTTGGTTGGATTTATGCATAACCCACTCTTATCCATATGTTAACAGAGTCACTTAACGTAGACAGAGTCAGAGAGAAAATCAACCCTGACATACTTTACAAAGGAAACAGAACAAAAATGAGGGTATGTGTTGAGGAGAAAGAAACAGAGGTGTTTGGGGTTTCAGGGAGGGGCCTTGTTGAGAATAGTGTAAGATATGCAAACAAACATACAGAGGTAAACTCCCTAAGAACTACATAACCAATAGGAGCATTTGCTGCCATAGTGAAGATCATGCCATTCTGACTGGTTGCCATACCACACTTCCACCCACTGGCTTGGGTAGCTGATGTACACTGAGAATAGAATTAATCCCTTAAATTAGAAGCAAATGACCCTTGCTGTTGCATATCCAACACCCCATACATACATACCTTGTTTCTGTGTACATACATAGTAGAGTTTTAACCTATTAAAAATGGACAATGGACAATAGACGTTTCTCTGCTCTAGGCCACTGGAAATCTAATAAAATCTAAGCCATCATGCTGTTTTCCATGAGAAAGTGTCTGTCAGGCATCTCTATGAGAGAAATGGGCCAAGTGATGTCATTTACTGCTCAAAAATCAAGCCTTTTTGGGTCTTCTACAAGTTTACTGCTATAATGTGCTTACTCAGAAACAAGGTCCATTAAGTTCAGTTGCGCTTCAGAGATAGAATTGCATAGTGGAAAGTGCAATCCTTTGGCTGCCTTGTCTTCTATTAGTAAGCCCCTCACTCCCACTCCAATTATTAGATTTCCCCCAGCAACTCTAATATTGGCAAAAAGCCCCTACCTAATTTTTAGGGGTATATTCACTGCTAAAGAAAATGCAGAGGAGGAGAAGGAAGACAGATACACATTTTACTGGAAATTTGGGCATTTTGTAACCCAAGGAATTCAAGCATAATTCTGATGGAATTATAAAGCAATAAAACTCTTACAGAGACCAACAACACATCTTTTGCATCTGGGGGAGTACAAGAATATAAATAGAAGCAGGTGAATAGAAGTAGAATTTGATTATTTTAATGACTTTATAGTTATATAATGGCATCCACTGGCATAATTTATGAGTCAGATCTATACTCCAGCCCTCAAATTACTTCACAGTTCAAGGGAACAATCTTTCAGCAACCAGAATATTTGGAAATAAGGCTGCAAAGTTGCAAAGCAATGCTCTTCCATTGATTCACTCCACTCAATAGATTTACTCCACTTGAGGCTGCAAAGTCAATTGACAAAAGCTGGAAATCTGGCCTATTTTCTTCAGCATTGGACGTATCGATTAGTCAACCCTTACCTATAATCTTCCGTGTGCTACACTAGGCACAATGTTTAAATCAAACCATTTCTTATGCTTAACTCTGATGGCACACAGCAGTACAGGATTGATTATACAATTGCTCAGAGGTGCTTTGCAAATGTGGGGTCCCGAGTTCCATTCCACCCCACACCTCCTTTTACTTGATCTCTCAAGTAATTGGCATCAGTATGCCACACAGCAATTGATTTTGAGACAGGTGCCAGTTGGTGGGCTAGACAGGCCATTAATCTGATGCAGTCTAAGGTCACTCTTTAAATTCTCATATAGCGAAAACTGTCATTGATATAAAAGGCGGAATTAGAGCGTGTGAGGTGATTTAGTAATTGGCATTACAGTACCCTGGCTAGAATTCTGATGCTCTGCTATCTTAAAACAAACCATCATTAGATTTCTAATGCTCTTATATGAGCTGTACTACCAGAACATTAAAAGTCTATTCTATTTTACTGACTCTACAGTGCTAAACTTAAGCAAAAGGCAGTAAAATGTGTGTGTGTGTGTGTGTGCAGACACACACACACACACACACACACACACACACACACCATGCCCTGATTTTCCAGGGACAGCCTCTGAACTATGAAAGCCATACTGCCTTCTGATTTGATCCCAGAATGTCCCTATTTCTTCCACCGGTGCTGTTGCTGCTGAACTTGTGGAAGAGGATGAGCCAGCTCTTGTCCCAAGTGGTGACTACAGCTACTTGAGAGCATCCCGTTGCCTTTCCATGGCCTCTACTGCCGGCCTCCTCCCATGGGCTGCTGCAGAGAGGAGGAGAGGCTGCCGCTGCCACGGACCAGCCCTGGCTGCATTAGTAAAACTAATGCAATAAACCTCAAATCTGAATACTATCATGGCTTCTGCTTTAAAAGACCAAGTGTACATGGCTTAATATATTTTGTCACCACCCTGCTTCCGATGCCATGGTACATAAGGTTGTATTCAACAAGTATCTACTCAGAGTAGACCCACTGAAATTACTGAAACTCAGTTAGATATGGCCATTAATTTCATTGGGTCTGTTCTGAATGATAATTGACTGCAACCAATAATAAGCAATGTTAAGTCATTTTGTTTTGAAGACAGACAATTCCAAGAGTAATGTTCCCTCGGCCTGGCCTTAAAATTGCAGCAATTATAATTTCTAAGGGGTGTCAATTATTGCACACAGAGTAGCCCCATTGAAATCAATGTACTTACCTTAGTAAATGCTAAGTTAAGCACTGGTTTCTGCTTATGACTTAGCTTGATACTATCCAGGAAAACCCAACAATTTGCTACCCATTCATGATACTCAAAAGCAGCTGCCTGAAGCATATGCCCCACTCTGCCCAATGGTAGAGCCAGGCCAGGCCAGGCTGTGTATGAGGAGGATTGCATCTTTACACCTGATATGATTTGTTAAACATCACAAACTACTAGTTATCTTTAAAATCCTTAATGACTTGAATTTCTTTTAAAATGATGTCTAAGGTGATACTTTCATTTCTGTCTTATTATAAGTGACTTTGTTACATCTGTCATAATAAATGATAAATTACAGTCTTTATACCAAGGGGAATGATAACTGTTAAGATGTAAGTGATTTTTTAAAACTACTGTAATTGTGATACTCGAGGCCTTGAACCCTCTTCCTTTCAAGGAAAAAAGGAAATTGTCAATTATTGAATGAAAATAATATCAGGTTATTAAAACATATTTACTACAAAACAATAGAGATTTGAGAGTGAAAGCATGAGGAATCTCTGGAGAGAACCTTTTAAATCTGTATTCTTCTCTGCAGTGAACACCATCTGATTATTGTTATTGAACAATTGGCAATTTATCACACATTACATTATGATGATGATTATTATTTCAATACAGCCCTTCATCTGAGGATCACAGGGAAGTTTACAACATAAAAATACAAAAATATGTACTGTAATAACAAACAAACAAAATATACCCCCCACCCACAGTTTTAAAGGCTGTAGATTGTTTAATTAGTCAAAAGCTTGACATAAACTTCTGCTGATTTCACATTCAGACCAGAAGAGGTTATAAAATGGCTACAGAAAGCCATTTCCCAAAATGTCACACAAAACAATTCTTCTTGCTTTCCCAGGGCTTTATAAACAGTTTTCTAAAAGACAGTTTGGAAAGGTGATTGATAGGAAGGAAACAGTTGTACAACCATTTTGCCCTGTGAAAGCCATTTCTGCAGCTCCCCCCCCCCCCCGATATGTGTTTGAACTGCAGAAGTAAAGCAATTGAACTATTTTTTTTTCAGAAAGCCCACAAGTCTGAGGCTGGAAAAGGGTCAGTATTTCCATACGTATTGCGATTTCTTTTGTTTCAGTGACAGCTGACATTTGATGACAGTTTCTAAAATTGCCATCAGTTGTTGTTGTTGTTTTTATTCATGGGAATTACTTCTCAACATATGAATGGAAAATGCATAAACAGTACAATCCAATAAAAGTTTATTCAAAAGTTGGTCCCACTGAGTTCAATGGGCCTGACTCACAGATGAGTGTCCATAGGGCTTCAGCTGGGATCCTTGATCCTAGTGGCATTACCTGTGGCACCATGGAATCCTTGGGGAGGAAGGGCAGGATATGAATTTAATAAATAAAAATAAGCTTCCTGTGCTTTTATAAAGATTACTGTCATTATGAGAGTAAACAAAATAAAAAAATCCCTTCCAGTAGCACCTTAGAGACCAACTAGTTTCCGGGGGTGTGGCACTCATGGGTCAGCTGCCCCCCTCAGATCAACTAAAAAAATAGAAATACTTAACTAACTGACCAATCACATTGGTTCTGCCCCCACCCCTGACAAAAGTCCTGCCCCTCCCTAACAAAAATCCTGGCTAAGCCCATGGTGGCACTGGTAACTATTTCTACCTCCTCAGTCCCAGTTTGGTTCCTGTGTAACTCAATTATTTGGCTCTGTCTGTCAGTAGCTTCAGCTCCACCTATGCTTTGTTTCCCTGCCCTACGACTCTCAATAGGCATGAGATACCACTATATTCCAAGACAGTCGTACCTTGGTTCCCAAAAGGAATCCATTCTGGAAGTCCGTTTGACTTCTGAAAATGTTCGAAAACCAAGGCTCAACTTCTGATTGGCCGCAGGAGCTTCCTGCACTCAATTGGAAGCTGTGGAAGCCACGTTGGATGTTTGGCTTCCAAAAAACGTTCGCGAACTGGAACACTTACTTCTGGGTTTGCGGTATTCAGGAGCCAAAGGGTTTGAGTCACAAGGCCTTTGAGAACCAAGGTACGACTGTACAAGAAAAAAAGGGACAAAATATTACACAAATGTAATTGTTGCCACCACTGTTCTAATAAAAAGTTATACTATAGTAATACCATAGTAATAATAATAATTTCTCCCCTCATTTCTACTTATGAAATGGGTAGATATTCTTCCATGCCAAAAAGGTGTTACTCCTGTTGCCTTTGGCAGATATCTACCTGTTGCTACACCTGCTGAGAAAGGTAGAAATGGAATAATTTCACATTCACCCAGGAGCAAATTCAGTTCATATCAGCTTTTCAGTCTGTAATGGGTTGCTATACTCAAAGACTGTAAAATGTTACCAATTCTTTTCCTCCTTTTCTCTCTCTCTAGAAGCAATCACACACCTTATCACCAAGAAAAATGACCTCCATGGCAACATGATATAAATTCAGAAACTCACCATGGTCTCAAAGGCTGAACCCACAATGGGATTCAAAGTTATGGCACGAAAGACTGTAGAGGATCAGCGTACTAAGGCAGGAAGCATTAGTGTGTTAAGCAATCATTTCAACTCCTTTTCTCCCATTTCATTTTTCATACTTTGAGATTCTCACGAAAAAGACCTTTTGTAGTCAACAGATATCAATGTCTGAATCATTTAATCAGTATATCAAGCGATATTACGAAAATCAATAGAACAATCGCAGGTGTTCTTAAGTGCTTTCCAGAGATTTTAAAAACTAAATATACTGAGGTTACATGAAAACCATATTGGCAGAACACCCCTATGACATATAGCTTAAATGTTTCACTCTCTTGTAATGTGTCTTCAAAAGTTTAGTCGCAACTATGTTGTCCTTAGTTTGATGGAAAAGGAGCCAGAGCAGGAAGTAGCAACAGCAATATGAGTATTTCCTTAAATGTTTTAGTTGTTTAGACGTTCAGTATTAACAGCTAACTAGTATTAGTGGGTGGTGTTATCCCTGTTCAAACATTTGGGGCAAATTTGTGTGGCCCTGAATGGGGTAAGAGACCATGTGAGCATCTGCTCCCCAACATCCCAGGATATATCAGTTCCACTGTAAACCTTTATGAATTCAGCATGAAAACCTGAAGGCAGATTTTAACGGTGAACTCACTTAGAAGCCATCCTGGAAGAAGGGTTCCTGATAGCAGGGAAACTTTGTACTGTGTTCAGCAGAACACATCTAAAATCTCACCTCAGGCCCACATGTAGATGTGTGTACATGCATGCACAGATACCCAATTGATGTGTATTTTGGGGGGTCCTGTGTTAAGAGTCATAGCAAGTCACAGGACAAATTATAACTTTAAAACACATTCAAAACACATTCTTTCCCCTCATTTGTTAAGGGTTGCTGGGAACTGTAACTCTACAAGGGGTAAACTACAGGGCCCAGATTTATTTGAGGAAAATAATGTGCTTCAAATATGCTTTAAAGGTATAGGGTGTGTGCAACCTTAGTTACATTTATACTAGGGGAGATTATCTATCAGACTAAAGCTTAAAATCACCAAGTGTACAAAAATAGAGAGATGGACTGGTATGCAAGTTGCTCCAGAATTAAAAGATTGCAATGGCAGCATTAAAATTGGTCTGGGAACTTTAGGATTAAATAGAAATGAATGGCAGAGACAGGAGGATCTTGATACAAAATATTGCAAGGGAAGTGTGATATATACTAGCAGGCGAGCATGGTGAGCCAAATTGGACTGGGAGGTTGAATAAAACAGCACTGGATAGAAGCAGTGCAGCTTGATTTGCTCAGAAACTAGAATAGGAACAACAAGATTTGCAGGAGAAGGCAGATTTCAGGTTTATGAATTCTATTTTTTTTACTAGAACTCTGAGGTCCACCAATGTGGAGTTAAGTGCAACAGACATACACTAAAAATTAAATAATTTTTAGGCCAGGAATTTGTTTGGGCTTTTCTAATACTAGACCTGAACAGAGCTCACAGTTCTTCTGCACATGAATTCACTCCTGGTTACCATCCCCAGCTTTCATTATTTCAGGAGTATAATTTAGAAGAGGGGAAGTTATGTTGTTGCTGCTATTGATAAATGATTGGAAGTGAATCTGCTACAAATAACCCAGAGTTCCAGAAGTAGAATGTGATCTACCATCTGTCAACTGCTGATTAGAGAACATACACTTCACCTAAAATGAAGAGAGGAAAGCACACTTTTTCTTCTGGGGTAAAAGGTTGTGGATTACCTTAGGTGCTAAGTCATCAGAGTTGTTTGGGCAATTTACAATGGACAACAGAGGATTCAGGTGAAGTTCTTCTGGTTCCTTGATCTCTCTTTGGTGGGAGTTCTCTTCAGAGTGAGATATTTGGCAAGAGGAAAACAAGGCTGTGTGCACCCATGGGTTCTCTTAGTTCTATAACCAAGAGTACAAAATAACAACAATGACACTCATGGTCTCTTCTAACTCTTCAATTCTATGATTCTATGAGGCAATGAAGCCTGGAGGTTAGGAGATAAGAAGGGGAACCAGACTAGAAAAGAGAACCCATGAGGATACAACACTTAATTTCAAAGGAAATAATTCTTAAAGGTTAGGTTACTTAAGGAGAGAAGGGAGAGAACAAAGGATCAAGGAACAGATTGTGCTGTTTAGGCAACTGGGTATTCAGATATTTTGTCATGGGCTTTTCAAGTAAATAAAATGCAGATTGAAAATGGAGGGTTGTGTGCAAAAGGAACTGAATGTTACACCACGGTAATGGATACTAATGTGCATACTGGTTGGTGGTAATGTTGGTGGCATGTAGCTTTGATACTAAGTAACTTAGGTCATGCCACAGATGACTTAATGGAGTTAGAGGTGAGGCAGAAGGAGAGAGACATTTGTGTGTCCTGGAGGCCTCATGCTGATATGTATCACTGGGGAGAGTAACACACTGATCAATCTGAATCAAGATCAGCAAATACAGTCTAGATCTTTCTATGCCCTGTGCATCTGAGTCCTTGTTTTGCACTTTCTTGGCAGCCTAGAGTCTTCCAGAGTGAAGAGGCTAAGGAGGTATTCAAAATGTCAGTGAGGTCAAGCTCCCTAATAAAACATTAAAGGTGCACGGAAATATATGTAAAATAAGTATGGTGAAAATTAGAGACTTTGGGCTGGATTCAGCTAATTGGTCCTGCTAACAGAAGCCTGCTCAAGGACTTCTGCTGGTGCAAAGGGGCTTCTCCCCCCTGTGTCCCCCTAAGTTGACTCTGGGGGATTGGGAGAACAGCATATGATGGGAAGTGAGGAGGGTGTTAGGAAAGTAGAAATTCTTGTGCTGATGGACCATTTATAACAGTGCAACATTGAATCCTTCCCTTTATATAGAATTATTGGTGTTCTAATGCCTTTTTTTGTTGTTGTGGTAGCAGAAGATGGCTTTGGTGCTGCAGGATAATGAAGCTGCCACTTCAGCTCGTTAGACAAAAATTCTTTGGTTTGTGTATTTTTATTCTCATAATGCCTTATGTAGAATGCCTTAATTTTTTTTAAAAAAAATCATATCTTATATAGTTTGCTACATAAAAGAGGTGAGTTCATCCTAAAGCATTCTGAAGCTACATTTACGAGTTAGGATCTCATTGTCATTTTAGATATAGGCATGCTGTAGTTGCTTTTGAGAAAGGCCACAACATTTTGAAATGTTTGTTGTTTGCATTAGAACCAATGGCTTCATTCAGTGTGGGTTATTTTGTGAACCTGATGACAACAGTACATTTCTATGCTACCATCTGAGGACTACCTACCCACTTTCTTTCAAGGCCAAACTTTCACCCACTTAGGGTCTTTATCATGTATAGAACATTTATCACTATAGTAGCTTAAATGTTGTTTGTTGATTCTTGACTATGAAATTCAGAGACTGAATGTTAATAACTCAATTAGTATCACTCTCAAGGTTCTATGTTATCGTCTTATGAGGATTTTCAACATGAGTCTGCAGTTGCTGCTTGGGCAAGAGAGGCGGGGGAAAGAAGCCTAGAGGCTGGATTGTGCTTAGGAGAACAGTGCACAGTTCACTCACTGAATCTGAATACTTCACAGATGAGTAGAGACAGAGTCACTCCTTTTACTCTGTGCACTGACCTGGCTCTGCTTGGGGGAGGGGGGGGGAAGAGAGAGAAAGAAAACAGTATACAGGCAAAGAAAAACTATATAGATTATATACGCACCCTCTTTAATTTACTTACACAATGGCATGGATTATTATTATTATTATTATTATTATTATTATTATTTCGTTATTGCCATTTACACATGTCTCATGGTGTGTTACAAACATACTACAAAGACAGCTAAGCTATTTTTAAAACCAGCACAAAGAACAGCTGAGGGTAACTTCACAAACAATACGAAACAAACACCTAAAGCAGAAACCTTTTCACCCATTAGGAAAATCTGGTCAGAACTTACCCACTTTATGGAACCTGGAATAAGAAATATAAACTGGCCTTATCTGTATTGACTCCCTGCCTAGTATTATGTAGTCTTCTATCTGGTGTGAAACTGATGTGTCACCCAAACACCAGATGTGGCCCCAACAGTTCACTTTGGTGGAAATGGATGTATCATCCCAATACCAGCTGTGATTTATGTAAACCCAAAAGTATATAAACCCCTAGAACAGCTCTCTTAGTAGGAACCTCTATGCTAAGCTATCTCCAATAGCACCAGGGGCATAAAAAATGACAGTGCTTTGTGGTTTTCTTTGGGCTGTTTTGGCTTCACCCCATTTGTGTGCTCATTGTGTTACTTCAGTTTTTTTTAATTAATGCTGTGACTAATTATAGTATCCAAAAAGAACCATCCTTTCTCTAACAATACTCTGACTGTGTGTGTTCATGATATACATAGATCAGAGCTTGGCAGAAGATATATTGGGATCCACTCTGGGTGATTCTCAGTAAATTGTCAAGGATTTCTGACTTCCAATATTTAATAATAGTAACAACAAAATACATTCTCCCACCCAAACCAAACTGTTGAAATGATGAGACTGGGAAGGGGGTGGTCAGTAACAAAGAGTAGATTTTTGAATGGATAAACTCTGAACTCTGTTCAGTTCTGGTACTTAAAAATCCCAAAGAGATTCCAAGTCTTATTGAATGTCTGTTGCACTTCACTCTATGTTGGTAGAGCCTGGGTGAATAAAGTAGATTGCATAAGCATAAAGTCTGCCCCCTCCCAGCCCCCAATATAGATATAGATAAAGTATAGGAGGAACGGTTCATTTATTTTGATGGCGGCTTAACAGGATCATCATTTAGTTCCCCAAACTAGTGTAATTTAGAATTTTGTTCTTCACTGTTTTGTTTTTTTAAGGAAGTATGAAATGGATGCAGAATAGCTCTCGATCTCTTCCATGAACCATTTTAACAACAGAGCCATTATTTAGAGAAGATTATGTGGGTAAAACTGCAGAAGCCTGATACATGAATGATTCATTTCACATATAAGTAGAACTTTTCTGAATTTCACAGCACTATAAAGGATAAAAGTCTGCACCCTAAGTACAAACTCTCTTAGGCATACCCAAGGCAAACCTAGATATTTGCTTCAAACAAAAGCTGGTCAACCAGATTTCCAAAGAATATTAAATGTTAAATTTGGAGGCAGAACAAACAAGGCAAAATGTCATTTGAGGTTCTTTTTAAAAGATTATCTGTGTCACCTGGATGGCAGAGTGCAAAAGCAATTAAGTGAAAACAAATGGAAATTAATTATTTTTAGCAATTAGAACCCAGGAAAGATATTCAATACTCTAAATGAAACTGTGATGGGGTAAAGAAAGGTGGGGCAAGAACTTGGATTTTAACACAGGAAATAATAAATCCTGAAAATCAGATCAGGCTTAGAGACAAATGACCAATCTGCACACAAGGTCATATTAACAGAATTATTGAATAAATATAATTTATACAGCATCGTTAATATGCACAGGACTTCAATATATTTCTATCAGCAATCCTTTACAGCTCACCATTCTTATGATGTAGAACTGAGATTGAGAGAATAACGCACCCTTTAAGGCCATTTAATGAAGCTGTGGCTGGAAGAGGATCTGATCACAGATCTTTCCGGCCCACAGCTAAGGCTGAATCAGATCAAGCTGGCTCACAGAAGCAACATGAAGAAATAGTATGAGTCATGCCTACGAGTTGTGGGGTTTGTGGCATGCCTGTATTCCATCCGTTTTGGAAGGCATGCCATATTGAATGACTGTGTCACTCTACACACAGAGAACACCTGATGGGACTACAGTGATACCAAATAACTAAGCTACATGACTTTAAAGAGAAGACCATGAGAGAGCCGTTAGAATGTAGTGTTTAGTGTTTTGGATCAGGATCAAGAAGGAAGAGGTTTAATTTCTGGCATGCTTGGTGACCTTGGGCCAATCACAAATTCCCAGCCCAACCTATTTACAGGATGTTTGTTGTTGTGAGGATAAGGGAAATGGAAATACCATGTTGCCCCCAAGGATGAGTGGGGTGTAAATTATTATTACTATTAATGACAATAGTAATAATAATGCAACCCCACAAGTGTTAATTGGACTACATTTGTTCAAATCAAATACATAAGAATACTATGACTCCATTAAGCAAACTTCAGGAAATCAGCAGTATGGAAAGCAAATGTGTAAATAAAGACTGGAGGACATTTTCATGCTGGCCAAGAGCTCAAGTGTAAAAGAAATTCATTTTGATGTGTCCAAGTAAAGGGGAAAAAAACTATTTGTATAAGGAGTTTAGTATTTTAGCAATGGATTTAGCAATGGATTTGGGCAGAAAACTGCTATCAAAAAGTGGAGGTAGGATGAAAATGATTGCATTAAAAAAAGCCCCTTGGGATCTGTTTGCAGACAAGGTAGTTTGGAGAGCTCTGGTACAAAAGCTAGAAGGTCAGACTATAATCAACTGAAAAGAAGCCTTTACACAGTGACAGATGGTTGTTCTCTGCAAAAATGTCTAATTATATTTAATATACCTTTTAGGAAAGACATCAGACTAAAGTATTTGGTTTTGCTATAGCCCTGTTAGCAAACTGAAGGAAGAGATAATTTTGACTCTATATGGAGACAAAAGGACACAATACATTTTTTTCCCTTCTGGGGAGCAGAAACACAGCAGATGATGAAAGAGGATTAAAGGTGAGTTTTATTGTAGGTGGAAAGAATGAGCTAGAGCCATCAGACCTAACGACTTCAGCAAACGTGAAATGGAGTTATTAGACGAAGATGGAAATAACTCTAATAAAAAAAAGCAGAAGACAGTAAAGTTAGTGAGATTAACAAGCTGGAAAATAACATCAAAGAATAAATGCATAAAAGAGAAGACACGGTTGTTTATGAACCCATAATCCATTAGTTAAGACAGTTGCCGAGCCAATAGCTTTTAACAGGAATTTTACATATAAGAAAATGAAATGAATACTCAAGGAAATATGTAGGGTTGCAGCAGGGAGAATGTGAGCGACTCCCTTTTTATCTTTGATTTTCCCCTCTCTCTCCTCAATCGTGTGTGAACCCTAGTCTTAAGGACTTGGGCCTGTAAAATATTCCAGTATATTCCCATTCCCCAAGAGAAGTGTTCCTTTTCTGGGTACTAGGCGGTTCACCACCACTGCCCATGTCGGATCAACAACTTTTTTCTCCGGATTTTCACTGTTTGAAATATGGCAACCCTAGGTCATCCACACTTCTGCTTGTCCTGTGCTTAGAATGCATGGGTCTGAGTGGTCTTCCATTTGCCCTGCCACTTTCCTGGGAAAACCTGTTCTTTACCACAGAACCAGAGCAAATGATTGGATTTTTAGTGGATCGATGTGTGCTCCAATTCATTAGTCAAGAGTGTCTCAGGATGCTGGAGAGAGAGTTTGCTGTGGCCTGTTGGTGTGGTGCTGGTCGCCCTTTTGGTAATAGGAAATGCTATGTGGTGGAGGGGAAAACAAAAATGATGGGTCGAGGAGGGTGAGTCAGTTGTGGGGGAGTAAGAAATGCCCCCTATTTTCATCTGAAAGTTGAAGGGTATGAGCATACTTATGCAAAGCCAAATGGGTACTAAATTGTGTGCCCAGAATTCCTGCATGTGAGCATTTCTTCATTCACTGCAGTGTGTGGGTGTGATCTTTGCACATGTTATCTCTTTAACCATGCTGAGTCGTTCCCTCCATGCAAGTGTTTGGGAAACAGCCTGTGGGCAGTTCTGTACTCACACTAGAACATCGACAGGTAGACAGAGGCATGGGTTACTGGTCTTTCGATTTAATAAAGGTGAGGTATATCGACCTCAAAAGAACTAAAGTTTAATAATTGGGTGCCATGGGATTGTTTTGCTAACTTTATCTTAGAATGCTGCACAGCGCTGCTGCCATTTGTCTATGAACCATATGTAATTTTGTGAACATTAGCTGAATTAGATTGGTTGATTGAAATGCTATGAGTGAAATGATTTGGTAGAATTAAATGCAGGAGAAATCCCAGCCATTGTTCACTGTTAGCCCAATCACAGTTTTTGCCCTCTTATCTGATCTCAAGGTTTCTTTTCTCCCTGCTTCTTCTTTGCATCTTTAATGCACACTCTCCATATGCCATTTCTGTTTAAGATGGTTCTCCTTGTTTGAACTTATTCCAACATGCTTTTTCTTCAAAGTTAAAGCAGTTGTGTAGTGCACTGCAGGCAAACAAAGTTTGATCAATACAAAAATAATTTAATATTCCTAGGGCTAGGAAGTTCTAGGGAAATTGCATCAATTTGCTCAGTTGCAAATGTATTGCTATGCACTACGAAAACAAAGGCAGCACAGCTCCGCAACTCCAGTTGCTGCATACATAACAATTACAACAAGATTATTTCAATCACCTTGCAGCGGAATGTCCCCAACATGGAATTTTTGGTAGTTTCAGAAGGAAGTGAGTAGGGCCATAACACATCCTGAGATTGGGGGAGGCGACACTGAGTATGGAGAACACAATTTCCCATGAGGAATGTACTCATAATCTTGCATGAATATGATTTAGGGTGAGGGATTTTCATTATTTCCTTCTATTTCTGTTTCTGTTTTCTTTGGAATCCTCTGACAACCCCAGTGGTGATTTCATCCCCGCCCCTTTTTAAATGTCATTGCTTTGTGCATATGAGTTTCATTTTTGATGTTGTGTTCCACAGTCCCTTTGGATTGGCCTATCTGGAAAGCCTTTTAGTATGGCATATTAGGAAGCACCCTTCCTAAAGCCCTTTTTACCTCGTAAACCCCTGCTTAGTCACTTAGTCCTCAGTGGAGACCTTTCTAGTAGTGCTGTGTGCTCCTAAGGTTCATCTTAGGTCCATTAACACCAGGATATTTAGTGATGCAGGAGCCTCTTGGGTTTGCCAATCAGAAGATTGGCGGTTCGAATCCCTGCGATGGGGTGAGCTCCTGTTGTTTGCTCCCAGCTCCTGCTAACATAGCAGTTTGAAAGCACATCAGTGCAAGTAGATAAATAGGTACTGCTGTGGCAGGAAGGTTTCTGTCACAGTGTTCCATTGTGCCGGAAGCGGTTTCCTCATGCTGGCCACGTGACCCGGAAACCTGTCTGTGGAAAAATCCTGGCTCCCTTGGCATGAAAGCGAGACGAGCACCACAACCCCATAGCCTCCTTTAACTACCCAGAGGTCCTTGGCCATTTTTATTATTATTTAGTGCCCATTGGGATGCACTCCCAATAAATTTCAAGGAGGCACTAACAGTATTGGCATTTAGACACCTTCCTAAACTTCATCTGTTCACCTATGTTTTCCCTGGAGAGTGGGGGTGAACCAGCCACGTTAATCTGATGTAATGATTTGTTATGTATCTTGCACTTGTTTAATGAATTAAAAAATAAATAAATCTTTGGTATCTGAAGAAGTGTGCATGCACATGAAAGCTCATACCAATAACAAACTTAGTTGGTCTCTAAGGTGTTATTGGAAGGAATTTTTTTATTTTGTTTCGACTACGGCAGACCAACACGGCTACCTATCTGTAACTTGTTTAATGAATGTAATTTTATTCTTGATGTTATGCTATTCAATGATTTTATGTTGCTCACACGATTATTTTCCAAGGTGGCTGGCATATACAGTGGTACCTCCAGTTGCAGACGGGATCTGTTCTGGAGCTCCGGCTGGATCCTGAGGTTTCTGCAACCAGAGGGACTGCTTCTGTGCATGCGCATGTGGCAAAAGACTTCCAGGTTTGCCACTTTCGCAACCCAAAGTTTACATTACCCGAGGGTAACGTAAGCCAAGTTGCCAATGCAATGCAATGCAATAAAAAAAGAAATAAAAATAATAAAAATAATAAATAAAATAAAATAAAATGTTTGAAGGCATCCATGCAAGAATGCCACAAAAGGAAGGCTCGGCAATCATGCATACAGTAACTAGCAGGGACAGCCCTTCCCCATTTCGCTTCCTGAGGCGAAGCGGAAAGGTGCCACTGTCCCTGCACTGGCACCACCTTGTTCACCAGGGTCACACAGCTCCTGCTACAGCAGCTTCTGGTGCAAATTCAACAAGATCTCATGAGATGTCACCAGAAGCTGCCATCCCACAGCCCCAGGGGCAGGCAGAGGTGCTACCCCACAAGATTCTGCACCCAAGGTGGCTGCTTCAGGGGTGAATGACTGACTCATTCCAAAGTATGGTTGGCAATATTGGAAAAGCTTGGTACTTGACATTCCCCTCCCCCCCCGATACAAGTGATATTTTGATACTGAGAGCATTTCTTTGATTTCCACAGTTTTCAGGCACAACGTTCAAAGGGACGCATTGAAAGATAGCTGGAAGAGAGAAGTGCGAAGTTGGAAAGTATACTTGGAAGAGAGAAATGATCTGGCCTTCATCGAAGCCCAGGGATCAACTCAATTTGAAATGCCAGGAATATATAAAATGGCAATAACAAGGAAGAGGGGTTCTCTGAGCTCAGGAGAGGCACAGCACACAGTTCTCCTGTCTTCTCTTGCTCTGTGGTTCTGCTAACTTTTCACATCTAGCAGCTATATTGGCAGAAAGTTGTACTCTGGCAGCACTGGCGAAAAGCATCCAGTCCCCTTTGATTCTGAATTGCTTAATGGGGGGGGGGAGTGATGCTTTCTTGGCACTTGGCTATGGCTACACAGCAGCCTGTGGCATCTCTGAGCCAACCTCCAAACCAGCTTCTGTGGGAAAAGGAGAGCTGCTGTTTCCCAAGAACTTAGGCTCAGAGGAGATCCCCACAAAACACATCAATTCTTTCCTGATCCTACATAAAGAAAAGAAAATGGCAGAGGTAACAAATGGGAGCAAGAAGATTAAAAGACAGAGAAGAGGAAGAACAGTGTGAGATTTTTCCATAGGTAAATACATTTGATTTCTTTTTTTTTAGTGCTTTTTGCTAGCTCTGAAATCACATTATCCGCCCACACCTCACTATTACCTGCAATGAAACAATAAAGCCTCAAGATAATAATGGCATGAAACAGCATTTTCCTGTAGATTCCTGCTTCCTCTCTCCCCACCCCATTATTACAAATGGTTTGTTGATTGCCTGGCTCTTTCTTTGTGCTAATTCAAATTTTCTACCCCTTCCTGGGCTGCAGCAGTTACCTGGAGCAACACAAACCTTAATGTGCCTGGAATAAAGTCCACATCACATCTTCAGGCTAAACTGAGAGGAAAATAAAACTGCAAAGATAAAGGAGTTTTAGGTAGAAATAGTTAAGGTAAAATCGGAGAAAAATTAACCATTTACATTGAATGCAAGTCATTTTTTTAAAATTTAAAAAAACTGTTAAAGGAACTATGCTTCTAAAACAAAAAGATGAATGATGCATGTATCATTCATAATATGACAAATAAAGAGGGAAATGTATAGGACTAGCAGAGCAATCCCATGGAGGTCAGAGTCAGGGAGAAAGTCACTCATCATGGAATGAGTCCTGCACGGCGGAGTCATCAAATCATTGCTAGATACTTTAGAAAATAAAGTTAAGTTAACTTATATACTAAGCAGGACACAATTACTTCTGAATCTATAGGCTGCTTTCTGCTGTATGTATGATACTTGGCATCCAGGGAACTGTCTTTTTATACCTATATCTGGATTATGGGCCCAGGGGGATTTCTGTACTCAAGGGATTGGACTAGATGAGCCTTGAGCTATATATGCTTGGGGCAAGTACTCTTTGGTGAAAAAAATTCAAATATTTGCTTAATTTGTTTATTTTGGGAAATTTAGATCCCACCAGATTGCAAGGGGGGCATGGGTCAAAGTAGCTTCCAAAGTTTCCCTGCAACTCTTGGTAAAACATGATCTCTTATATATTCCAAGCACACGATTGGTGGCTTTGTTGGCAAAACATGTCCCACAATGCTCTGGGCATGACTAAAATATGTGCATAATATCAACATGTGCAGCTTTACATGTCCAGCACATTCTGTTAGATGTTGGATAAATCCAATTTAATCTGGCTGGAGTAAGATACCATCTGAAAAGATGTTTATAATAAAAAAAAGTCTTTTAAAGTGAGACTGATTGTTTGCTGTGTGATATTTTTCTGAAGCCATTTCCAGATGGTAAGTGAAACATACTGTCCCAGATTTCTTTCCTATTTTAGATTGATTTATAGAATAAGGTGATATGCCTTTTATGCTGATGAAGACAAATACTTGGCAGGTCCTATGGAATATTGATTTGACTAGATGGTTTATCACTATAGTTCTTGAGACACAAGAACGCTCTCTAAAAGCAATCTAATTGCACTAGAGAAACCGGTACCCTTTAATCAGTAACCTTAAGTGCTTCATAATGTACACCAAGAAGCAGCTAATCCAGGTATTTGAGGAATTGAGAAATGCTACATCATGAAAACTGATGGCATAATTTCCCTTGTAGCATACAGGGTGTATAAAGTTGGAATGCAAGTGATATTATAACAATACACTGTATCTTACTGAAGTCTTAAAAGGCTGGCAAAATATTATGCTGCATTATTACATTCATTCACATTTTATGGCATTTGTTGCCTTGAGTCTTTGGGATGGCAGAGGATCAAAATAAAATAAATAATTAGCTTGTGTATCTGTGTTGGTACCCATAGAAAATCATGTTGAAGTGTTTGAACTTTTAATAGACCACCGTACATCATGCATTTAACGAACCACCACTGTATTCATGCTTGAGAGCTGATGCTGTCAGCCTAGGGATCATTTGTTACTGTCAGACACCGTACTAACTATATTTTGACTTCACCCCCCCAAAGGCACACTCCTACATTGTCTCCTGAGACAGACAGATGCCAACAACAATATTCGGATGAGTTTCTGAAGTGTCATCTATGAATGGGGAATTAAATTAGCAGGGATACAGAAGTAAGCAGAACGGCCAACCGCACAAGTGTTTTCAACACTAATAAAGTGAAATGTTACTTAAGGTCTTCATAAAACTCCAGGGCCGGCCCACCCTTGAGACAAGCTGAGGTGACTGCCTAAGGTGGCAGGATTCACTGCATCAGCAGATCCTGATGTAAATATTTGTTACCCACCCCTTGTACCTGATATACATATTCACTCCCCCTTCCTCCTTGGCAGGGAGGGGAGTGTCATTTTGTGGCTCGCCCCAGTTGCCAAAAGGTCTTGGGGTGGCCCTGTAAAACTGCACAGGCCATTTCAAAGGTAGTATGTTTTAGGAACCATTGTTATTATTCATTTTTATTAAAGATTTCCTTGTTTTACAGAAATAAGTGTAATGTCTCGTATTTTTTCCATGTAACATTTTTACAAATCCATTTCATTTGTTGAGACATTAGGGGGAGAAGAAAAAGAAGGAAAAAAAAGGGGGTGGAGGGAGGGAGATGGGTGGGGGTGAGGTCGGGTGGCAATGTTTCTATTATGCTTAATATATGTAGGGTTTGGTGTCAGCGTTGCTTGTGCTGTTCACTTGTGTTCCTATGGTGGTGAGAGAGGTTGTTGTTGGCCTAGGGTGTGGTTGTTTGTTTGTGATTGGCTGTGGTGATCTTTGTTTTTGTGTGTGAGTGGGGTGGGTGGGTGCTTTGGATCAGGTTAGCCATATTGATTTGTATGCTGTTGGTGGATTATTGTCATTGTCTTGTTGGGCTGTGTATGTGATAAAGGGGAGCCATATCGGGGTAAAGGCGTCTTCTTCTGTTTGTTCCCATGTCAGTTTCAGTTTATTGGTTAATTTTTCTAGTAGGGCTGTTTCCCATACTATTTGGTACTATTGGTGCATGCTTACTCCTGATAGGTCTCTCCAGTGTCTGGTTATGGTGTTTCTGGCTGCTGAAAGTAGGTGGGTTATGAGTTCTTTGTGGTGTAAATGGGCATTGTTGTCTTGGAAGATGTTTAGTAGGACCAATTCTGGGGTGATGTCTAATACTTGCTTATTTATTTTACATATTTCTCGTATGGCTGTTGTCCAGAATAGTTGGATTTTGGGACACTCCCACCACATGTGGAGGTATGTGCCTGTGGAGGTGCACCCTCTCCAGCATTTTGGTGAGGTTCCTGGGCGTATTAGCGCTGGTTTTCTTGGTGTTAGGTACCACCTGTAGGTGAGTTTCAGTGTGAGTTCTTTTCTTTTCGTTGATATTGCTGATACTGTCCCTTTACCATTTCCCTTTGTTGTTAGGAGGAGGTTTTTGAAGGTTGTCAGGGGCCTAGTTGCTGCTGATTTTAGGAACCATTGTTCTAATAAATGTAACTTCATGTTCCTCTTTCTGAAACTAAATAATAAAATAGAAGTTAATTTCTTTATTTATATTCTCCAATAAAAAAATCATGGATGAAGAGCCATAGCTAAGTGATAGAGCATCTGCTCTGCATGCAGAAGTTCCCAGGTTCAGTCCTGGGGAAGATTTTTGTCTGAAAATTTGGAGAGGACGTGCCAGTCAGTAGAAACAATGTAAGGCAGCTTTCTGACTTCCTGTTTCTCATGACCTTCTCCACCACCATCAAAAAGGGTTACTTCTATTCAATAGCTGCTTAGGTTGACAGGGTGATTTGATGAGGTGAAAGAGATGCCCCAGTATTTTGTAGCATGGAATAGATGCGTATATTGTAGAGCCATGCTAGCAAAGCACCCCAGCTTCTCTCATGGAATAAGTGCCCTTGAGATGTCCACAAGCATCAGCCAAGTGATGAAGACGTTGCCAGTCAACTCTAGGAGGCTAATTGGTATGGATATATTTCAAAGGACAATGAAACAGATTCAATTACCAGTACTTGATATATGTTTGTCTGTTTTTGAGGGCTAGCAGGAATGCACAAAAATTATTTATTGATGCCATATGGTGTCTTAGCAAATGATGGACTAATTAGGCTTAATGAATTTCATAAAAAAACAGCTTTTGTCTTTGAGAAGGCCTTTAGGATTTGTAGAACTTTTCTACAATCCACACCATCTTCTTCCTGCATACTTTTCTGGGACTCCTATGTTTAGAATTCTAGGTAGGCCTATTAAACTGTGTCCATAATAGGTAGGCCTATTAGCTTAGTTCAAGTGAAACCCAGAATTTAAAAGGATTGGTTGTGCCAGTCCTTTTGTCTTGATCTGAGTGTCTGATGGTTGGAACTGTGACTAACTCGTTCAAGTAAAGTAACAGTTTGTCTGCCCAACTTTGGCCCCATGAAGAATGACCCTAGGACTTTTCACTCCTTGCCTTGGTTGGTTTTACCTAACCCTGGTCATGGCCAGTGGTGAAGCGGGAAATTCTTCAATGTTCATCATGGCAGGCCCCCTAGCTCCTGAGTATAGTCCATAGCCATGGCCACATGAACCAATTTATTAGGTTCAGCATAACTGCAATCTTATGGCTAATTTCCTAGGTAAACGCCACTAAGTTCAGTGATGCTCATCTCGGTTTTGACTGCATGGGTTCGACTTGGAAAACATGATGAGCTTTAACAAAAGCTAAATACAGATGTTAGCTTTTAATTAGAAATGCAAGAAAAGATGCAAAAGGTTACAGGCTCCTTTGGGAGGAAAGGCAGGATATATGAATTTAATAAGTAAAATAATATTTAAACGGCTAGAATGAAGTAGAAAAAAGCAGCCCCTGCTTGATTATTTCCCTCATACTATGTCACAAATTAACTTGAAAGCCTCTTTTTCACCTCTTTCACAGGTGTCCTGATCCTGGTCTGAAAACATCTGAGAACTATACCTCTGTAAGTTTCTGCTTAGAGGGCATGGTAGTTGACCACAACTAGCAGGTGTAGTGCAGGCATGGAGAAAAGGAGGACATTGTTGAACATCTCTGTGGCATTATGATGAAGGGGAAATACAAAAGCCAACCCTCAAAGGTGAACTTAAATAGCTCCCACAGATGGTTTTGTTGTCCTCAAAGGCTGGGTAGCTTGTAGATGCTACCTGGAGCTACTCTACTTTCCTCAAAGGACTGGCAGTGATAAACAGGGGCCATGTAATGCCTGAACTGATGATGGGAACTAGAGTTGGTTTGAAAGCAATTTTCATTTACTGTATGTAATGCAGGCATGTCCAACTTTCCAACTTTCAAGAGACTGAGAACTACTCCCACTATTAAAAAAAACCCTGACAGTGATCTACCAGAGTTGTTGAGCTTTTTACCAGTAGATCACAATCTACCTGTTGGACATCCCTGATGTAATGTGTGTGTGTGTGTGTGTTATTTGTATGGTTTGAATATATATATATATATATATATATATATATATATATATATATATATATATATATATATATTGCTTTCGTAGATTTTCACGGGTACAGGAATGCAGGTTTTGGTGTCCTCGGGTGTCTTCCCGTGTAAAAGTTGGGGTGTCTAGGCGACGTTTCGACGAGGTCTCACTCGTCATCTTCAGGCTGGTGCTTTCGGCTTCTTGTTACTGGAACAGAGCAGGATCTCAGTGTTTGAGTTCCTATAAATACTGTTGAGGGGGTGTGGTGTATAGCCTCCAATGTTCTGGGCAGAGAGGAAGTTCCCAGGCTAGTGTGCCTTTTCTTCTTTTGTTCCTTAATTACTTGAGGGATATCTTGAGTGATTTCTTGAGTGATATCCTGAGTACCACTTAGGTGGGTCATTAGGTGTGGATTAGTTGCTAAAGTCTTTGTGTCTTGACCTCTTGAACTTTGTGAAGAGTTTTTCTGAGAAGATGGCTGTACTGCACTTAGTTGTGCTCTGGCTTGGCTTCGTGTATAGGGGCGAGCTGTGGTTTTGTGGCCTGTGTCAGCCAGATCTGTGTAGGGATTGCAGGGGGGTGCAGCATCCGGAGGTGCCACCATGGTTTGGCTACTGGATGGTGTCTGTAATTTATCTGTGGAGAGGGTCTGGGTTTGGGTCTGGTGTGGTTGATTGGTGATGGCGTTCTGTGTGCCTCTGGATCTGGTGTCAGTTTTTGTGGGGAGGGCTAATTTCCAGATGTCTGGCAAGCGGGATGTGTCGTCACGCTTGTTCATGTTGTGAGGGTGTTTCTCTATCTCGATGGCTTCCATGATTATTCTCTTGTGGTGATGTTCCATGTTAAAGAGCAATTTGGAATCTGCAAAATTAATTTCGTGTCCTGTTTCTTTCATGTGTTGGAAAAGAGAGGAAGTTTTTTCTTCTTTTTTGACGGCATTCTTGTGTTCTGCGATACGTGCATTTATTCGTCTGTTTGTTTGTCCAATGTACGTGGCTGGGCAGACTTTGCAGGGTATTTCATAGACCCCTTGGTTTTCCAACTGGATTTTATCCTTGGGGTTTCTGAGGATATTGGCTATTTTTTGGTTGGTGCAAAAGGCTGTTTTGATATTGTGTTTATGGAGGATTTTGCTAATTTTATCTGTAGTGCCCTTGATATAAGGAAGGAGGGCCATGCCATTGTTTTCTTCTGTGTCTTGGTTTTTGGGGGGTGTTTCTTTTTGGATTAGCTTCGTAACCCTGTTTTGCTGGTATCCATTGGCAATTAACACATTTGAGAGATTCTGTAACTCAGTTGTCAAGTGGTCTTTGTCAGCCAGGCGTTTGGTTCTGGAGATGAGAGTCTTGGCTACGGAGTTTATTTGTGCAGGGTGGTGGTGTGATTGTGCATGTAAGTAGCGGTTGGTGTGTGTTTTTTTCCGGTAGATAGTGTGTCCTAGGGAGCCATCAGGTTTTTTGTAGATTAGGACGTCAAGGAAGGGAAGTTGGTTGTTGGCTTCTATTTCCATAGTGAATTGTATTTTGGGGTGTAGGCTGTTGAGATGTGTGAGGAAGCTATCCAGTTTTTCCTTCCCGTGTGGCCAAATTACAAAGGTGTCGTCAACATATCTGAGCCAAAGTTTGGGTTTGTGTTCTGACTTGTCTAAAGCATTGGTTTCAAAGTGTTCCATGTACAGGTTTGCGATGACCGGTGAGAGGGGTGATCCCATAGGTGCTCCTTCTATCTGTTTGTATCTTTGTCCATTGTGGATGGAAGCCATCGAGATAGAGAAACACCCTCACAACATGAACAAGCGTGACGACACATCCCGCTTGCCAGACATCTGGAAATTAGCCCTCCCCACAAAAACTGACACCAGATCCAGAGGCACACAGAACGCCATCACCAATCAACCACACCAGACCCAAACCCAGACCCTCTCCACAGATAAATTACAGACACCATCCAGTAGCCAAACCATGGTGGCACCTCCGGATGCTGCACCCCCCTGCAATCCCTACACAGATCTGGCTGACACAGGCCACAAAACCACAGCTCGCCCCTATACACGAAGCCAAGCCAGAGCACAACTAAGTGCAGTACAGCCATCTTCTCAGAAAAACTCTTCACAAAGTTCAAGAGGTCAAGACACAAAGACTTTAGCAACTAATCCACACCTAATGACCCACCTAAGTGGTACTCAGGATATCACTCAAGAAATCACTCAAGATATCCCTCAAGTAATTAAGGAACAAAAGAAGAAAAGGCACACTAGCCTGGGAACTTCCTCTCTGCCCAGAACATTGGAGGCTATACACCACACCCCCTCAACAGTATTTATAGGAACTCAAACACTGAGATCCTGCTCTGTTCCAGTAACAAGAAGCCGAAAGCACCAGCCTGAAGATGACGAGTGAGACCTCGTCGAAACGTCGCCTAGACACCCCAACTTTTACACGGGAAGACACCCGAGGACACCAAAACCTGCATATATATATATATATATATATATATATATATATATATATATATATATATATATATATATATATTCATTCTTGTACTTATTGATATTGGGTAGCATTCTAGGAACTCATCTCATCAGCAGAAGGATTACCACAAATTACCACAATGGGAATTCCCCCAGCCTTCCCACTCACATATCTCATGCCCTCCCCAAATCTGCTCCACAGGGTTGGGGGAATCCCTAGAACAGATGTAGGCTGGGGGGGTAGAAGGGGTAGAAGTTTGGTTGCACAAACAGAAATACTTGCACAGAAAGAACTGATTTCTTAGTGTTATGTTGAGTATAGCCCATTATGATGATTTATAATTGTTTCTAATGTGTTAAAAACTTATTGCTCATTTGATATGTGGTGAGCCACTTTTGGGTACAATTTCGTGGAAAGGGCGCATGTGACAGAGGATGATGATTTTCACCAAAAAACAAACAAGCTCCAAATTAGCCATGTTTCCTCGAGTATATGCAGTTTTAAACACATTTTTTTGGGGGGGGGGGAATTTGAAGAACTGTTTTGCAAAATTCAATAAGTGCAAATGTCAATGGATTGCTGCATTTTGGTTCATGTACTGTTTCAGGAAGCGAGAATTACTTATGTTCACATGGAAATGCAATGCCTTTTCTCCCTGTTATCAGCCCATGGAACTTAAAGGCTTGAAATGAGAGTGTCTTGGTGGTTTCTGTCCAAAGCAGTGTCCTGTTCAATTTTTAAATAGTGAATCAACTAGCAAAAAATGCAAAAGGTGTCAAAGGGGCAGAGTATGTCTCAGAGTGTGCTCTATTGGAGTATGTCTCATATGGTTAGCTTACAGTTTGTTTTTGTTTTTATCTCTTAAGTTTAAATGTGGGGAGGAGGGGAACACAAGGCACATGTCTCCTCTGAAGCCTGAAATTATCTAGATACAGAAACCACAGTAACCAGTGGTCTCAAGCAATAAGGCTTCCATCACACTTGGCAGCCTCTAAATTTGCTCACAGAACTTGAACTTGAGATGGAAATTTCTGCCAGCCACCCAGCAATTTTACACAAAGTCAACTCCAGATAAACTGAAGTTCTTCAGTAATGCACAAAAAACTTTTGGTTCTGCAGCAATGGCTAAACCTGAGCACGTTTGAACCTACCAAGAATAGTTCAGACGCCCTGAAATAAACAAACAAACATGGAAATGTTAGTAAATTCAGCATGAAATCTGACATTTAGATTGCAGTTTAATACGAAGTATTTTCAAAAGACAGCAGAACAGGCAGAGCCAAAGAAGAAAATACTAAATGAGTTTAGAGAAAGGTCAAGACTGAGAAAGTAAGTTGCATAGAGGGATGGAACAGTGAACAAAAATGTCTGACTGCTGGCAGTTGGAAGATATATGTGAGAAATTATGAATTTCCCCATAATGCATTGTTTCTCAGAGTGAGAGATTTAGATACAGTTCCCCAACTGGGAACCAAGACTAGCAAATGTTGATTTATGGTTTGACATTAGAATAGATTCTAGGGAAAATGAGGATGTGTATTAAATGACTACTCTGTATCAAAAATAATAGAAAAGTGATTTAAAATGGCAATAATTTTAATTGTCCAAAGCTTAGAGATTGTAATCTTCCTTTCAAAATATTAAGCATGATTCCTTTCAAAATATTAAGCAGGTAAGGCTGTTTGATTAAGGGAACCTTTCCGCCTAGTCATGTCTCTAGGGCGGCAGGCAGGCAGGCAGGCAGGCAGGCAGGCAGGCAGGCAGGCAGGAGAAGCAAGTGTGTGAGAAGGAGAAACCGTGAAAAGGAGGGACCTAATAGGTAGCTGTATCTTCATGGAAGTAAGTATGGGAGTGCCTTTTCCATGAGGCCTCTCCTCCTTCCTGCCCCCAAAGCAGCACTGTGCAGGATCTGATTCTCCCACTCAACAGCTGCTAAATGGGAGGATTCTATCCAGCATGGTGCTGTTCCTCCGCAAGTGGCTTCCCTCAGGGCAGCTTAGGGCAAATAGGCTCCATCCAGGACCCACGGATTGGGACTACAGTGCCAAACAGTGGCAAACAGTGGTTATCAGAACCCCTCTGAAGTGCTTTAAGAGTTGCAGCATTCATATTTGAAAATAAAAGTTTACTGTCTATTTTTGAATACCAGGCAACACAAGAGTATTTTGAGCTATACTGGTCAAGTGGGAAAGATGACATTATTATAGCTATCACTATCATGCAACAATAACATTGCAGTTCATAATTTATTGGACTTGTTGCAGCGTTGCCATGAAAGAAGTCAGGAAAACAAACTCTTTTTACCTATTTGTTCCTTAGTATTTTTTTTTATGTTTCGCTATAGATCTCTCTGATGTGTCATCATTTCAATGCACTGCCATAGGCGATGATGACTAAACTCAGTTTCAGAGATGTTAGATGTAGAGGTGGAAGAACAATTTAAAAATCTTGGGCACAGCCAGGCGATATGAGACTCACTTTATCAACTTCCATTCATCAGTTAAAGAGACATGAGATTACCTCCAGGGATGCTTGAGGAATTAGATGTTTGCAAATTCTGATATAAACAGGTCTGATCCACACATCCTGGAGGAATCTGCTGATGGGAAGTTAGCCATTCACCACATTTAGTACTTCCTAAAAGTTCGAGTGCAGTTCTTGACTTTTTTAAAAAAAGTATCAAGTATATTAAATCAATAAAATGATTTTTGACTGCTGTGGGACAGCCCATAATATTTTCCCATGGCAATAGGCATAGAATACCATGCCTTGTGAAAGCCGCTATCAAATCTGTATTAAAAATATGTTAAAGGGTTGACATTTGAATTTATTTTGCTGGTGAATGTTATTACATAGAAACTATCCACATTACATTCAGCTAATCAGAAGCACATCTGCAACTCAAGAGAAATTTCTGCTATCATTGAAGGTCACATAATTATGGTCAAGCTAACTTCATGCAATTTTAAACAGTAATGCTTTTCAATAAATGGCAAATAAAAAAGGAAAATGGTCTTCCTTTCTTTCAATATTTCCTGTGTCATTGCTTCTGGTCTGTGGGCTATTCCTAGCTGACCTTCAGCTCCCAGACCAACACTTCATGTTTTCTTCTTTTAAAATGGGCAGAAAGATCTTTGGAGTACAATATGCTTTACACCAGAGTCTGGGAGCTGAGCCTTGGGGGCACCACAGGGGACACCACAAATTTGATTTAGAATGGAGTGCAATAAGCTGAGGGGCACCAAATTTTGGTGGTGTGCAGGACACCGCTGAAATTTGAGACCCCAAGGTTTGCCACTGGGCCCTTCAACCAGCCTGGGCCTGTACACTAGCATGTTGATAGCAACTGGTATCTGCAGAGTACTGTGGTACCTCGGGTTAAGTACTTAATTCGTTCTAGAGGTCCGTACTTAACCTGAAACTGTTCTTAACCTGAAGCACCACTTTAGCTAATGGAGCCTCCTGTTGCTGCCATGCTGCCGGAGCATGATTTCTGTTCTCATCCTGAAGCAAAGTTCTTAACCTGAAGCAATATTTCTGGGTTAGCAGAGTCTGTAACCTGAAGCGTATGTAACCTGAAGCGTATGTAACCCGAGGTACCACTGTACATACTTTTCTGTTGGTGGAATTTACTACGTGATATGGAAGTAAGATACTACGTCACTTAGAGAATTTTTGACAGGAGATTAGACAACCCCCTGAGGAATAGTTCTGTCAAAGGATGATAGTAAAGAACGTCCAAATGAGGAGTGTTCAACTGAATACCAGTTCTTGGCAGTATCAGAAAGATCTACATGCACAGGCCCTGCTTGTGGGCTTTCTCAAATATCTGGCCAGCTAAGGTAGGGGAAAAGATCCTGGATTAGGTGGACCTTTGGTCTAACCCAGAATAACTTTTCTTATGTTCTGATGTCTGTGCACATTTACTGAGCTTCAGTCATAGCCAATATTTATAAATCAATTTGCCTGCTTAGTCCTTTTAAGTTGGAGATTTGGATGCAGTGTATCTTACCACACCACCTATAAGACTGATCCTGCCCACTTTCATTGATATCTTCTCTTATGAATTCTTTGTGGCTTGGATAATACTATTAGTTGCATTCCTGAAATCCAATGTTGCATCTGCTTAAGTGTATAAACCAACAAGCTCTGACAAACTTTAGCACATCAGAGTTAAAGGATCGGACTAGAATAATCTTGTTATTATTCTTGCTATTTTACAGCACTTTATTTTGAGCAAAAATTATTGACTCAAAGGGAATCCCCCAATTACCTTTTATTACACTGCATTCTTTTATTTCTAGCAATAAATATTAGATAATTAACTTGCCAGATTTTGTCTGGAAGGATTTCAATTCTCAAGGAGCAATGTTAAATAGCTTTAAAGGTGCTGAGAGTGTCCGTCTCACACAGAGCTTTAGTGGTTGCTATTAAAGGGTCATGCGTTCTTGAAGGGATTATAATGGAATCAACAATCCATAAATAGTCTAAAAAGAGTGGGTAGAATATGATCCCCTGAGGTCTTGAAAACAAACAATGCCTTCATAATATTGCTGTCTAAATTCAGAAAGGATAATATTTTTTGTTATATTTATGTCTCATTCTGAATTGTCTCCTACATCTCATAACCTGAACTTTGTAATATGGAAGCAAAGGGGTGAATACAAACGATCATATGCTAAGCAAGGTGTGGATCAACATGCTGGCCCCTTGGTGTTGCTGAACTACAATTCCCACTGTCTTGTTCCATGATGTCTGGGGTTCATGAAAGTCAAGTCCAACATCTGGGGGTTGCACGGTGTTGGCTATGTGATAACAACATGGATCTATGTAAGGTACCATCTTGTCAGGTGCTCAGGACAATGCTAACATAGTTGACACCCACCAGAAGTCCTAGGAAGTGATGGACTGATAATATATTCCTTACTTGGCAAAATGAAGTAAGGGAACTACCTGCCTCACCAACTGATTGCATACATGCTGTGATAAGTTTGTACATGGCGTAGGGTCATCTCTGCTTCCCCAAGCAACAGCACCATGACTGGCTAACCAACTTCAGCACAGAGGGACACATGACAACCATATGACTGCAGATGGGGCTGACCAGCATACAATCAATGTACCATTCCTAGTTTTGATACAGTTTTCACAGATGGGTGGCAAATGAGAATTAATGTGTGTAGTTATGATTTGGCATTGGTCTAATACAAACAGAGCTGAGCTAATGAGTTTCAGTTTACATGTTTAAGGTTGAACATGCATGAAAACGTCTCAAAAAACCAGAAATATTTAGAGCAGCTGTCAGTCAGTCATCCATACCAATCTGTGCTGTGCTTTGGCCTGTAATGGCCAAAGACCATACTATGACTACTCTGAGTAAACAGTTTTTTTTCTAGTAAGAAAAAGGTCTCACAACAAAATATTCCATTTTTTCTCAACAGTGTTCCCATTGAATATTAAGCTAAAAATATGCATTGAGCTGGGCTGAGTAAAACTTTCAGATTGCATTCCTACTTGTCTGCATGGTTGAACTGATAATGATTGGAACCATATGGTGCTACAAATGTACTTTCTTCCATCCTTCCTTTCTTTCCAAGGTGTTGAGTGCTCAAGAATGATCTGAAGGATTCATAGGTGACATGTTGATAAGCAATGCTGTTTTGTGTTTTTTTGTTTTTTAAAAATAATGCTGGAGGTTAATTAATCAAGAATTAATTTTCATGTCTATTATGAAATAATTGGTAGGCTGGAACAAATTGAGGGGCATCCATCTGCACCATGCCACTTTCCTATGAAGATGTTTTGGGGAAAACAAATCACTGCCAATGATAATAACCTACAGGCATAAGCAGCTTTCTGATTAATATGTGGAATACAAACCTAAGGAAAACAATCTTGAATAAAGTATTGCTTTCCAACTGAATACTATATTGAATTGTGATGAACAGGCATGAACTTGTAAAAGAGATTTAACAATGGATATCAGCTTTGTCTATACTCAAGGAAACATTTCAAATGCCAGCTCTTTTCCACTGGCATAAAATATATTTGCTGTTTTCTTTTTTTGTGAGAAGTGGGGAGAAACGGTCTGCTTCCACATAACAAACTATGATTTTCCACAGCAGAAAGGGGATAAGCAAAATTAGTCACACACAAAAGAAGCACTGTGACATCCAATTAAACATATTCCTAAGCTTTCTAGAGATATTGTGGATGAGTTCCCCCAATTCACCATCCCATTTGCAGGGGATGAGTTAGTGCAGGGCATTTTGCCAGTTTTGAGGAGGGAAGAAAAAATCAAATTGCCCCAAAGATGTTCTTTGTTAAACGGAGAGGGGAACCTATAGCCCTCCAAGGGTTATTTGACTATATCTCCAGGTGGCATGGTCTTCCAGTGGAATGCTCTGCCAGCATATCTGAGATGTCTCACCAGTGGTGGTATTATTACAATGATAGATTATGTTTCATTCCACACCTTGAAATGAGCCAGCACTGCAGAGCTTCTGGCGAATCCTATAGCCAAGCAGTTCTCAAATTGTGGGTCCCCAGATGTTGTTGGAATACAACTCCCATAATCCCTGAGCTTTGGCCTTGCTAGCTAGGTGTGATGGGAGCTGTAGTTAAACATCTGGGGACCCACAGGTTGAGAAAGGCTCCTATAGCCCATCATCCAGTGTGTCTTTGATATAGGATGGAACCCTCAGCAAGCATGCTACAGTGGTTTATAGCCTTTAAACAACAGAATAAGAAGGAGTGGGTAGTTGTTACTGCTGCTTGTAGAGATTACGTATTCCTTCTCCCTATCCTGTCCTTGTATTGCCAAGTTCAAGGGTACACTGTGCCCCAGAAAATTCAGTGCATTGTACTGAATATAAGTTTACATATTTTGTAAACATGATGGAATTTGAAAGGCTAGGAGGGATGCGCCTAATTAAAGTCAGTAAATTACAATTTTCTCTCATGCTTCAGAAAGCAAAGCAAAAAAAGAAAAAAAGAAAAAGACAGACTGTGTTTTGATCTTCTCAATGTTATATGGATATTGTAGGACATTCTATCCTCATTTGGATAGTAGATCCAAATAAAAGGAAATGGAACATGACTTAATTATTGAGATTGAAATAAAATGTTTTTATCTTAGTGCTAAAATCAAATTATTTACTTTTCTTGAGACAGTAACATGATATGCAACTGTGTGTGTGTGTGTGTGTGTGTGTGTGCATGCTTGTGTTTGTGTAGGCAGTGGTAAGCTGCATGAGAAAGGACAGATTGTACACTCCACCCCACCCCACCCAAACCATTTGCATTAAACATAATTAAGGGAGTATAGAAAACATTACACTGTTTTGATCTGTCTGGCCCAAGTTCATTTTGATTTATGCAGGAATATAGATTCTGGTAACTATTGCTCCAGTCTGTATTTAAAATATTTAGAGATTTTAATTGGAAATTTGTTTTCATAAATTATTGATGCCTCAGTATAATTTGCAATGAACCTATGGTGGATTTTTGTTACAACAAAAATGAACACAGAAACACATTGGAACAGAACTATTTCTTGATTTTGATAGAAGCTGGAGTTCCAGTGCATTTCCTGAGACATCGTGGGTTGAATCCAGACTAAGGTTGCAAGCCTAACGCCACTTACTTGGCAGTAAGATCCACTAAATGTATAGGGTCTTACCTCTGAATAGACACAGTCTAAGTTAGTTGCACTTGATTCCCATTGAAATCAATGGGACTCCAGTCATGATTAACTTTTCACAATGATTTAAACTGGGCCTCAAGCCAATCAACTCAGTTCAAATTCCACCCAATGTCTATATTTCATACAATGAAATACAGCAGTGGAGACAGCTGGGAATGATTTGATGGAATATTAAACATAACAATACCTTGTTTGCCACTGTGACACACAGTGATAAACCTGTGGTAAGTACATTTGTCTGATTTGAACCTTGGTTAATCTTGTGGGCCTAGAGGACCCAGAAACCTTCTGAATAGCATTTGAGTAACTGCATTTCAAAAAAGAAAACCCACCTTAAGCCTGTGCTCATATATGAGGGCCCCCCCTTTTTTTGCTAAAGGTGAGGAAAATGACGCAGATGGCAGCTAAAGCCTGAATGTGTCAAGGTTGCCAGGTAACTGACTAGAGAGATTTTCCAGAGAGAGCAGTTCAAATGAAGGAAATTCAGCAGAAATAATATCACTCTAGGAAGATGTAAGGGAAGTCATTAATGCATTCTGCAATCCTTTTAATTTAATCAATTTAATGCCATTTTTAAAAAGGATATAAGGTTGTGTCATCCTTCTCAGTCAAGGTCTTCTGCTTGAAGAAAAGAACCTTCTGCCCCCTCTCCTCCCCTCTGTTCTGGGGTTTCTAGAGTGGGGGGATAGAAGATGCAGGGAAAATACACAAAAAGGAGAGGGAAGGAAGCTCAATTTCTCAGCGGAAGCCCTTGGGTAAATGGGATGACTTCATTTGATACAACCCATTACAGTGGTACCTTGGGTTAAGAACTTAATTCATTTCAGAGGTCCGTTCTTAACCTGAAACTGTTCTTAACCTGAAGCACCACTTTAGCTAATGGGGCTTCCTGCTGCCGCCGCACTGCCGCTGCACCATTTCTATTCTCATCCTGAAGCTAAGTTCTTAACCCGAAGTAATATTTCTGGGTTAGCGGATTCTGTAACCTGAAGCGTCTGTAACCTAAGGTACCACTGTATTTGAATTCTAGACCTTTAATGTAAGTCTGAGTAGAAATACCCTTATCCTCAACCCAATCTGGTCCACATTAGTCCATTTTCTGTACTATTGCCCATTTTTTGAATTGTTGTGTGTGTCCTGTCCCCCCCCCCCCTGCTTTCTTTAGGCAGTGGATTGAGACAGTGGGGATTTTCAAGTACCTTTGAGTTCCGTGATTCTTTTCCCCATCTGTCGGAAATGTGGGTGGTATGCTTGAATGAAGGGGTAGTAAATGCCTGTAAATGTTATTCCAACTGAAAAATTCTGAAGTTACAGGCGGAGGAATTCCTGATTCTCTTATTGGACTCATTGGGAAACTGAAATGAATGGAAAAGGTGGAATATGGAAAAATCAATCATAAAAAGAGAATACCATTCTAATTATTGTTTTTAAAGGAAAAGGGTTTTTTTAAAAATGAAAATGTATACATCAATGACACTCTTTCCCACCTACCTTACAAGGAAGGACAGACTGGAAGATGGTTGGTTGGCATCCATCTGTCATAGGAGACAATGGAGGAGTGTGACTTTGGGGATGAAGTCAAACCATTGGAGAGTTACAGCACCTAGTGTGGCTGTACTTATTGATACAAGTTTGTTGCAGCTGTGGCAGATGAAGGCAGCCGATTTTGCTGATATAGATGTACCATGATGTTTCTTCTTTCAGTGCTCCTCCTAGCGTGCATTCCTTCTCTGGTCACTGCTGTGGATACATAACCTGATTGTCTCCAAGTGCTGTGGTCATCTGCAAGGGACTCCCACACAACTGGAAAACACCTTTCTGGTTATCTGAACATGAGGGCTGCCACCACCACATTTTTTTACCTTTAATTTGAACACATGGAAATTCAGACTTATGAGGAAGAGGCAGACCTGAGGCACCTCTTGGTAATCAAACAGTGTTTAACAAGAGCAGTCAGATATTTTATCAACTCTAGGTGTGTGTGTGTGTGTGTGTGTGTGTGTGTGTGTGTGTGTGTAAAAGAAACATGATCAGGTCACTTTAACAATAAAAACAACCCATTAGTACTTACTTAACACATATATTAGCAGAAGCAGTCCATATGCCCAAATAGATATCCAAATGAGATTTACAATTATAAGATGCGTTTTGAAATTCAGAAAGAGAAGTGAGATCACTTCAGATCACTGAGTAATAGATGGTAAGAGTTTATCCTTCCTGCCTTGAAGTTTAAGTCTCTTTGCAACCATGAAGACTTGCAGGATCTACTTTCATTGCCCATCCAACCACAGATGTCTAATTCAAGATACTTTCATTAAAGAAGTAAAGGTGAAAGAGAAGGCAATATTAGAAATTGCATAAAAAGAATATAATTTTCCAACCAAACAATTTGCTAACATGGTCTCTGAATTAGCTCAGTTACATACATGAAGTAGAATCTGTTTTCTGTTGTACAGAGGAATGCATGGCCTCTCCTGAGGCTGATATGAACAAGCACAGTACCCCCAGGCAGTGGAGGCAAAAGTTGTGTGCACATTACTGTTTATTGTGGCTGCAGCGTGCTTCCACCGCAGGTGTTTGAAGCCATGTAGACATGATGCTAACCGCAATCCATATTTATCCTGTAGTTTATTGAGAAATACTGTTGTTTGATGTGTTTCCCCTCAAACTAGCTTCTTTCTGATTTGAAAACATAAGCCACGTCCACTGTGATGTGTACATTTGAGGAAGCCATTGTGCATGTGCAGATGAATGGGAGCTAGAGGAGTTGCAGGCACAGGAAAACCAAGTGGGAAATGCACATTGAGTGAAGAGCCCTCTGCCCGCTTTCTGGTGTGTACAGCAATGTGCAAATGTGATTTGCAAGGCAGCTGGGGGGGGGGGAGAGACCTTGCTGCATTTAAAGCCACTAATCTGTACACAGATCTGAACCCTTAATGGTCCATAGCTCACTTGACCCAGGAGCAAATGGGCAACCAATACTGATCTCTGAGCATAGATGTTATATGCTGGCAGGGTCTCACGCCTGTCAGGAACTGCGCTGCAGCATTCTGCACTAGATCATATGCAAGGGAAACACCACATACAGTGCATTGCAGTAGTCTAATCTAGAAACCATCAGTGCCTGAACCACTGGGGTCAAGCTCTTCCAGTCCAGAAACTGTCAGTAAGGCAGGTTCACATTAAGATATGAACAAAATAAACTTCTCCTCCATCCTAGTGCATAGTCCTATCATTTATCTATAGAATGGGGTTCCAAGAGTTGAGACATGAGACATTTTCTGCATTCATTTGCAATTTTATGCCTCTTCAACATTAAAGACTCACCTCCTTCTAAGACAAGATTCTTAAAAACAAAGCAACAAATATTATAATATTAGACTGTATTTGAGCAAGCCAACCTGTGAAACAATATATTTCTCCTTTGGCATATGCAAAATCTGTGTGCAGTTGATTTCATTTACTAAATAGATCTCTGGGTTTTCAGCTTCACTTATATACATTCAGCCTTGCTCTTTCAGTTATTTCTCTCTCCCCCCCTCCACTAATTTCAAGTCTTTGTACCTTTTTGAGAACCTGTGAATAGCATAGGAGGAAGCCTTTAATATATTAAACCTCCCCACCAAACACACACACTTTAAGTGTAGAATTCTATTGTTATGCCCTGGCTGTCAAGGTGCATTTCAGCAGTTTGCCTCATTGATCTTTTTCTCTTTGTTTCATTGTATCTATGTGAAACCTGATGTACAGCTAATAACAATGTCTCTTTTCAGAGGTTACTGTTCCACTTACATTAGCAGTGTGCAAATCTCCCAGTTTTCAGCAGTACCGGTGACAGGAGTTAATTTCATTCCCATTAAAAGGCATAATTGTTACAGCATCGTGCATTGCTGGGGCCCTGGCACACTGCTTCTAATAAAACGCAGAAAATTGTCGCTTTTGGTTACATTTAAGGCTTCAATCTATGCTGACCTTTTCTATATTCTAAATAGATATGGCAGCTAAAGGCTTTGCAAATCTGTCTAGTTAGAGATCTAGTTAAAGATCCAGGCCATATGTTCATTTTTCTGTGGTGTTGGGGCACTACTAAAAAAGGGGATAGTTCGGAGTTTCATGACAGAATAGGACCATGTGCTGGCTCCATTAAAAGGACCAGTTGGATCTTAATATGATGTCATGCAGCCCAATATCTAAAGATCAAATAGGCAGAACTTTGAAGAGACACTGGGCTAGAACTTCTAGATCACTTCATCAGGAGTTTTTCAGGATGTCCGAGCTGGGTCTGAGCTAACAGTTGCTGACCAGGAAAGGGGTATCGTGGTCATGGTGGATAGCATAATTAAAACATTGATTAGTGTATGGCAGATATGGGGGACAGGGAATCCAAGTTAGGGATCCTTAGGAAATAGTTGGAAAATAAAACTTCCAATATTGTATTGCCTACGGATGGATTTTTTTTTGCAGATCTCATTGGTGGGCTTATCTACACTGATTTTCCCTCTAATTCTCATCTCCTTGATCTCACTGAGAAGCTTTTTTTAAAAAACAAACAAACAAACAAACCCAGTTCTGCTAAAATCAATGCTTTCTGCCTATTATATGCACTCAGACACACATTATTATACATATACATATAATAGTGTGCTTTAAGAGGTGAAAAATCTAAACAATTGCCTTAGAAGAGCATATTTAACCTTATATTACTGTGTCAGAGTTGACAACAAAAACAAATTTAACCCCGTTCCTTCCCATAATACTTAATGGTTCTTTCCCCTGTTAGATCAGGAATATGTGGTGTAGTTAAGGAACATGGTTATCTGGTTATTTTTCACAACCAAAAGTGTTTCTTTAAATTGTTGCCGCAGCCGCAGAGACCACCCATTTTATAATTTGACTGTTTTAGATCACTAGTTGTAAACTTCACATTTTCTGATGTTTTTGTTCCAGCCTTTCTTACATAGCTGAGCTCTAAACTTGTGTTACCACCCTGAGGACTATACTCATGATCCTACCCTATGCATTCAGCGATCTAATGAGTGTGGGGAGAAATGGGACCACACCCACTGTCTCTCCCCAATCATCATGTACCCCATTGAGCCATCTCCAGTGTTTGTGCATTCTGAAAACTAAACCCATGCACATATGGCTGTGTGTTCCTAGGCACTCCATGTGATTGGGAATCCTGAACAACCAGGATAAATGTATTTACACACCTGTGGGCTCTTATAAATGAAAGTTCAAGTCACAACTCCCATATGGTATCCAAGCATCAATCTGTAAACCGCAGGAGCCCCACAAGATAGATGCATTTGCCAAGTAGCCAAGCCTTGAGATAATTAAAACAGTACATGCTAAGAAACAGATGGCCCTGTATCTAACAGCAGATGAGAAAACCTTATATGATCTGTAGGGAGCAATGCTGGCAGCAAATAGTGGATGATTAATAAGCTATCAATATTCTGGTAAACATTGCCTTTCTTTACTTTAAAAAAACATCATTACTATTTATATGATATGGCCATCTACCCTGCTAATGCACCTCTGAATACTACTTTCATGTGGATCCTAAAAGTATCTGATGCTCAAAAACTTGCTGTGGACATCTATTTAGAAATGAGTACCATTGCAATCCAAAGGGGCTTATATGGATCTCCAACACCATAGGATCTGGACTAAACAGGACTTTCCTCCAGTCTTCCTACATCATGTCCCAACTCAACACATTTCTTTCCACTTCAACTTGCACACTTATTGGCACAGATCAAGTTATGGCATTGTAACTTCTAATTGCCTTATCCAACTGAAGTAATTTAATTATATGACTGCCATGTGGGGCTGAAATTTTGTGCATCTTTCTTACATTGAAGAAAGGCCCACTGTGTCCAGTTCAGGACTACATCCTCAGGCTGAAACCCTACACACACTCAGAACATAGGGACACCAGATGCTGCCTTTTGTCACCTTCAGACTGTCACTACTTGGGGAAGGGATTCAATCATACCAGACATTTAGATTTGCACACATAAAGTGAGTTAAAGTGCTCTGTTTAATGCAGGCTTCCTCAACCTCAGCCCTCCAGGTGTTTTGAGACTACAATTCCCATCATCTCTGACCACTGGTCCTGCTAGCTAGGGATCATGGGAGTTGTAGGCCAAAAACATCTGGAGGGCTGAGATTAGGGAAGCCTGGTCTAATGCAATAAATGCATTTTTTATATTGGCTCTTTCCCCCTTTTTTTACATCTAGTAATGTGATAAGGGAATGCATCAAAAATGTGGGATGAATGAATGATTAACAGGAAGACGTATAAACACAGCACAAGCAAAACATTATGAATGAGCATTGTTGCAGAACCTCCTCAAAAACATCAGAATGAACGCTGAACGAAGCCCAGACATAGTCGAACCTCGGCATAAGTTTTGTGCAAACAGATCAGGATGAATGCCCAACAAACAGGTCATCTTAAACAGCCCTTATACTATATTAGTCATTGGTCAGTGACTGGGAAACACTCTTCAGGGTGCCTTGTATGAGTTTCTCTTAGCCCTGACTGCACAGGCCAGCAATTGAGCATGGGGCTACCTGCAGGCAAATCATGGCTTACCACTCAGCTAGGACCCTTCCTCTTCATAGGGAATTAACATCTCTGAATCCAGTGAGACTTTATTTATTCAGCTCCAGAAATATACATGACATTCTGCCAAATTTTACAAGCAAACCTATAGGTTCCTGTCACTAAGGCATTTGAATCCTGAGTAAATATGCACTGTCTTGGGCCACCAGCCTGCTGTAAGCTGCGGGTAAGCTTTATTATTAGGTGGCATATAGAAAAGGCCTAGCCCCTTTCAGAGACTATGACTGCAGTGGGGGAGCAGCATAATGCACACTCCACTTCCACTGGCTCATAAGAAGATCCAGAAAGAGCCTTTATCTGTACAACTGTGGCTTCCCCACACATTTGAGACCCTTGCTTTTTCTGAAATGAGCATGTGATGCTTTTAAAATCGATATAGATCTCTGTGGACAAACACAGATTCTGCCTTAGTTCTGGGGACATTTACATCTGAAGTAAAACACAGATGTTCAAGTCGGTTGTGCATGTCTTCCTGTCCCTGCATCACAATGTCCAACTGTAAAAATACCACAGTGCAGTACTTTTCCTTTATTCTTCAGGATAGTGTGCCTTTGAAGAACTTACTGAAGACACTACCAGATATACCGTACTTGATGCTTGCGGTTATCATTTGTTGGGGGATAATTAGTTCATATATAGCCTCAGGTAACAGCTGTCAGTAAAGTAACTGCCCAACCAATCATCTTTTTGAGAAACAGACTCAAACATATGTTACTTAATTCCAGATGGGATAAGGAAAACAAATTTCTTTGCTTACAAGCAGCAATCTATGAGTTGGACTAAAGAAACCAAGCATAATTAGGTGTTTGACTTCAACAATGGAAGCCATCCAAAAGCACCATTTGGACTGGGGACTGCTTTTTGTTTTTGTTTTAATCAAGGCTTGCTTTTTTCTAATGTTAAGATAACTTTACGCCATGCATTAAACACTCCCATAAAACTGACGGCACACTGAGAAAATATGATGTGCCATACGCTTTGTTGTTCGCATCTGTCTGTCTCAAGAGACAGTGGAGTTCGCCTCTAGGGGTGAAGTCAAACCACTGCACAAGCAACACTGAAGTGACCTCCCTGGGGCCACATGTATGGAGGTCCTGAGTCCCTGCTCCCAGCCTTGCTGATGTGGTCCAAAGGAAAGCAATGCTAATTGTCTTTAAAAAGAATTCAGTGATACATCAAAGAAACAGCCATCAAAATATTTGTTATTATGATGTTCGGGATGAACATCTGTATATTCAACAGCCTCTGGGGATTAAATTCAGGGTGTGTTGCGCTCACCTCCAGGGCTCCTCTTAACAGGGACTACACTACACAGCATCACAACTGGAGGGCAGGTTCTGTCCTCACTGCAACAATGCTCTACTTTGCTTTTCTCCATATTGGTAAACCATAAGCAAGCATTCATTTATGTGAAGCAAAGTAAAGGAATGCACTCAAGGATATGACTGTGGTGGGAACTCAAACTGCTGCTTGGCTGCTAGTGCTAGTCCCATCTGTGGTCTTAGACTGAAATCTATTTGCTTTGTCCCACGCAACAGAATGACAGTTGTTGAAAAGGAATCCTAGGCCTCCTTTTGTGGACATACAACACAATCCAAACCATGCACATTCAGAAGTCCTGTTGAATTCAATGTGGCATGTTCCTAGGTAAGTGGGGATTCTTTATGTATACCACATTTCACACAATAGAAAAATAAAGTGTCAGTAAACTAAATACAGTAACAGTGAATTTTGCTAACCATCGTAATCACAATACATAATAAAAGAATCTTATGCATTACAATAAATTAATGCATTAAAATACAATTGACAGTTTAGCAATTTATTGTTTAACAATCCAAAGCTTTAATAAACAGAAAGAATACAACAGCTTAATGAACAATTTCTAATTCCAATAATCTCAACATTGTGCCCACATAATAACTATCCGAGCTGCTAAATAGATTGCTGTGAGTCAGTTGTTAATTTATATAGTACATTTTCCAAAGCAGTTCACAGAACAGACAATGTGATTTAAAAATAAAAATTCAGTGTTTTAAATTATTTGTTTACTGTTCTACTCTCCTCCTCCTCATTCTAATCCTTACAACCACCCTGAGTGGTAGGTTAGGCTGGCCTTTATGACTAAATGGGGTGTTGAACCCAAGTCTCCCAGGCCCTATAACAGCGGTAGCAAACCTATGGCATGCATGCTAGACTTGACACACAGAGCCCTCACTGCTGGCATGCGCACCATCAGCCCATCTGTGTTCAGCGATTGGTCTGTTTTTCAATTTGCTGCATCAGTGGCTGTTTCTGATTGGGCATAACATCCTTCGTTTTTTAACCCTTATTGTGCTAGTATTTTTGGTGCTTTGGCAGCCGATGGTGTCGGTGCTACATGTTAGGTCCAGTGAAGGTATTAGCCGTCATTTATTTCTGTTCTCTCTCCCCCACAAAAAAAAACACACAACTCAATGAAAAGCTCAACAATTCTGGGCACTTTGCGATAAATAAGTGGGTTTTGGTTTGCAGTTTGGGCACTCAGTCTCTAAAAGGTTCACCACCACTGCCCTGTAACAACAGATCTACCACAACACCATACAGTTTAATTGTTGATAATTCAACAATTAACAGTGCATTAAAAGAACCTTGGCCATTGATCATGCTGGCTCAGGCTGATGGGAATTGGAGTTCAATATATCTGGAGGATGCTACCTTGGTTGTCCATGATTTGAAACATATAAACTAAATGAGCACAAACCCCAATCTCCGCTGAGCAGCTACATGAGATTCCAGGGGTTCTAGGCACTCACCCAGGGTTGCATTTCTGTTGGAAAATCAAAGCACAGTGGAGACTAGTGTCTTTAAGAAATCTGGTTTATTTACAGATATCTACACCTACAGCCTTCAATGGAGAGAGTTCAGAGCATTAGTTTTCCTACATCATGGAATCTACAATCCTAAACCTTTCTCTGGCCATGGGAACCATGGGAACTCCACCACCCCTCTGTTCACCAGCAGAGAATCTCTTGGCTTGATGATGGCTTTCATTGATGAGTTAATGCTTCCAACACCTTCTATCATTCTTAATGACTTCTATCCCAGGTGAGGCTCTAGCCTGTATTTTTCACTGTCCTAGCATCTTCCATTCAATACTTCACATGTTATCTGAATTCTATTGTGTATCAATTTCTAATATGCACTAACTAGCCGTTATAAGTGCCCTTGAACCCCCAAACTCTATAACAATCTCTGTCAGACAGTTAGCAATACAGTGGCACCCCGGGTTACAGATGCTTCAGGTTACAGACTCTGCTAACCCTCTTAACCTTGGGTTAAGAACTTTGCTTCAGGATGAGAACAGAAATCGTGCTCCAGCGGCACGGCAGCAGCAGGAGGCCCCATTAGCTAAAGTGGTATCTCAGGTTAAAAACAGTTTCAGGTTAAGAACGGACCTCTAGAACAAATTAAGTTCTTAACCAGAGGTACCACTGTATCACTATTTAGACATCTCCACTTTTGCAAATCCAACCATGTGACTGGGTAGCAGAAGAAATGCTCTCACTGGCCCTACTTCCTCTATCACATTCTTAACGCTACATCCCCATATCCCTGCACACATTTGACAATAAATGGCTGCAGCAGGGAGTTGTCTCTCTGCATGATTTAGAATCCTGCACAATCAAACCACTGGTGCAAAAAATACATGTTGCCATTGGTGTTTCATTTACATCAGGGATGGGGAGCCTGTGGGCCTCTAGAGGTTGTTGGACTCCCATGATCCTTGAGATTGGCCTTGGGGCTGATGGAATCAAGAATCCAACAAAATCTGGAGGGCTAAAGGTTTCCCATCCCTTGATTTACACCACACAACTGAGAAAGGAACTCTTGCTCCCTATTAATTTGACCAGCAGGTGAGTCTGTATTTCTCTGCACCAGATTGAAATAAATGCTGTTTGCACTACCTTTGCAGTGAAGATCATCAGGATGAAATCCAAAGGCTCAGAGCACTTTCTCCAGTGTGATTCATAGCAAAATCACTTAAACTACTTTAGAATGGGATTGCAAAATAATAAAAGAGTGGTTTGAGAATTGCAGCTGAGATGTTTATTTACCATTTATTGGGTTAGGAAGTAAAAAAACTGAAACATTGCCAGGTTTCCATGGCATTGACACAAAGATCAGCTTTATGACCCTGAAATTATACACTGCGACAACAACAACACAAATGGAAATGCACCTGAGCTGTCTGAAGATTTTATTACGGCTGTGTTCATTTTATGTTTTAGAACTAAAATTACAAGTTCTGTTTAGTCCTCTCTGTATGGCTCATACTTGTGACTGACCCCAGCACTTGTTTTTGTTCAAAACCTAAGCCTGTTTTATTGTGCTATATTAGCACACAGGTAGACCTAGAATCCATAGTCCTACAATATATTCTGTACTTGCTTTGCAGAGCACACTGTTGACTGAAGTTGGACAAACCCTTCTTGGCCAGATGGTAAAAACTCCTTTGTCTGCAGGCCTTTACAGATGGATAAATCTAGGTAATATCAGATTCCCTCTTGGGGAAAAAATCATTTCCCCATTTATTTCATTTTGTTGTTATAGTACCCAGCTATGATATTTGGTTATGGTTTTGAAAAACATTTTGCCTCCTAAAAGAAATGGAACGCATCTGTTAGTTAGTCCAAAATAATATCAGTGGCCCATCCTGTGACAGAACTCAGAGAAAATGACTTGGAGAGCTGTGCAGCTATGATGAAGATAATTTCTTCCATTAGGGAAGTGACATGAAGCTAGACTTGTACTCACAATATTCCTGTGCTTACTCAGTTTGGCTTAGCTTTTCCCTTTTTTTCTTTCAAGGTTCTAAGATCTATGGGTTTGCTTCTAAAATATCTAGTTTGGCCCCTCTTTATATGTACTTCAGAAATCCAGAAAACAGCAGCATTAGTGGTGTGAACTTCTAAGGAAGGGTTGAACTCAAAATGGAGAATGGAGAGCAATCTGTGAGGTGGTCAAGCAGTGGTGTTGTCCAGAGGCAGATCTGGGTGGAGTATGAAGTTAGAGGCTATGTACTGAGGAAGGTACATAAAGCCATATGACATGAACTTTTGTCCTTCTCAGGCAAGGGCTGTGGTGGAAGAACATCTGCCCTGCATGCAGAAGATTCCACGTTCAGTCCCAATGAAGGGCAGGAGATCTGTCTGCCTAAAACCCTGGAGAGCTTCTGCCAGTTTGTGGAGACAATACCAAGCTACATGGACCAATGGAATGACTAAGTATTAGACAGTTTCAAGTGTGTGCATATGTGTGTTTGTGTGATCCTTGGGAATGTGTGATAGTAGGCAAATATGCCCTCTGCTGGAGCCTTCAACAAGATGGAATGACACTTGAGTGGCTGCCTAGAACACAAAAATTCCTAACTTTAAAATAGGCCAGCCATGCCAGCTATTGGGCTGTCAGCAAACTTAAAGGAACAAAACAGAACAGGGTGCATGATGAAAAAAATACATTCGGCGAAAAAGGCAAGCATTTACCAGATGTCTCATCACATCAAGATGATTCCAAGAACTGGCTCTAGGTCTATTTAGATGAAAACAAATATCCACAAGAAATCCACAATGACCTCCATTTCCTCAGTAATTGACTTATATTTTCCCATCACTCAGTTGCGAGTGCCTTTTAAAATATTGCATGTTATGAAGTTAAGCAACCTTTAAGGCAAATAATGCACAGCAGCTCGTACCTTTTAATTACATAAAATGCTGAAATATAGTTCAAAATAAACAGAAATAAACCATCTGCTGGGAAAAGTTATTTGTGCCCTATGGTGTTAGTGTACTTAATTAAAGCCATGTAAAATCCTGCCTTTTGCCCTGGAGATCCACTTAACATTCTGTGCACTCCTTCCAACCTTCCTCGTGTAACCTCTGAAAAGCAAACAGCTTCTAACGCAGGCCAGAAAAATCAAAGAGCAATAATTCCTCTTAACTTTCCTAAGGAGGAAAACCCCCCAACCCCAAACTTGCTAAGGCTGCAATCAGGGTGGCCAATCCTATTTCACTGCCTGAGGCGAAATGGGAAGGTGTCCCGTTCCCCCCTAATCTTCTGCCCCATCTCCTTGCTTCTCTGGCACCAACAGGTGGGGGGCCAGTGGAGGTGCTGCCCCATCGGAGTCTGCCACTCAAGGCAGCTGCCTCAGTCTGCCTCATGGATGGCCTGGCCCTGGTTGAAGTTCTATAGGAGGGTGGGTTGGGTTTGGCAAAGGCATGTGAAGTGCCCATAACACCTCACACCCTGCTAGGCTCTCACCAGCAGGGCAGAAGGGAGAGTGGAAATGAACTTGTGCATTCCTCCTCCATCCTTTTCTTAACTGTGTCCCCTGCCCCAAGAACAGAGACAACAGGAAGGAAAGTGAAATATACTCGGAGTCAGGTGTGAATTTCATGCTCTTTATTCAGGTCGTAGTAGCAATGAATGAAACTTTACCCAAAACGTCTAGCTATATATACATTATTTACACAGTGGGCCCCGTGTGATTGGCTAATTCCGAGCTGCTTCTGTAGGCCAATCAGGCTGCGGATTCACTTCTTCCAGAAGCCTGATTGGCTGCTCCCTGCAGGCCAGTCAGGTTGCTGATTCACTTCCACCTGGAGCTGGATTAGGTGGCTCCTGCGGATAAATCAGACTGCTGGATTCTGGACCTATTGTTCTAGGATTCAGCTCAGTGCATAACAGAAACAAAAGTGACTGATAGATCCAGGGCTGGCATAGTATACAGATACTCCTCACTTTAAGGACAGGGGAGTGTTAGAAGACTGAGAAGGTATATAACACTATGGTGGTGGTGTGGGGATCTTAGTCAAGATACTTGAGCATGAAAAATGCTCTGAGGCAATCTCCAGCTGTGGCTTCCAGCCAGCAAGGCCCAAGATGAAGCATGCTAGGAATTAGACTCCAATGAAACCTGGAAGACACCATGTTGATCACCCTTCTCTAATTTAAACTCAGACCCTCAGCAAACTGACTAGCTTTGCTGCTGCAATCTATCAAAGGAATATGTCCCTGAACTAAAACAGTCAATATAGGAAACACAATTAAAATTCAGGCTCCAGTTGCAAGCCCCATGAAAATCACTGGAATTATGTCTCTGAAAAGGTCTTATAAAGACTTTTATTGCCATAAAAGCCTCCAACCCTGCTCACTTTGTAATATCAGCTATGCATCAAAGTGACCTAAAACACACACTGTAACACTGTGATCCATAGAGGGTCATTAATGTTATCAAGAGCCGAATTAAAGACTCCTGCAACTTCGTTAATAATATATGGCAAGAGAGAATAAGCCCAAGAATGATATAAGTTCTGAATCAGCAATCATAACTTATCACTCTGCAAAGATTATATGGCTGAGTGTGAACCGACTGAAGCGTTAGAGATATACTAGATGTTAATTTAATTGAGAAGCTATTTTGGAAAGAAAGAATTGCATCTGTGAGAAAAACGCTCTTGGAAGAAATCTCATGACTAACAACAGAAACAAAAAGTTGAACTGTGTTCAGGCCTGGCATACTGGCCAATGTACTGTACTAAAACTGCACTCCAGGATATGTCCCAGAATTTTATACAGTTTGTGTTGTCATTCATCCATTCATTCAATTTTTAAGATCTTAGGGCGGTTCACAACAAAATACACAATAAAACAAACAAAACCAATAACCCCCTTCCAACAAAAAAATCTAAAAGCCCACAAAATGTCAATTGGCCAAAGACCTGGTTGTAGAGAAACATTTTTGCCTGGTGTCAAAAGATATGTAATGAAGGCGCCAGGCAAAGCCAGTACAATCAGGCCAGAATTGGTGTAATATGCTCAAACTGTTTTGTCCTGATGAACAACCTGGTTACCAAGTCTGCACAAGCCAAAGTTTCTAAACCATCCTACAGAGGCAGCCCTATGTATAATGCATTGCAGTAATCTAACCTATAGGCTACCAGAGCATAGATGACAGAAGTTAGGCTATCCCTGTCTAGCAAGGTGCATTGCAATTGCTACAAGAGGCAGAAAAATCATTAAGTGGTACGCTAAGACCCTCAGCAATTTTCAAGTAGTGTTGGTGGCAGTGGTGGCGGGGGGGGGCAAATTTGGGAACCACTGGCAATATGTATTTGTTTATTTACTGGAGTTCAAGATGCTTTGCAACAGCATAAAAGCATAGTAATACAATGTCATCCAGCAACCAAAAGGACAGAAACGCATGAAGAATTATCAATAGCAACCTATGCAATTTAAAATATCTGGGTGAATAAAACGCCTGGCAACTGAACAATGATAATACAGTAACTGAGCTGGCTCTCATAACTGGGGCACCAAAGCAAAAAAGGGAAAGGGAAAGGGGAAAAAAGCCCTTTCCCTTCGTGGCATCCATCTCACCTTACTTAAAATGCTTAAAGAAAGGTTTGAGGAGATAATTAAAGAGGAGGAGTTGCCATGCATTCATATAGGGTGTGCTGAAGCCAAAGTTAAAAGGGGACTATTTGCATCTCCATTGTATTGGAGGATAACAACTACACAAATTTCATTTTCTGCATTCACTGCATTCAACCACAGAGCCTAGGACTTGCTGATCAGAAGATTGGCAGTTCGAATCCCCGCAACAGGGTGAGCTCCCATTGCTCGGTCCCTGCTCCTGCCAACCTAGCAGTTTGAAACCACATCAAAGTGCAAGTAGATAAATAGGTACTGCTCTGGCGGGAAAGTAAACAGCATTTCCGTGCACTGCTCTGGTTCACCAGAAGCAGCTTAGTCATGCTGGCCACATGACCCGGAAGCTGTACGCCGGCTCCCTTGGCCAATAAAGTGAGATGAGCGCCGCAACCACAGAGTCAGTCACAACTGGACCTAATGGCCAGGGGTCCCTTTACCTTTACACAGTGAAGAGGCACCATGTGCCCTAATAATTGGGCACTATAAATAGGAGTTTCTTGTCCCACCTCCATACATATATTTGTTATGAATTTGTGGGTGCTAGACCACTATAATCTTCAGTGCGAGCTAGTGTTAGAATTAAGGCACGAGGTGTTAAAACTAGGTGTGTATTTAGAAGTGTGCTAGACACTTCTAAATCCTGTAATTAGCAAGTGTTAAATGCTAATTAAGCTAGGCTAGCACTGATTGTTGAGGTGATAGCCTGGAAGATGACCTGGAAGATGATCAAAGGAACTTGGTGCGAGACAGCAAATGTTTGGTGCCTGACACTCAATAGATAAAGCCACAGTTCAAGTGACAGAGGTCAGAGTTAAGAGTTTTGTGACTGCACATCCTGCAAGTGTTCCTGATTTCCAGGGATAGTTCCAGATTTACAGAAGCCATTCCAGTTTCTTATTTGATCCCAGAATGTCCTGCTTTTCCTTATAGGTAAAGGGACCCCAGACCATTAGGTCCAGTCGCGGACGACTCTGGGGTTGCGGCGCTCATCTCGCTTTACTGGCCAAGGGTACAGCTTCCAGGTCATGTGGCCAGCATGACCAAGCCACTTCTGGCAAACCAGAGCAGACCACGAAAACGCAGCTTACCTTCCCGCCGGAGCGGTACCTATTTATCTACTTGCACTTTGACGTACTTTCAAATTGCGAGTTTGGCAGGAGCAGGGTCCAAGCAATGGGAGCTCACCCTGTCGTGGGGATTTGAACCACTGACCTTCTGATCGGCAAGCCCTAGGCTTTGTGGTTTAGACCACTGCGCCACCTGCCAGCCCTCTGCTTTTCCTTAGGAAGTCCCTAATTTCATCAGACAAATGTTGGAGGATATATGGCTGGAAGAAGCACAATGTCTGATGTCTGTTTGAATCCAGGACTTTGGCTATGGGAAAAGCAAGTCCCACTAGGAATGTTACTGTTGTGAGCCCCTCCATCATAGCTTCAGGTTGTATATATGTGTAAATAAACCATGCATCATAAAGACACCACAGTCTCCGCTGTGTTTCATTCCCAAAAGGAAACACGACCCCTGAGTAAGCATGTCTGAAATGCCCTTGAAATATTGTACCACACAGATATTGGGGGTAGCATGCAGCAAACATTTGAGCTAATACTACCACACACACAGTAACATATAGACCAGAAAAAAACAATAACTGCAGTAACGTCTATGCAATAATAGCAAAATAAAACTTTTCTAAAATAGCAATTTTATTTTTTTAAAAAAATCAATAAATCCTAATGGTTTCATTCAACAGTACTACCTTTCTGACCAAGTGTGTTATTGAAGTAGGCATCCTTATATTTGGTTGTCTGTGTTATTTTCTTGTAGAAACTTGGAGGAATCCTATTACTTCCATTTATATATGTTTGATCTGAAGAAAGGAAGGAAATGTGACTTCTAATACCATCAGAATAAATCTGTAGTCCAATATTACAATGCTTAAAAATATATTCTTTCCCCCCTTTTTTAAAAAATGAATTCAAATACATTGGGAAGGAGATGGTGCTGGTGTGTGTGTGTGTGCGCGCGCTTGGAAAGCGACACTTGTCCAAACATTAAGCAAATGTCACCCAGGTGTATTTCATGTGATAAAAGCCGCACACTTGATAGATGCTGTGAGACTGCAAGAAAAGAAGGAAGAAAGATTAAACAAATCTGCAGCTGCCACTAAGATGAGTTTCCAGCTGATTTTATGAGTCACAGGACATAGTCACTTAGGACTATTTGTATTTGCGTACTATTGCTCAAAGTGCTGGCTGGCTTCCTCTGGCTGGCATTATGAGCTTTAAGTTAGTCCCTCGAGGTTGTGCGGTAAGAAGGTGAATTTATACCTACCTAACTTTTCAAAGAACAGCAGTTTGCTTCTCCCCCTCAAAGCAGTAAAGCGTCTCACTTCTGTACTCTTAAGCACAATGACTTCTGGGAGGATAAAACTGCTCCTGTTCTTCTTCGTTTTGCCCTAAGTGGAGAAGAAAACTGGGGGGGGGGGTCTGAAATAGTAGCTACTGCATATTCATGAGAGCTGCCAGAGTTTAATCCAGAGGTGCTGAACTGTTCCTTCCTTGAAAGTTTCAAGAAGCAAGGAAGGGTAGTGGCACTACATATCTTGCTGCACCACTCCTTCAGTCTTCTTGCCCTGCCTCCAACAGCAGAAATTAAGACTGAGGGATATAATGATGGTGGAGAGCCAGACCTGTCCTTAGAATAAGGCAGCCATCTTCATAAATGGATGATGGAAGATGGGGTACAGTGCTGAGTATTGAAGAACTATGGGTAATCATTATTCCGACCCTAGATACACTAAAGGAGCATATTGACCACAGGAGTTGTGGAGGGGGCCACCACCATTGAAGTCAAATTCACTTGCTAGTCTGATTAAAATAAAAATAATAGATAAATAAGTGTATGGGCAATCTATCCAGAAGATATTTGTATTTAGAGGAGATATAGTGATCTGACATGGTTATCCTTCCTGCCTCCTGTTCCTTCCTTTCCCCTATGTTTTGTTAAGCTCTTTGATAGCTGAGAACAGCCTTTAACAGGGGTCAGCAAACTTTTCCAGCAGGGGGCTGGTCCACTGTCCCTCAGACCTTGTGGGGGCCCGGATTATATTTTGAAGGGGGAAAATGAACAAATTCCTATGCCCCACAAATAACCCAGAGATGCATTTTAAATAAAAGGACACATTCTACTCATGTAAAAACGTGCTGATTCCTGGACCACCCGTGGGCCAGATTTAGAGGGAGATTGGGTGAGATCCAGCCCCCGGACCTTAGTTTGAGTATCCATGGCCTTTAATGTCCCAATCTGTTGGAAGGAAGCGATAGTGATGAGTACCTTCTTTGATGTTTGGAGAAAGTGAGGCATTGGGAGATGGTGAATAATGAATAATCTGCACATAGCTAGTGATCTGCAAGCCACACAGGTTAGCTATCTATAAATCGGATGGTTGCGGGCAGAGTGTTAGAGAGAAGCTGATGCACAGACTGACGGCTGTGGGGCCGTGCAACCTGAGGCTACCTGGAGAGTCACTTTGCCACTTCTTGACGGCTTCCAAGTGGCAGATTGAGGTGCTTGCTTGGTATGTATATAATGCTTGGTGGTTAGAATAAAATCTCACTCACTTGTGTTTTGTATTACTTCTGAATCTCATTTTAAAAGAACCACCTTGCATTTGGCAATACAAGAAGGCGAATAGCTCAGTCGGTAGATCATGAGGCCCTTAATCTCAGGGCCATGGATTCAATTACCACATTGCACGAAAGATTCTCGCATTGCAGGGGCTATATGACCCTCGCAGTCCCTTCCAACACTGCAGTTCTCTGATTCTATGAAATGTATGTTTGTTGTGACTGTTTCAGTCAGCAAATGATACATAATCGATTACATGTCCCTCACCATTTGCACTGCATTTTGTTTGCACTGAAAGGGTTGGGTGGAGCAATACAATGCAATTCACGTAAATCACGTAATTAATTTACGTGAGTTGCATAATTTTGCCAAAGTAGACGGTGTGATGAACAGTTTTTTGGGTGGAAGGCAAATGGCAGATGAAAAGAAATAGTGTTGCGTGCAATGAATACAAGGTGAAATGGAAGATGATGACTTCTTACATCCCTCACTGCAAGGCAAGAGCCCACTTTCCCGTCCCACAGGCTATTTAAAATCACAGCAAGAGAAAATGCCTGGCTTTTTTTCATTGTAGGAAAATATCAGGGGAATGATCACGAACACCTAAGCACCTATTCATCCCCCCCCCCCCCAAGGATGGCCATTTTAGAAACAATGCATTTTTTGAAGAATTTACTTGCTTTCTTTAAATCGTGATTTGGCAGGTATAAATGAATTGTAGAATAGTGATAAAAGATAGATCAATCAGACTTCAGCCTAGATAGTGGCAACTTTATATTTACAAATTTGGCTGTTTCACTGGGAGTTAAAACTATGGCACTCACTAGAACAAAATGCAGTGGTAGTCATAAATTTAGATGACTTTAGAAAGGGATTAGAGAAATTCATGAAGGAAATAACTTTAAATGGCTATTAGCCATGTTGTCTATACAGTACCTCCAGCATGCCTCTGAATAATAATTTCTGAGGCACACCAGTGGAAGAGGGCTCTCATACTCTGGTCCGGTTTGTGAGCTTCCCATGGGCATCTGGCTGATCACTGTGCGAAATGGAATTCTGGCCTAAAAAGACTTTCATAGAATCATAGAATCATAGAGTTGGAAGAGACCACAAGGGCCATCGAGTCCAACCCCCTGCCAAGCAGGAAACACCATCAGAGCACTCCTGACATATGGTTGTCAAGCCTCTGCTTAAAGTCCTCCAAAGAAGGAGACTCTACCACACTCCTTGGCAGCAAATTCCACTGTCGAACAGCTCTTACTCTCAGGAAGTTCTTCCTGATGTTTAGGTGGAATCTTCTTTCTTGTAGTTTGGATTCATTGCTCCGTGTCCGCTTCTCTGGAGCAGCAGAAAACAACCTTTCTCCCTCCTCTATGTGACATCCTTTTATATATTTGAACATGGCTATCATATCACCCCTTAACCTCCTCTTCTCCAGGCTAAACATGCCCAGCTCCCTTAGCCGTTCCTCATAAGGCATCGTTTCCAGGCCTTTGACCATTTTGGTTGCCCTCCTCTGGACACATTCCAGTTTCTCACTGTCCTTCTTGAACTGTGGTGCCCAGAACTGGACTTTGGTCTGATCCAGGAAGGATCTTCTCAGATCTATGATTTCAGTCTGCAGCATTCGTCAACTTTTTTCGCTGTTCTTTTCAACTTGCAATTGCATCAGCAATACTATTGCAAAAATAGAAAGAGCAAACATATGGCAAATTTGGATTGCAACAACTATCTTGTGTTGTTAATTAGGGAACAATGGTTGCCCAGGTCGAATAATGAATATCAAAAATTAAATACAACCACTAATTGTGTTCAAGTGCTGGAATGATACAGGGCTGATAGGTGCTCTGTTACATAACTATATGACAGTTTAAATTCCAGTAATTGAATTGGAGAGCAAGGTTTTAATGAAAGGCTATTAACACACACACACACACACACACACACACACACACGTTGCAATTTAATTAATTTTCTTAAGTTTGATGAAAAATACTAGATAGGGCAGAGAAGTCGTGCTATGCTTGCTTTTATCACATTTCATCACATTACAGTAATTTAATTGCTTTAACCTTTACATGTTATCTTCTGTCAAACTAGGAAAGAAAAGAACCGATTTCATGTAGATCGCAACAACTTCTATGTTCCTCATCTGTAAAATATGGACATTATTTATTTATTTATATTTCCCAAGAGTATATAACATACAATCAGAAAAAACCTCTAAGCATAAGAAAATATTATTATTATTTATTAAATTTGTTAGTCACTTTATCTTGCCCAAGGCAAACCAAAGTTACTTACAACTAACCAAACAAACTATCCAAACTTATAACCTACAACTATCCAAACAAACCAGCAACCCACCACCTACACATGTACACCATTTGAATGCCAATGCCCATTAACTTTGAGGGGCAGCTCCCTCAAATATTATATGGAGGACCTCATCCCGTAGGAGTTGGTTCCTATGCTCAAACTGTTTTGCTGTGCTGAGCAACCTGGCTGCTAAATTCTGTATCAGCTGAAGTTTCTGAACTATGTTCAGAGGTAGGCCATGTGGTACAACAGTCATTAGGTTATCCCTGTCCAGATCAGGGCACAGCTGCGCCACCAGCCGAAGCTGATGGAAGGCACTCCACATCACTGAAGCTGCCTGAGCCTCGGACAACTGCAATGGATCTAGAAGTACCCTCAAGCTGCATACCTGCACTTTCAGAGGGAGTGTAACCACACCAGTAGCAAGCAACGTCCTATTCATCCAGTTTAGGGAACCACTCACTAACAGTGCCTCAGTATTATCTGAATTTAGCTTCAGTTTCTTGGCTATCATTTGGTCCATTACCAAAACAAGACATCAGACCCGTACACCCACTGCCACACATGCATATGTAAGGGAGAAGTAGAACTGAGCATCGTACTGTTGACAATGAATTCCAAAACTTCAGATGACCCCATTCAGCAACCTTATGTGGATACTAAACAGCATGGGGGATAAAATCAAACCCTGAAGAACCCTGCATTGTAGACTCCATGGGGCCAAACCAAACTCCCCAAACATTGCCTTCTGAGAATGACTACTGCAAAGCAGTGCTGCCAACCCCCAGCTCATACAGCCACTCCAGAAGGATACTATGGTCATTGGCATTGGAAGCTGCTGAGATGCCAAGAAGTAACAATACACATTTCTCCTGTCTCCTGACAGAAGTCATCATATAGGAAGAGCAAACCAGTTTCTGTCCCTGTGCTAAGTCCTGATTGAAATGGGTCTAGAAAATGTTTCCTCTAAAAGAATTTTAACTTTCAAAACAAGTTGACAGAATAAAATTGATCTAATATGGATAAAACAATGTATTTAAACCAAGCATGCCTGATAAAATTGCAGGTATTACTCCCACAAAGTTTTAAATTCTTGTCAGGTCAAAACTCAAATGTAGATTTGTACGTGCAAGTCACCCTGGTGTATGGTTCACGGTGTGCAGTAAGCTGTGAACCTGAGCCACCATTTTGTATCTGACTCCTCCTCCTCACAGCTATTTTGTACTGGTTCTGCTTGGTGGAGCTTGAGGTTCCAGTAAAAAAAAACCTAACTAGATGTCACCAGAGTGTCCATAATGGCAACCCATATCTGCTCTCAAGCTGACTCCATACTGGCTCAGTAATAACCTATCCCAGCACATTTTACTATGTTCCCTTGCAGAACAGCTTTCTGTATGTTGCCAAAAGAATGTGACACTAATAAAACAGAGGGGTTTTTTTTAATGGCACTTGTACATACAACACTGTCGTTCTGTTAAAGACTGAGAAATAATGAGCCAAAGTTGTCTTGGGCACAAATTAAAAGATCAGCGTGACAATGAACAGCAGTGGATTCCGCATAGCTAGCTCATCACACCCACTGGCAGACAACCTTTGGAACCAAGTGGCACATTAATTCTCATTTGAGATGAACAGCAGCACTCAACGTGTTTTGCAGAAGCAGCTACATGCTGGGAGATGCATTGACAAAGGCACTCAAGATGACAGGAGTGCAGAGTCCTTCTCCGGATGTAGCGTAGCCCTCAACAAATAGTAACAACAGGCTAAGGTTGACAAGATGTTGTAACATAATTATCTTAACATTAACTTAAAGACCTAGTTATGTATCCAGCCAGCTTCTGAAAGAACAAATAAGCAAAGTGAAAATATGATCTCAAAGGAGACTTAGAGATAAAGGTTGGTGTAGGATAGCTAACTAAATCATGTTGTTGTAAAAATGTGAAACCCTATTATTTTAAAAAACAGACCAAGGTAGCAGTATTCTTAATTACGAGCATTATTTTGGGAAGGTACAGATGACTGATGTAGTTTGTTCAGGAGATTACTTCTTTACACTTTTATCTTTCATCATATGTGAGGAGAGTACAAATGCTCTTCTCTTCCAAGTCTGACTAAGTCAACCACATGGTGCAGATACTGTGATTTAATCGCTGCTTCTTTGGAAAGGACTATATCTTTTAAATGCAATGCATTTAACTTCTGTCACAGACATGATCCTGAGCTGATATGGATGAAGAAATGCATGGAAGAATGATGGCAGCAGAACTAGAATGTTCAGTTTGTCACCTTAGGTAAGAGTGAGCTTTTTGTTATTTCTGAATTTAAAACGGCGGCTTTGTGCAGTAGCATAATTAGTGGAAGAGAAATTGCTTTATGGATTTTTGGAATAAATTATTTAACATGCATACACCTTTGGAAATATTGATATTTTAATGTGTGCTTAAGAATATCTATTAATTTTGTTACAAGATTAATATTGTGTACCAGTGGTACTGTTCTTTTTTAAATGCTCAGAATCAGAGATATTTTATTATGACAAAATAAAAATGTACTACCATTCAAAATCGATGGCACTACTTCCAAGAGTTGACATTAAGGATTATAGCCATTAAAATAATTTGGGGGATATGTTTTTTATTCTTTTAATCAACAATGCATTAACAAAGTAACTACAGGTATCATACAGCAATATATGACTAGGCAGGATAGAATATGCTGATAACCACCACTGACCTATGCACCAAAGCACCCATTAAAGGCTGTTTTGAAACGTAGGCTTTTATATAAATCATTTAGCATTTCTTGTAACTGAATACAATTCTCACATTACTTAGAGGAAATACCATATTGGCCTGAATATAAGCCTCATTTCCCCCCAAATTCCAACCGTGAAAAGTTAAAGTGTGGCTTATATTCACGACCTTACACTATGCTGCCAGGAGCATGAGGCAAACAGCAGCAGCAGCATCATATGTCGCGAGAGTATAACATAATTCTCATTGCATTCAATAGGGACAAATTGCATACACAATCAGATATCCTTCACAGGTATTGGACTCACTTCAACATCTTTTATTTATATATTCAGTGGGTGAGTTGATTTCTTTAGACTTGTTTATTTGAGTCAATTGTGTTGAGCCAATACGTGTTGTAGAATATGGCTCCTTCATGAGTAAACACTAGAAACTAGAATGCTGCTTTTGTATCAGTCTATTGAAAACTGAGGGGTGGGGCAGCCATTTTGTGATCCACTTGATGCAACTCATTAGCACTGCTTTCTCACTATTTCCCTGCTGCCTACTGTAGCTTCCTTAATATAAAATGGGGACTGCATATTTAATAGAAATATTGTTACGAGCTTCTGTGGGGAGCAGGGCCCGCCCATAATATCTACATTCAGTGAAGGTATAGAATTTGAGCGAACCCATAAATTCATGAATTTAACAAGGGCTGGGAATAATACTGACTAGTTTCCTCATGAGGCCAGCCTGGCAACGGCTTTCTGGGGGGGGGGGTAGGTCATTGAAGAGGCAAAGGACTGATAATGGCCTGGTTTGTTTGATAATGATAAGCCATCGGCAAATCATAAGTCTCTCTGCCCAGTAGCTTTTGGGGTAGAATTACTGCTGGCCTGATGTTAAGAAACAGGAAGCAGTGCCTTTTGCAATGGTCAGTGTCAGGGGTGGATTTACTGAAGGTAATGGGGCCCTTTATATGTCCAGCAGTCCTTTGTCAACAATGAATGGTCACTGTTATTTGTGTTGAATATATGCTATATAGTAATTTATGGACCTAATAGGTATCTAAAGCCATTTGCACATAACAAAATATGTATTTTATCAAAGTAATTGTTGAACTGAAATACAGTGGTACCGCTGGTTACAGATGCTTCAGGTTACATTACAGACGCTTCAGGTTACAGACTCAGCTAACCCAGAAATAGTACTTCAGGTTAAGAACTTTGCTTCAGGATGAGAACAGAAATCGTGCTCTGACGGTGCGGCGGCAGCGGGAGGCCCCATTAGCTAAAGTGGTACCTCATGTTAAGAACAGTTTCAGGTTAAGAACGGACCTCCAGAACGAATTAAGTTCTTAACCCAAGGTACCATGTACAATTAAGAAGAAGTATGCTATGTACTGAAGTTCTCACCCTGGGCCAGCAGGGGGATACTGTAGATAGTTTT